>NC_142410.1:12211621-12524121 GCF_059441095.1 Idiotropiscis lumnitzeri | reverse complement strand
GCTCGGCGCTCCCCTTTCCCAGCCGGGAATCAGTCAGTAAACGCACCGTTTCTGTTAAAACTGGCAGCCTGGTGGGGGGGGGGGGGGGGGTCACAATTGGCACAGAAACCAAAATGGAGGCTGTAAGGTTTCTGTTTATTTGGACGCGGAGAAATACAAACTATGAAAAAAAAAAAACAAGTTCCGACCAGCTGTCGGCCTTGGGTTGATCGATTCTTTTCAGCAGAGACAGCAAATTGGACACAACAACCTCGACGTCCAAAACGTCCAACAGCATCTGGAAAACAACAACAAAACTTTAGGTACTTATCTAATATCTAATTCCTTCACAGAATCCAATTTGATTTGTCAAAAATCATTCGATAATTGATTTCTCAAGTCTGTTTTCTTCCTCTTCAACTACGTTCTGGGGTCCTAAGCTGCCAGGCCGCAGGCCGCACGGAGAGGCTGAACAAAAAAAGATTTTATTGATCGAGTCAAAACCCGCATCCGGTCATGTGAAAAAAAAAAGGAAGCTCATGGAGCCGTGGAGGCTGCTTTGCCACATGGGGATCAAGCACTCCAAAAAAAGGACAATGAATTGAATTGCATTTTGTTTTCTTGAGTTTCTATGCCCGTCCGTCAAAATATTTCTTGATGTGAAGCTGACCTCCAAGGTTTGAAGAGCCGCACTGACGACCTCCAGCAGGTCATCTTTCAAGCGCTCCACGACGGCATCTTTCAGAAAGTCCCGGTCCAAACTCTGAAGCTGCGCAGAGGAAACAAAAGTCAGAACTAAGCCAGGCGGCAGAAGAACACGTTAAGAAGCGGCGAGGTCTCCGATCACACCTGGCCGGTTGCCGCAAGGTTCCTCAGGTGCTCCAGAGCCGAGACTCGTAGCGACGGCTCCGGGTGCTTCAGGCTGAGCAGAAGCGACGTGTCCGAGTCGCCCACAATCTGATGGAGCCAACATTTGGGTCAACACTCGAAATTCAGCGCGGCTCGTCTCGGAAATGATCGCACCTGGAATTTGCCGCTGCACATGGACAGAGAGAGGAAATTCTGGAAGAGGCGTTTCTGCTCCGAGTTGCTGGCGTCTGTCGCGTGACCTGAGAGGACGCCATCCAAAGCGCCCGAGTATCTGAGGTGCAACAAGATGTTTTGGCGATGTGGGAGGAATGTGAAGAAATATTGGGGCAGTGGACAGGTCAGGGCACCACTTGCACTCACTTGGACTCAAACAGTCGCACCAGCGGCCGCAGACGCTGGTTGAGGGTGTCGAGGTTGTCCTCGGTGAGCTCCGTCTGAGACATGTAAGCATCTAGCAGGCAACTGCAGCAACAAACAAAAACATCCAGAATTTTATTGAATATGGGGCTGAACTTGTCCACACATTTCTAGCTGGCTACGCTCAGAACAAAAGCCATGCTAGGGATGTGATGGCGTCAGCTCATTAAACGTCTCAAAGGGCTAAAAGATGTTTACCGAGCCATGTGTCCTTCCAGGCCTTTGGTCAGGGGGATAGACTGCAGGAGCAAATCCAACACATGCGTGTCGCCTGTCGAAAAAAAGAGCGCGAGAGATGTCCAAACCGCCAAAGTTTTATGTTCAAGGTTTTGCTTGGGTTGCGTTTTCACCTGAGCTGCCAAAGATGGCGTGGACCAGGTGAGGCAGCAGGTAGCGCAGCAGAGGGCTCACGTCGTGGGTGGCGGCCATGAGCTGAAGCGTGGATGCCAACGCAGGCATGGAACACACACGGCTGCAGAATCTGAACACATACAAAAGTCCACACGCTGTAATGAACACTATCTTGCGTCCGAATCATGTCGGTTAAAGCTCCCCGGTTGACTTAGCGCCATCCCACCTGGACCCGGCCGCGCCCTCCTTCTGACTCTGCAGCAGTACGATGAGGCAGCCCAGCCCCTCTTTGGCCAACACGGGCTCCTTAAGCACAGACATGCTGATGCGCATCGCCAGCGTGTTGATTAGACTCGCCTCCATCGCCACTTTCACCGCCATCTGGCACACGATCATGTAGGTGGCCGCCTTGTAGTCAGCCAGATTCGACTTCAGACCCTGAGAGGAGGCGACAGAAATAGGTCCACTATCAAACAGATACACTTTTATGAAGACAATAATTGTCACTTTTGGGAGGTGCCAACAACTTTAGAGTTGAACGTAATTCATTTCATTTTTGATATGCTGCATTTCAACATTGACTGTCTGGCCTTGTTACAAAGCACAAAAGTTTAGAGAATCAATTAACCTATTCTTGTGTCAAAATTATGACCCTTTTTTTTAAACAAATTTTGCTTGTGGACACACATGATGAACGCAATCGATGTGAATCAATCTGTACCGTTTGCACGTATGGCAGCAGTTTGGAAATGATGGTGTCTGACACTTTGTCAACGGCGTCCAGAACCGACACGATGGTGGAGGCGTAGAAAGAGAAGATCACTCGGAGCTGGGAAAAACTTTTGGAGTGTTCGGAAAAAGCCTGAAAGAAGTCCACAAACCAACAGTTGCATTTGTGCTTTTTCTGCACTGCTCATTTGAAATAATGTCCAGTTTAAAAAAAAAAAATGAAAAGTGTCAATCCCGATTCATTCATTATTACCTGATTCATGCGTATGAAGCGTGCCTACCTGAATGGACGTTGTGACGATGTTGCAGATGAAGTCCATGAAGCCCAGGTCCGAGTAGCAGTGGGTCACCAGAGTCCCTTTGGCAAGCGGCACGCCCGGTTTCTAAACAACCAAACACGGACAAAGTCAACATTTAGCGTGCCGACTGGCTAAAATGTGAACTTTCCTCCGGGAGACTTCTCCAGGTCTGACCTGCAGAGCATGCAGCCAATTCCAGCGGTGTGTGGCGTCCTTGATCTTGAGGAGCTGCACCACTCGGACAAAAGTGTTGGTGTGGTGATAAGGCAGGACGCAGGCCAGCAGGCTATCCACATTGTACAAATGAATGTGGAAGCTGGACACAAACAAGAAGGAACTTAACAACGTGTCTCCATTCTTGACAGTAAGCGTGTGGACAGGCACTAAGTGATACGCTACAAGATGTGTTTTAATATGTTGAAGTGTGTTTGGATAAGTTTAAATGGAGTAAAAATGTGTTGAAATGACCAAATATATATATATTTATATATATAAAAAAATTTTCATCAGTTTCTCAACTGGTTATTAGAACCTATGACAGGTTGGTTTGGATTGACTGATTTAGCAGGTTTAAGCGACAGCATACCGGTGCACCAGCCACTCGAGGCATTTGTGCGCCGGCTTGAGGAGGAAATACGGGGAGACGCGGGTGAGGAACAGAGAGATGTTGGCGTCCAGCTTCTTGTTGACGTCTTTAGACTGGACGCTGCGCTCTAGGGTGAGCGATGCTTGGCTAAAAAGAGAGTCCTGGAAATCCTGAAAGGCTGGTTCAATCCCCAGCAGCTCCTCCAAACCCGTGCAGCCTTCATAAAGAGAAAGTTTGAAAAGTTACAGAGGATGAAAATGGATCGAGATGCAAAGGAGGTGGATGAAACGGACTCACCCAGAGCATAGAAGGTGCTTCTGTCGAGGGTAGCGGCCTCTTTGGGGTCAAAAAGAAGGGACGCAACCTCTTTGCGTGAGAGCAAATCTGGGTCATTCTGAGGAAGCGCCAGTCGCTTCAGCTGGTAGGCTAATGACGTCATGGTGGTTTTTAAACCTTAAACGTTAATATATTTAACACATCAATCAACATAAAATGAGAGGGTACGATGTGCAAAATATTTTAAGTCTTGGTGCTTTTTATTCTATCAGAGTTTCCAAACAGCAAATTAAATCAGCAAATAGCCACAATATAGGTGAAACGTGGCGTTGCAAAGATTCGTAGAAACAAAAATATTGCCGAGTGGGATTGGTGAAACTTTATGGCATCTTAGTTTAGCGAGTAAAACATGGATCAAACAAGCACAAACACTGTACGAAACGCAGCACTATTTTTTTATTAAATCCGCACGTCATTTAGTGTCATGAGAATTTATAGACTAACCTGTTTTCTTGTTATCCTCTCCACACACGTGCGACAGCTGGAAAATGTTGTGACCTCGTGCGAGATGGTTTCACTGCCGGGTTACATCCGGTCGTAAAGATCATTCACGTCGTTCACGTCCGCCTTCGTCTTGAAGGAGATTTTTCCTCAAATGTATAATTTTTTTCTTATGCTGAGAAAATAAAAGTTATACATAAAATAAACAATCTGCTGAAAGTCACACGTTCAAGTTGTGTCCTGTTCTCTTCCGTACCATTACGTCTAGAAGTACAATACTCTTTGAGGCAGTTATCACGCCAACCACACGGGGGCGGTCGTTCAACTTTGGCGCTATATAAATCGCGAAGCAGAAGTCGACGTAAACTTTCGGCACATTATTGTTTGGACAACGAGTTTTCAAGGAGGCTTTTTCCCCGTGATACTCACGAATGGACAGAATTTAAACTTTTCAACAATTTAAATATATTGATAGACAATCGGCTAGCCGGTTTTAATTATGTTTGCTATCTGAAGTTTTAGCCTAAATCCAGACCGCGGACCGTCCAGTGTGTCATCTTGTCAGCTGCGATCGGTGGTTAGTTTTTTCTTGTTGTAGTTTGTATCAAATAAATTAGTTTGAAGTGCTAACGATTGATGCTAACGGCTAACGCAACGCCGCTTTTAGATTTTGGCGGGGCTCCGCCCAATGCGTAATGTGATTGGTGCTATTGTGACGCCATCATGACAACTCTGATGCAATTGGCTGAAACTTTACAGTGCGATTTAAAGACCTCAAAGCACGTGTGAAAGTGTCTTTTGATAACCTATATATATTAAGAATTTAGTTTTAATAGTTCAAGTCGGTTTTTATAGGACAATTTTATGGCATATAACATATTCGCAAAAGTTAGTGATATTCAGCTTTTGGGTGGAATTTTCAGACGAACCTAATCCTGAAATTTCCCTTGAAAGTGCAATACAACCCAAAGGTTTTTTGGTTGTATACTGTATTTTTCTTAGTTTTTTTTGTACTTCGTGATTTCCTGACCAAAAACACGTCCTCCTCCTCCTCCTTTTTTTCTAGTTTACATTAATTGGCTCAACGTGTGTGGACGGACTGCTGTCTAATCCAAGGCGGTTTACAGAAAGACTGAGTGACGTTTAGCATCACACCGGAGCATCTGATCTGCCGCAGGTGGCCATTGTCAAACGGTGCCTGGCGGTAAGTCAAGTCAAGTCCTTTGTTCGAGCTTCTGGGAAACGTTGGCTCAAAGTTCAGGTTGTCCGTCTGTGTGTGAAAGAAGGGGCGCGGCCTCAGCAGCTCACTGACCTGAGGCGGTGACAGGAAGTTGGTTTTGTTATACGTTGTGGAAAAAGATGCATTTGCTTGACGTCTGCCTGATCGGGAATGAGCGTTGGTGACGAGGATGAGGATCGACACTGCTGGGGCTGGACAGACCTGTGTGTGTATGCTCGTGTTTATTGTGCTGTCAGTGCACACACTTTGTAGGTCAGTGTGCCTGGCCCTCATGTTACTTAGCTACTGATAAAACTGCAACAAAAGTGACCTATTTAAAGCTATTGTAATTGAGAGGTTATCTTATATTTTCTCGGTCAACAGAATAGAGTCTGAAATTGAATATTTTTTTAAATCATATAAAAAAGGAAGCACACACAGTTTTTCTCAATTTCCATTATCCAGATTAAGAAAAAATGCTCAGTGACACACTTGGGCCCCAACATCAATCGTTCATTCTCCACTGACGAAGAACCGCCATGGAATGTTATGACTGTTGCTCAAGGATAATCGTGTTTATATAGTTTAACATCGAACAAAAATCTTAAATGTTGTCAGATAACTTGTTGTAATTTCATATCAGCAATACAATTTGTCTTTTTCTTTTGACAAATGTACTTGAAACGTTTTCTCTGCTTGCTCAGCTCCAATTACTGGTCTGCGGCGTCCGATTCGGACAGCGATCCCGGCGCCATGTCCAGGCGCAGTCTACGTCTGGACAACGTCCCGCTGGACCGCAGCCTGCCACAAGACGGCGCCTCCCTCAGCGTGGGAGGAAACGGCTGGAGAAACACAAGGTAGACGTCACTCGCCGTTCACTCGTCTCATGCTTGCCTTCTATTGTTTTCTTTCACAAGTTTTGTCTTCTCAACTGCTTCACCGTGCAGTTCTGAGATTGATTACCAGCCGTCTTTCCAGCAGGACGTTGAACTCGCGGCGCTCTCGGCTGCACTCGGCATCCTGCTCGGAGTCGCTCCTCGCCCGCACGCCTCGTAAATCCTCCAGCCGGTCGCTCCATAGCGACGCTTCCGATGCCTCGCTGCTCTTGTCCTTGTTGGACGAGTCCTCGCTCCACGAGGCGTCCGTCCAGGAGAGCACGGTCGTCGACAACTTCTGGGGTGAAAAGTCGCAGCCGATAAGTCTCAGAGCATCGTTTCATGAGACTGATGATGCGATGATCTCCATTTTGCGCTTCTCTAGGTTTGGACCACGACTTTGATCCCAGAGGTTAGTGAAGCCTTCAAATTTGACTTTGGCTGCTTTTGGAATTACTCTTCATCACCAGTTGGCCATTTTGTCGTGCTGCTTGAATGTGTCAAAATGCGCCCTCTTTTATTGCCTTAAGTGTATCCCACAGGGCAAAAAAAAAATGATGGGACCATTTGGTGGTTTGGTGTTTCCCAGAGAGCACCATTATGGCGGGGCAGAGCAGCATGGTGGCCAACAGCACTCTGATTGGCTCAGACGGCCGCTGTCCCGTGCACCCGGTCCAAACACTGACTCGGGTCTCCTGCAAAGACTGCGAGTGCGGCTGGAGGGAGTCCGAAACTTCCAAACTCACGTCTTCTTCCAAGTACTCGCCGTCGCACTCGCCCGCCTTGGAAGCGTCCGCCATCTACTGCCGGGAGCGAAGACGGCGATCCAGAACAGGTGAGGACGGAATCCAGCAATGTTTGGATGTCCTCGTTCTTGCGCGTAAATGTGACATCACAGCTTCGCTCGTCGCCGTCTCCTCCTGCGGCGTTCAGAAGTGATCCTCGTGTGGTTCTTGTAGATGTTTTGCAGCTGTGGTTGGACTTGCTCCTGGTTGGCGTGAGGAGGGCGGCACACAGTTGCAATTCTGTACTGGCGCGTGTCCGGCACAGGTGTCAGCTTGACAATAAACGTGGAAGGCCGGCCTGTAAGAGGAGATTTTTTTTTTTTTCCCTCTCATTGGCAGGGTGTTCCACCTGGTTGTCTTTGGTGGATTTTGACCAACTCACAAAATGTCAAGGAACTAGCAGATCCAATTTTCGGGAGGATTCACCTTCTCTTCTGGTGCTGAGAATTCTATTTGTTCTTGTCACTTACCTGTAAAGATTTTTTTTTTTTTTTCTAGATGTGCTAAACATTCTGCACCACTCTGATGCTGCCGAGGATCCAGGAGGGAAAACCCGCTTTTTTTTTTTTTTAACTCTTGTTGGTAACAGTTTGCATCCCACTCGCATTTGGTTCCCCTCCTCACACAAATGGGCTGCACCTCTTTTGACTTTGGCTGTTTCTGTGGAGAAATGCAAATCCCTCCTCAGCCGAGGGTGCGGCGGCGGCGGCGTGAGCAAGCATCTTTTTGTCCTGACTGACTACATTTTCTGTTTGCTTGTTGCAGGTCGTACGGACCACGGCGGCGACATGAGCACAGAGCAGAGGGAGCTTCACCCCAACGGACCTCTGTGTAAGTGAGCACACAAAAGCACCTCACTTGGATACGTTTGGTTGCAGGACTGACTTGAGCCACCTCCAAATGTCACCACAAACTTGTCCAGCTTCCGTGTTTGAAATTAAAAAAAAAAAAAAAAAAAGAATGCTGCACAAAAATGCAATATCGCAACACCTGTGCTGATTGCGGTAAACCCATGTTGCCATTTGAATTACGCAGTTGTGATTTCTGAAGCCCGTGGGCAGGTTAGACTGACACGGCGACGCATATTTTGCATCCAATAAAATTCCAGCCTCTAACATACGTGTACTCTGAAAGCCAGAAATGTTTTTTTTTTAAATTTGAATTCATTTAATGCAATCTATAATTGAGGTTGCATCTGATAGTCTTGAGGCCAGCAGACAATTTTGCTGCTGATGTCTTAAATGAAAATTCTAATTGTAATTTTAGACTTCCTTTAGTCAGGAAGATATTGTTGATATTTGCATCCAGTCGAAATGGCCGCAGCTGCCTCCCTTACTTTCTCGTCCCCACCTGGTGTGTTTCTCTCGTTCACTCACTGCTGCCATCTACAGGTGATGACTGCAAAGCACAGCAGCACGCGGGGCAGACGCACGTTGGCGGCGGCGGCTCGGCTTGGTTCGCTCGGGCCTCGGAGCTCTGCTGCTTGTTGTGGAACGTCACTGTGTTCACAGGTTAACGCCGCTGCTGCTGCCTCAAAAGTTTGATTTTTATACTCTCGCTGGCCACAAAATTAGGTGCACCCGTCCAATTGGAAACAAAAGAACAACAATTCAGGCACGGTCAGCGTTATATTCATCAACCCATGCATCATATTGAGAACTTTCACAGACTTGTAGGAGGAATGGAAAGTATGTCTGATGTCGGTCACAAATGAGCGGAATGACGCCCGAGAGAAGAAATTAGATTGTGCAGGTGTACCTCATAACGTGCCTTGATGCAAAGTTGTGCCTCCATTACGAAGGAGCCTTGTTTCCTCAGTGTGGGGTTTGTGTTGGCTGACCTCGACGTTGTGGACTCTGACCAGGACAACCTCGTCGTCGTCCTCGCCGTCGTCATCCTTCTCCTCTCACGCTGCAGGTCATTGCCCTTCGTAGAGCAAAAGTAGTTTGCTGTCGTCGGAGGTCGCTTTGTGTCGCTGATGTCTTCTTCGTGGATGCTGAGAAGAGTGCATTGATTAAGTTCTTTTTGTTTTGTGTCTGACATTTATTGAAGCCTTCTTGAGTGTTCTCCTCCTCCTCCTCTCTAGCAGGTTGCAGAACATCTTTCCTCTCTCATCTGATTTCCCATCACTTTTGCTTGCAAATGATGTCCTTCTCATCTTTTGATGAAATGTGCATTTGTGCGTTTAGGTGGGTCATCCAAGCTGAGCGGCGTGTTCAAGTGGATCAGCAGACGCAGCGACAGCCCTCTGCTGACTCGGTAATTACAAAAGGGCCCAATTTGGGTTTTTAGCATTCACAGCTGCTCAAAGTAACACGCTTATTTCGGGATTGCCAAAATGTTGTTCTTTTCAGAACAGGGATGTCAAACTAATTGACATCATGGGCCAGTTTTCCTCAAAGGGCCATTGACTGTGAAAACCACTTTGAATTTGCTTTGGGGGGGCCACATCTGGCACCCGGGCCTTAGCATGTCAGTGTCCAGATGATGTCATCATAAACTCAGACCTTTGCAATTTCTGCCCTACAGGTTTCCTCTTGCACTCTTCTTGGTTCTTCTGATCGTCTTCAGTAGGTTCCTGCTCATTCAACATTTTCTAAAAAACAAAAAAAAGAAGATTTCGAGTATCGTGCTGTTTTGTCTTTTAGGTTTGTGTTGGTTCGGCCCGTCTCATCTACCAGCTCCAAGAGTCCTGCAGTGGAGGACTTGGGTCTCTGATAGCCCCGCCCTCTCCACAGTCGACCGTCTGGCTTCTGCTTCTGAGAGCCACGTGGCAGGGGGCACGGTGGACCACTCGGAGGAGGTGAAGTTGAGATTCTTGCACCCAATTTCCACTCATGGTCAGAAGTAGATGGAAAAGTTTATTTCAAACGCCAGACTCGTACGAGCACACTTTTTGGACTTAAACTGTTGTCATAAAATCTGGCCTCATTTTCAAAATAAAAAAAAGAAGTATATATATAAATATATATATATATATTTTATTTTATTTTTTTCAATCAATAAGCTCTTATTCCTGTTGTAATGAAAATGTCTTTTGTTCTAAAAAGCAAGCTCATTCAGATTTATGTGATGACATCACAAGATCTGTGCTTTTAATTATCCCAAAGCTGAGGTGGGGAAGGGTCATTGTTTGATGGGTGTGTCGATCCTCCAGTTTTTAAAATGAGCGGGCATCATTTATTGCATTTCATATTTTTTGGACCTCCAAACTTTGGCACCTGGCACCCAATCCAAGAGCCGCCGGTCTATGAGTGTGCCTCCTCCTTATCCCTTGACAGGAAGTGGCGCCATCAGAGTCTACGCGCCTTATCCGTCTGGAACGCAGCCTGGCATCGCTTTGGGAGCGTGTGGAAGCTGGCGATGGCAGGGCGGAGCAGAGACATGGCGAGATGATGCGGAGGCACACGGAACTGCAGCGCAACAGCATGAGTGGCAAACTGTGGCTTAGCAGAGTCGTGAAGCGGCAGCTGGCCCGGCTGAGAAGACGAATGGATGACAACCGACAGCAGACGGAACAGGTGGTCACTGGTTGTTGCATAAGTCGGCATTCCACGAGGGTCATGTTTAGATCCTTTATTACATGGTCACACCGCCATCATATTAATGGAAACAACCAACAAAGAGTAGCATTAGGAGAACTGCAAGAAGTGTAAGTCTAAGCTAAAAAGGAAATAGCAGATTAAGATTTTGGTATCTGCATAAAGTGACTTTTTTCGAGTTTCAGTTGTGACTTACACTTGTTGTCTCTGTTCAGGAACTATTTTGGCTGCAGAGTCAAATGTCTCGTCTGGATCTTGTGGAGTCGAATCTGCAGAACCTGGCGACCGAGGCAGAGGTGTTCTTTCCCCCCCCTTAGTCCTCTGCACACAAACACGAGTGCGGTGTGAAAATGGCCTTGATTACAGCCCAAGTTTTTTACTCCAGGAGGCAATGTTGAGGCAAGAAGCCACCGTGACGGCGGCACCGGCAATTCCTTGTGATGCGGTCAGGTAAGTTTCCAACGTGCTTCTTCTGAGCAACTCCACTTTTTTTTTTTTTTGTCACTTCCTGTCCACACACACTTTGTCAAAGCAAGCAACACCTGCCTTTGAAATGCCAGGTAGCAAATGCATGGCCTGCCGTTAATTTGCATGCAATCACTCTCCCTCGCAGCATCGGCGTGGACCGACAGTCCCACGATGCCTTGCTGGCACAGGTGGGCCATCTGGACGCGGCTCTGAAGGACATCAGGCGGCATGTGGACGGTCTTCTGGGATGTCAGCAATTGGACCATGAGACTGTGAGACGACTGCAACTTTGACATCTTTGTGTCGTCAAATAGGGTCGGGTCATTTAGTTTAAACCGAGAGTCTTCAATCCTGTTCCGCTGTCCTGACCTCTCTTCCTGCTGCAACACACCTTAACAATCCTGATCCTTTCAATCAGGTGTGTTGCAGCAGGAAGAGATGGAGAACAGGCAGGACAGCGCAACCTGAGGAACAGGATTGAAGACCCCTGGTCTAAAGTTACTTTTTTTTTTTTGTTGTTTTTAACCAAAAAAAAAAAGTGGATGTACTTTACTTCCAGCCCTACCTCACCTTTTCACCCTAAATATGCTGGAGTCACATTTTCTCATCTTCTCTTACTTGACAGATTTCAGCTCAGGTCCACAAGGAAGTTGGTGCATTGCTCTTGAGGAACGATCTGCGGCCGTCTCTGGCCTCATTGGAGCGTAGCGTTCTCCGCAACGCCAGCCGGCATCTGCACCAGCACCGCCGTGAGGAAGTGCCCAGAGACACGGATGCGATGCCGCTAACAAGACAGGTGAGGACGTCAAATGCTTTTACACAAAAATGATCTGTTAAGAAATCTCCAAGTAGCAATGTGGTTAGGTTTTCGTTTTTGCAGTCGAGCGCCACCTGATGGCTTGTTGCTTGTGTGCAGGATGTGGACCTGATGGTGAAGAACGCGCTGCGGATTTTCTCCCACGACCAGACCGGCCTTGCAGACTACGCGTTGGAGTCAGGAGGTGACAAAACGAGCCGCTGTTTGTCAGATTTTTTATTTATTTATTTTTTCATATCATTGTCATCCTGTAGGGGGCAGCATCCTGAGCACTCGCTGTTCCGAGACGTACAAGACCAAAGCGGCACTGCTCAGTTTGTTTGGTGTTCCTCTGTGGTACTTCTCGCAGTCTCCGAGAGTCGTCATCCAGGTGAAGCGGTGTTTTCGCTCACCCCTGCTGGACATAACAAATATGAAAAAGATTAAAGTCAGGCTAAGGAATTAAGTGATCCATTGGTGTGGGCGTTTCGATTTGTCAACTGGAATCCAACCATGAGCTGCCACTGGTAGGCCCGCAAAAGGCTCTCGCTTGGCTTGTTTGTAAACCAATGTAATAACTAACAGATTCCTGTAGATGGCGGTGTTGCTTTTTGTTTGTGTAAAAGAAAAAACTAAATAAATGCATTAGTCAATTAAAACAAATCAAGATTAGAAGGTGAATCTTGGCCTGTCACATCAATTGTGGGAGAGAAATGCAAACACGGAAGCTGGACAAGTTTGTGGTGTGAATGAAGGCTATCATTTCTGTAAATGAGCTATTTTGCCTTCAAAAGTCTACTAATTAAGGCGTCTCTTTTTATTTTAAGGCTTACTTCCAAGTTTGTGCTCGTGTTCCCGCAGCCAAATGTCCATCCCGGCAACTGCTGGGCCTTCCGAGGCTCCGCGGGTTTCCTGGTGATCCGCTTGTCCATGCGCATCCTCCCTACCGCCTTCTCCTTGGAGCACATCCCCAAAGCCTTGGCGCCGAGCGGAACGCTGCGCAGCGCCCCCAGAGACTTCCGCGTCTACGTAAGCGTTGCCGTGTACAAAGTCCTGTGGAGGGTTCTGCGTTTTGAGTTGGGTTTGTGCTTCAGGGTCTCGATGATGCCGGTCAGGAGCAAGGGATGCTGCTGGGCTCGTACATGTACCGGCAGGACGGAGAAGCGCTGCAGACCTACCGCGTCACTGTGAGTCCACGTTTGCACGAAGACGCCGACGTCTTATTGCCAGCTGTAAAGGATGTCTTTATACATTAAAAAAAAATGATTGTGAGAATAAAGTTTCCTCACTGATTAAAGTTTGCCTTTCACGCCACAATATGAGCATCTTGGGAATGTCGGACTTTGGCTTGTTCTTACAATATGTTTTTAAGACATTTTTATCCTGACAAAATGTGTCATTGTTATTGTAATGATTCCAATTTACTTCTCCTATTACAACTTATTTTTCTCTTTTAAAAAATGATTTTAATGTAACATTTCAACATCTGGAAAATTGGGCCACGTTTTTGGGTCAGGGACTCCTGCATTTTCTCAAATCGTCATGTAAGTGACATTTATTAGGATGTTTTGTTTTGTTTCTTTAAACAGGAGAAAAATGAGCGTCCCTTCCAAATCATCGAGTTGCAGGTGCTGTCCAACTGGGGCCACCAGGAGTACACGTGCGTGTATAGATTCAGAGTGCACGGCTCTCCCCAGGATGCCTGAACGCACCGCTTGCCTTTTTGTGTACATTCTCGAGTTCCTGATAAAAAAGGAATTGTTGCCAATGATTTATTTTATCTCCTTTTCTTTGTCATGTCAAGTTGGGCTGTTTTATAATCGTTTGCGCTCTTTTGGTTGAGTTCCTCTGTTTTTTTTTTTTTTTAAATCATAAAATGATAAATCAACAGACCTTGTGGCCTTTAATGCAACACAACTTTCCATAGTTGCCAGTGTGCATGCGCTTCGTGTTGATAATGGCGACAAATGTGATGAGATATAAACGTGAAGCCTTCAAAGTCACAATTGCACTAAACTCAGTATTTTATTTTTTTGGTCTTTTGGTTCATGGTTCTATTACATTATGGGCCTTTTCTTTTGAATGTTTTCGTATTTAAGATATGAATAATAAAGATTTACCCTTCAATGGTGCCTTGAGCTACAGGCGTTTCTTGCTTTGTCATTCCCAGTTGGAGTTTCAAAACACCAGTGCTTTAAAAATGGCCAACTAATGTCAAATGTGTGTCATCTTCAACATCTAATTGAAAACACAACAGACGTGGGAATTGTTTGAGTCAATAGTTGTGGTTGTAGCAATGGATGTCTAAGCCCTCTGTGGAAAAATGACATCTTAATGTACATCCATGCAACTGTATAAAAGTGCCCATCTAGTTGAGTCAAAGTCTACTGGAAAAACCCAAAATGGCTCCTTCTCCTTCAGTTTTTGGGCAGCGGGATGCCCAGCGCAGTCTGCGTCCGTCCCGCCATCCCCTGCCGGGCCTGGCTCACTTGCTCCTCGCTGCAGCAATCCTGCAGGAAGACGTGAGCCAGGTTGCGCAGGCGGGGGCTCTCGCACAGGGAGAAGCGTAGCATGCATTCCAAGATGGCCACGTTGCTGATGCACAGGCGTGACGACGGAGTGGACAGGTTCATGAGGGTGCTGATGGCCGATAGAACTGTCTCCTCCCGCGGACTGGACAAACAGTTCGTGACCAGAGGGATGGCATCGCCCTGCAGGATGAGGTCGCAACATTTGGGATCCATGCTGAGGTTGCACAGCCCCCCTGGTGCAGTCAAAGGGGGGAAAAAAACATTTTATGGGCCTCAAGTCAAGGAGAGACACTTTAATGTGGCGTAAAAAAACACGATGTGCCACAGGAATCTTTACCTATCCCAAACTCCACAAAGTTGTCGTTTTCTTCTGTGAGCATGTCCAGGAAGAGATCAGCCACCTGGAGCTGCTTCAGGTGCTCCATGTTCTTCGGATCGTAAGCAAAGTTGGCCAAGTTGGCAAGGACTTGCTCCTTTGCCTCTGGAAGCAAATGCATTTGCGTGATAATCAAGTGTTTTCGAATGAAGACGAAAGTATTCACAACAACATATCGCTTTTGCTACACACGTACTCATATTGTCCTTAATGTACATAAGCACGCATCGTGTCCTGTACCAGTTATTTATTCATATTAGCGCGAAACATTCATTAGAAGTCGCAAAATCTGATCGTTTAAAAGAACACGAAACAACTCACTCACCATCACTATCGGTATCCTGAAACTCCGTGACGAGTGTTTGCAAATACTCAAAGCGGTCGCATTCCTTCTTCCACATGTTATAGTTTCACGGTTTATCGTTTCAGCATTAAAATCATTACTAAGTGTGACTGCAGTGGTACGTGGAAAAAAATATGTAAACAAAACACGGCAATGGTTCACCGTGTGCGTCGCATAAATAAGTCCGACGGTTGTTCGCTTCTTTGCACCTCAGTTCCGCATAGAAAACTGCGACAGTTAATTCTTCAAAAATAATTGATATCGTGCTTTGAAGTGATACGTTTCGTGTTATAACGCGATAATATTCCTCATCGTGACAGCCTGGTGGACGAAACTGTTTGACAGTCTTGAGTCTTTACTACCTCATCCCTGAAGACATGAGGCTGCAAAAGAAGGGATGGCGCCACTGGGCCTGGGATGCTGAAAGTACTTCTACTTAAGTAAGTATAGAGTGTGATTAGTATTTCAACTTTCAATGACCAACATTGTCCAGACCAGCATTGTTGCCACAGCTGACAGCTGTTGAATTGTTCCCAATTTGTGAGCAACCCGAGGCCCTTGGCAACACAAAACAACCACAAAACAACACGTGAAAGCCAATAAGATGGTCAGCAGAGTGCAAAGGTTTTTTTTCCTCAATACTTTCCAAGGACACGCCCTTTACTTCCACTCCCCTTATCGACCCTCTCTTCCTCAAGCACACATCAGCCTTTGACACGTAAGTAAAGACACTTCATTTCTCATTTTAAACAAATGTTTGTTTTAGACGACGACGAGTGTTAAATTATGTTGCCGTTACCCCTTGCTATTGACTTGACAGTGGAATGTCAAATCGTTTCCCCCACCTTCCGCACAAGAAGAGCAACGGGAAGCGTTTAACGTTGCATAATAGCTTGGCAACCAAACGAGCGCTTTTTATTGTTTCCAATCGATGCAATGTTTATTTTCGCTGATCTGCGTTTAATTAAACGGCGAGTGTGAAATCTTAACGAGTTAATAGAGCTGATGCTAAAAGGAAGCTAACTTGCTCGACGGTTATGGGGGGCGGGGGTGGGTTGATGTTATGTAACGTCAAATGACATCAGGCGAATAAATAGTCTCATCAAGTGCGCGGAAAGGACGATTTTGTCATTTCATCGTTGTTGCTAAAATGAGCTTGTGAAATGACACACGCACGCCCGTGTGACATGATGACACCTTCCAGTGCACTTTGTAAAAGTGGAAATGCAATAAAAAAAAAAAACACCAACGTCTGTATTTGAACCATATATTAATGTAATTGTCATAAATTTCCTGAACTTCAAATGAACATTGACTTTCGCTTCGCTACAATAAAAATGAATATTTTGTGATCATTTCTACTTCCTTTGTCGTGTAATGATTCGGTGCGTTTAAGGTCCAAATGAGGAAATCCGAAAACAGGCGACGGGCGACTGACTCAAGTTTTTTTTTTTTTTTTTAAACGTAGTCTTCTAATATGAAACGAACATGATCATTCAAAATATTTAATGAATGTAAATGTCATTTATGTCGTATAAAAGCAATAATAATGCATTTATTTAATGACTCCTTTCAAAGTATGTAAGGACAATTAAGCAGCAACATTAGCCACAGGACAAGAGGCAGCCATCTTTGTGGAATTGGCGATACAACATATGGTACTAATCTTGTTGATCTGACATTTAAAGAAGTAGCTACTTTTTGTTGCTCTCAGGTTGCGGCGATGAGCTACCCAGGTTACCCTCCTCAGTCAGGTGGCTACCCCCCACAAGCGGGCGGATACCCTCCACAAGGGGGCGGATACCCTCCACAAGGGGGCGGATACCCCCCACAAGGGGGCGGCTACCCACCGCAGGCCGGCGGCTACGCACCACAGGCAGGAGGCTACTTACCCCAAGCCGGTGGCTACCCAGCGCAGGCGGGAGGCGGCTACCCACCGCAAGCGGGCGCTTACCCTCCGGCAGGGGGTGGCTACCCTCCAGCAGCGGGGGGCTATCCTCCCCAGGGCGGCGGCTACCCGGCCCCAGCTGGAGGTTTCCCACCTCAGGCTGGAGGCTACCAACAACCTCAGCCGGGCAGCGGCTTTCCGTCCATGCCTCCGGGAGGTAAGACCTTGCGTGCTTCCGTTTGACTGTTGGCTCAATGAAATATATATATTTTTTGTCCTCCACAGGTGGCGGCTGGGGGGCAGCACCAGGAGGCTATGGTGCGGTATGTGAAATCTTAAATATTATTCAAAAGGATTTGCGAGTTACCTTTGTCCCACCCGCAAGCTTGTCTCCCTGAAGGCAACGGAATGGCTTGCAACATTGACCTTTGACACCTGTCCTCTGATTGCAGCCAGGGGGCGCTCCTCAGGGCTACCCAGGGGGTGTGGCACCCGCTCAGCAACCCGTGCCCAACTACCCCAGCGGAGGCGGATATGGAAGCGGAGTTCCAGCCAATCCTCAGGCACCCGCCATCCCTGTGAGACGACTCGTCCTTGCAGGACACGTGTTTTCCACAAAGCAAAATCTGAATTGTAGCTTTTTGTTTTGTTGGAATGAATAGACGGGCTACCGAGGCTCTATTAAGGACTTCCCTGGGGCCGATCCTCTGAGGGATGTGGAAGTTCTTCGGAAAGCAATGAAGGGTTTCGGTAAGTCTCTTAATTTGACGTTAGGTTTGACGATGACGACTTGACTGAACATATTCAAGTTCCTTTCTCTAAATGTTCCACACCACAGACAAGTGTGTGATCACCCCTGACCATTTTGTTGTCGTGTAAAAATGTAACCTCATTTTGTAAGTTTAGGGTCAGCCTAATCCTGTTTTGAGATTCTGAGATGTTTTTTTTGTCCAGGCACGGACGAGAACGCCATCATTGAGCTTCTGGGAAGTCGTAGCAACAAGCAGAGAGTTCCCGTGGTGGCGGCCTACAAAACAACCTACGGAAAGGTTTGCGTGATGACTCGTGTTTAACATACGACGGAGACCAGAGTGACTGAGAATCTTTCTCCTTGTGACGCCCGCTCTGATCTTTTGTTTTCCACGTTTCCCTCCTGCAGGATTTGCTCCACGATCTGAAGTCTGAGCTGACCGGAAACTTTGAGCATCTGGTTCTTTCCATGATGAAGACTCCGGCACACTTTGACGCGTCCGAACTCAGGGAGGCAATAAAGGTCGGCGGGTTCCCATTTACTCGTCTTTGAATTAACACTCGCACCTTGTTGGCGTGTCGCTCTCACTTCAGCTTGTTGTCACGGAGATACATAGTTTGTAGTTTGAGACATTTAGTTTTGTTTTGGGGCATTTTTTAAGTTTTTACCTGTCGATACTCTAAAATATTCATTCTTTTTCTTTTTATCCCTTCAACTGCTCTTTGCACAAGATTATAAACAACCTTAAGAATTATATAATTGTTCCCTTTTTTTTTTATATAGAAATTCAGAAGTCGCTAGGGAGAATCTAGAGCAAGAAGTGCTTTGAGTTGCAAGCGTACTTTTGAAACAAATGAAACTCGTATCACAAGGTACCACCGTACGCATGCTGAACATTCTTATCCAGTTTTTCTTTTTTTCTCTTTCAGGGTGCCGGCACAGACGAAGCTTGCCTGATCGAGATCCTCTCATCCCGTTCAAACGCGGAGATTCGGGAAATTGTGACGATTTATAAATCAGGTTCATTAGCAACGTTTAAAAAAAACCCAAAATTTACCGCACCTTTTCTGTTGATTTGCACTTGAATATACTTTGTAGCTAATGGCATCCAACTCCCTAAAATGTTTCCAGAGTACGGCAAAAGTCTGGAGGACGCCATCAACAGCGACACCTCCGGCCACTTCCGAAGACTCTTGGTTTCCCTCTGCCAGGTACAAGACTGCACTGCCTGAGCCGCATTTTCTCAACGAGCACGCCTCCTCTCTCAGCGAGGAAAGTCAAACATGTCGCATTTGTAATTATCTGACTGAGCTTTTGGCTTACTTCAGGGCAACCGTGACGAAAGGGAAAATGTGGACATATCGCTCGCCAAACAGGACGCTCAGGTATCACGCGAGCATCTTGCTGTCGTCCGCTTTGCTCTTCCGCTGCTTTTTGCTTTAACAGGTTTGCGTGTCGCCTTGACAGAAATTGTACGCCGCGGGGGAGAACAAAGTGGGCACGGATGAGAGTCAGTTCAACGCCATCTTGTGCGCCCGCAGCAAGCCTCACCTGCGCGCCGGTGGGTCCTTTTGCTTTGTTTCACTCCTCCAAACTCTGAAATGATCGGACAGTAAACGAGAGCTTCACTTTTTCCACCGTTTACGTTACGGCAGAAATGCCAACCTCATGTTCAACTAAATATGTAGGAAAGCAACTCTTTTTGTCGTAAAGGACTTTTTTGCCATTTGCAGAAAAAAAAAATCCAATATTTCCATGTTGTCATCATGAGAATTTTCAAGAATAAATGTATCGAAACGTGGAGTAAAGTTTCGGCAGGACTTCACTTTTAGTGAATTTTCCATTTTGGAGGGGAAAAAACTTTTTATTTCCCCCATTGCCAAATAAGACGAACATGCTTGTTGGACTCTCGTTCCAGTCTTCCACGAGTACCAGCAGATGTGCGGCCGTGACATCGAGAAGAGCATCTGCAGGGAAATGTCGGGCAACGTGGAGTCTGGCATGGTGGCGGTGGGTAAGTCAAGCACCAAGTTGGCCGTGGTATAAATACAACTCAAATAAAGCTAAACGACTCGCCCTTACACACACGTGGTTAAAAAAAAAAAAGCTGTGCTTGTTTGCATGTTTTTGTGCTAGCTGCTACTCATTCGCTGTTGAATCATCAAGTTATTGCCAATAGTTGAATGTAAAAAAATTGAACATAATGTTGAATATTAGCGCAGTGGTAACGAATGGGAATAACATGAACATGTGTGTGTTTCTTCCCTAGTGAAATGCATCAAGAACACCCCCGCCTATTTTGCCGAGCGACTGCACAAGGCCATGCAGGTAGCAAAAATTCAGATCAGGAAAAAAACGAGTTGGCTGCACTCAACATTTTTGTGGATTATTGATGTAGAATCTGCACAGAGTAAAATACTTCAAAACAACAACATGTTTAATTGATTTTTTGACACTAAGTTAAAAAGGACTCAGGCCGACAATGACGCTATCATGCAAATGATTTCCCAATTGGGCGACAGGGTGCTGGGACCAAGGACAGGACCCTGGTCCGGATTATGGTGTCCCGCTCGGAGATGGACATGCTGGACATCAGGCAGGCGTACGTGAGGACCTACGGGAAGTCGCTGTACACTCACATCTCCGTAAGTCTGATCGCCACGCTTGCTTTCTTCCCACTTTCATCCAATGTTCCCTCCAATTGTAATTGAAGTCCACAAAAAGAGTTGTCGTTGCTCGCATATGCCACAAGGTGGCGGTAAACGACTACTACGTGACCTGCAATAAAATAGAGGAAAAACGTGGGTTGTCCCTACACCAGGCTAAATAGATAAGACAAAATAGGAATCTTAATTCTTGGACTATGTGTGTGTGTTTTGCCAGGGCGACACCTCCGGTGACTACAAGAAGCTGCTGTTGAAGCTTTGCGGTGGTAACGACTAAGCAAGGATAACCTTTCACAAGGACGGACGGCATGTACTCAAACTACCTGCAGCGACTTTGTCCATATCCACGTTGTCTCGTATTTGTAGTTGTCGCTTGCCAAATAGACTCGATTTAAATGCATTTAAACATTATCAAATTATAGAATTGCGTGCCTGGAAATTTCATGCAAAAATGGAGTGTCTTGCACTGTGTGTCCTTTTTATTCATCGAGACACGAATGGGAAACATAGTCAAAAACTCTAAAAGTGAAGTGCTGTGAATACTCCGAGTAGTTACACGGCTTCAGTTTTTCCACACTTGATGTTGGTCTCGGTCTAAAATTGGAACCAATTCATTTTTGTACATCAAGACAGTGGCACCTTGATTTAAGAAGTTAAGTCGTTCCATGAACATGCTTTTGGATCGCACGTCAAATGGAAATGTCAATTAAAAAAAAGAAAATTAATTTCAAATTCTGAAAAAAATTGACCCATCATATTGTGCTTTATAAAAACACATAGTAACGTCATTTAGTGCACGCCTTTGCCTCCTGCGGGCATTATAATCTGTGAAATCTGTCTTTATTTATATAGCGCTTTCACCACAGCGAGTAGCAAACTCCTAATCTTACTCGCGACGCAAAACTTGTACGTCAAAGTACCACTGTATTGTGTAGGTCTTCTGTTTTTTTTTCCGTTATTGGACTTTGTACTGAAAAAGCCAGTTTATTGGACTCTCACGCCAAGTGATAATGTACAAGTTTTTTGTTGTTGTTAAATCTACGTACAAGTTATCGACTAATATGTTGTTACTTTTTATGGTGTGGCCAATACATTTCAAACTGTCATTTGTGCGAAATATCTGCAAGTAACGCCCGTGCACTAACCTGAAGTACTCATGTCGACTAACCTATGCAAAGTAACCGCGGCTTTATGTTTTGCTTTAGGTTACGAAAACGTTTAGTTTTTTTTCTGCTCATTCCAAACTGAGTCAGTGGCCTTTCTCGTTGGTGCCACTTGTGGGCACTGTCAACATATTTTGCAACTGAATGTCTTTTCCCACTTGACAATCTTGTCGGTTTAAAACTTGACATGTTCACAACACACAAACTAATACTGTACCTTAATAATTTCAATTAAAAAATGACATTATACCTGCTTGATTCCTTTTTTTTTTTCCTCTTCCACTCCAGAGCTTGTCGGTCTACATATTGTGTCCAAAGGTGCAACAAATGTGCCTTACGTAAGCGATAGTGTGATGAAATGGTTGAGGAGAACCTAGCGAGTGGCAGGCATCCTCTGGGCTATAAATAGCATCCATCTTGTGGACGGGCCTCGCGAATGGCTCAGCACCTTTCCCCCCTTTAACTCGCGCTCGGCCATTATCAAACGGGCCAGCATGGATGAATATTTGATGGGAATATTTGGGAGTTGGCGGCGATACCTCGCTGAAAATAGACCATCTTGCTTTTAGGGGGGACAACAGCCTCCCGCCAACCCCGATCGGGATTTGAATTATTAAAGCAGAAAAGAGGCACGCTCGTGTGTGCCCTCACAGCTCACGTCATTCGGGACGCCGTCACGAACGAGGTCCACAATCGATAAACTTGATTCCAATTGATCTCTGACCTCTGGATTAGCTCAGTGCATTTGTTGCTACTATCCAAGCCGCGTTCCCTCACGGTGGTCGTGGGCGTGCTGGATCCCAAATTCTATTGAAATGTACACGTTACATTTTGATTTCACTGTATTTATTCTTTTATAATCAAAATGTAGATTTTCTTAGTACTCCATTTCAATGGTTTATTGTATTTAACAAAAATCTAGTCTGTCATTTCTGAGGTGATTGCAATCCTGTAATTATTTTCTCATTGTCTATCTTTACCCGCATACTTGTTGCGCGCATATGCTGTGACACTTTCCAGTATGTTCCAGGTTCCGCTTCCTGTTCTATGGTTGTCATCATCACTCAATGATGCCTGGGGTTCATTGTGTCATAATTGCCACGAAAAAAAAACAAGACCTGCCCATCCTGTTCTTTTCTTTCTCTCTCTCTCAAAATTTACTGTCTTTGGAAGACGCGGGCGGTTCTAAATGATGGCCCAACTCGCTCCGAGACAACAACAGTGTGACATTTACGCTTTTCTTTTTTTTACGGCCCCGCAACGCCCCCACTCGAGGAATTTACATTCCAAATTCTTTTCGGGAGCCACATGGATTTTCTCTGCGGGAAAGTCTTACATAACCATTTGCATTGTTAAAACATACTGTGCGCGTCTGTGAGCGTGTGTGCTGATATGTAGGAACACGACGTCCTGCATATAAGTAGATTTCACTCCATATAGATGACGTCACGAAGAGTTAAATGCGCTTAATTGCGTTGTTTCTTACGGATTTGGACCTCGTGCAATGTAATTACGCGCTCAATCTGCAGTTCTTGTGATGCAATGGTGACACTGTCTGTAAGATATGCATGCGGGGGTTGCTCCGATGCGTTGTGGTGGATGTCCAGTTGTTGGGACCTTCGGCTTGTCTCACAGAGAGTCACTCCTATTAGTTTGGTACACTTATTTTTATTAGCTTAATGCTAACACACCATGGAAAATGACAGACCAACTCACGAAACTAGTATTCAAGTTGCAAACTTGAACCTTTACGTGCAGGCCATGGAATAACAATACCTAAAGGGCATATATTCCTCATCCTCGAAATGAACAAACTCATATTGTCTTTCTTGCTTGCGTCTCTCTGGTCACACACCATCTCTGTCTGTGCGCGTTGTAGCTCGACTCTAGTTGTTGTGTTTCTATACTGTATTGACAATCGCGGCGAGCCAGGTGCGTCCACCCACCAGGCCCCGCCCACTTTTAAACCCTCCCAAAAAATCCCTGTGCTGGGAAACTCGAAACATGAGTACTCCTTCGTGTTTGTCTTTTTCTTTTTCTTTTTCCTGTGCCCAGACTGTCCACGCGCAACACGAAGCAAGTTTGCGCTACTTTCGCACCACTTTCCAACATGTCGCCAGAACTCGTGTGCACTTCGGAAGCGTCTCGTAGCGCCGAGCGAGCGGAGCTTTGACGACGACTTTTCCCGATCTGGGAGGGACGAACAGAAAGCGAGAGAGAGCGAGAAAGGGAAAGAGAGAGAGAGATAGAGAGAAAAAAAGTGTTGTCATCTCGGCGCCGTCAACAAACATGGCTACTCGTCGTCTCGCTGCACCAACCGAACCGGGTCGCCTCTTCGTTTTCTTTATCGCGCTTGAAGCTTCCAAAGTCTGCGGCAGAAGGATTTGATTAGCCACAAGCGAACCGAGGCTACTGGCCATGGATCCGCGGCACAGGGACTTTCTGGAGAAGTGTCACCACAACTTGGCCGAGTCCGTCACCGACGCCGACCAGCTCGTGGAGGTTCTGTCCCGGGGAGGCACGTTGAGCCTGGCCGAGCGACACGAGCTGGCCCGCGGCGGCGGCGACGGCGGCGACGGGGCGGAGAAAGTGGAGCTCCTCGTCAAGATTCTGCTCCGCAAGGACCGGGACCACTTCGCCGACTTCTGCTCGGCCCTGGAGGAGACCAACCCTCACCTGCGCCCGGTGTTGCTGACCGGCACCAGTACCGGGACCGGGCCCGTGGACCACAGCACCGGTAAGACGAAAAGCCGAAGTTTGAACACGACGACATTCGTCTCAAAATTAGCGTTTGCCGACTTATATGAAGCCAAACTGGATATTAGACAATAAAACGAACTCATGGAACAACACTGAACAAAATGATCACCTAACGTATTTATATAGCTGTTCGTCATTTGTTGTATGTTGTAGAACTTACCATTCAATGACTAATAAACGCCATTTGGTGCCGAGAAAACAATTTGAAAGGAGTTGAGGTTCTTCATTTGGCCAAAAGTAGTCGGTGACCATCCCCATCCAAAAGCAATCACAAATCATTCCAGGTAGCAGATACCGACATTATTTCAATATATCGGGTACTCTTGAAGGCGCTCGATACCAGCAACAGATACTTAATGCAAAAAAAAACAACTAAAATTTTGATTGTTTCTCAAGTGATTTGGAGTAAAAGGCGGAATTTGCCTGGGATTGGTCGCTAGTCAGTCACAGGGAGCAATTTTGACTTGATGCTAGCGCCAACTTTCCCATCACAAAGCCTTTCCCAGTCTGCATGTTTTAATGGCTTTTAAAGCCAATCGAAATCAATGCGGCCTGCCGTGCTCGGTAAGGACAAAAGGTCAACATGGACGCGCACAAAAGCACGTTTTGTTTCGCTTCGTTAACTGCTTTTAAAAATGCTGCAAAGTTTCCAGGAATTTTGGATGGGAAGTGGAACTGGTGAACTTTGGAAATCTTTCAAATTGGTAACCTTCTGTGCGAGTTTATGGGAATTCCCGGCGGCTTACGGGTTATTAAATGAGAAGTTATTTAAGCATCAATATCAACATTTAGTTTTGTCATAAGATCTCCTTGCCCACAGGCCAGCAGCTGAATGGCTCCATTTTTTTTCCCACTTCACTTGAGTGGTGGCTGGTGAAACGCAAGCTTCAATTTTCGTTTATTATTTGTGGCCTTGAACGGAATTGTACCTTGTTGAATTTTCAATCAGATAAAGACAAATTGTTTCTTGAAGGAGGATTTACTGCCCGCCATTAAAATTTTGTTCAATTAATCGTGTTCCCGTGAACACAAAAGCACTTTTATGTTTAGCATTTTTATGCCAAAGTCATTTCCTTTGTGACTTTTACAAAATAATCTTCCTGCAACGATGTCCGCATTTGTTTCAGCACCTCCTTTCCGACCGGCTCTCTGCTCTCGAGCCAGCGAGCTGAACGCCGACGTGTCAATTATGCATTTATCCTCCCCGTATTATTTATAGGAGGACGGGTGCTGCGTCGTGAGCTTGCCTGGCTTTTTTTTTTTCTGCCCCTTTTTCTCGCTGCATTTCACAATTAGGCAGCGCATGTGAAAAGCCGCTGCCGAGGCGCTGAAGAGCTCTTTTGTGCGCCAGCTCGCAAGGGGTGCAGCAAAAGTGGGCAGAGTCGACGTGGAGTACAGGGCGGACAGGTTCCTCCGGTGTGTGTGCGTGCAAAAGGAGGAGAACAGTCGCAAACAAGGCGTGAAGCCACTTTCTCTCGGTTTGCTGCGTTAAAATCATTTCCGATGCACGCATGTGCCCCGTGGGCCTTTTTTCAAGTGGATTAAAGACCCGCTATAACATTTCTAGCAGCGTGGCTGCAGGGCTGAGCGAGATGTTGGTATGTGAGCGCCGTAACGTGTCAGGCAGCAGCGCATGATGCCGGCCCGGCCCGGCCGTGCGTGGCGACGCGAGCGTGACACGCATGACGTAACCGCCACCGTGCATGCTTGGCGGGCGCAAATGACGCCACTGGCCCACCACGGAATGCCTCCAGTCCGTGGCGACCTGCCATCTGACAGGGCGCGGGCGGGGGGAACGCTCACCCAATACGACAGAAGTGACAGCGATGGACCGGTTATCGACCGGGCCGATATTTGGCATTTGGCACCGGATCATTTTGGATCCCTGCAGCACACTTCTCTTGCGCTGTGTGCTGTGCTGAAGCAGACTGGGCCACTCACAGCGCCATCTAATTGGTTCCTTGTGGCAGCCAATCAGATGTAAGCTGCCTGTTTGCTTTTTCACCTCGAGTCACACGCTCGCGGGAGCGGTCCCGAGAGCGGAAGGCAACATGCATCCGTCCAGTCATACGTGTTGTGCCAACATCCATCCATTTGACCCCTTCTTTCAACAAATGAATATCGACAGGCTTAGGAGGAAAACGCTACGCTCAAGGTTGTGGTTTGGTACGCATTTTGGAATCCAGGTTCGTTCCAAAAAATGTGGAACATCAAAAGTAGAGTTGATCTTGTGCCACATTTGACAAATTCAAAATGCAGCCTGAAGCAGATCGCAAGGCAAGAGTTCGAGTTTGCGTCCTGGCTCGCCCTGTTGAAGAAGACAACTTCCGCAAAGATGGTCTTGCGCTTTTCCTGAACTATTCTCAAAGGTGAACCCAGACGAGTCGCAGGCGTGTCAAAGGTCAGACGCTAGCGTGCACGTGACTCGCGTAGGCGAGGCTGAACTTTGCCCGCTTGACGCTCTCCTCACAGAGTCATGGGAAACTTTGGCCAGCACCGCAACAAAAGAGGGCTTGATCCATGGGATGTCGCCGTTCCTGAGGCATATCCTCTTTTTTTTTTTTAAAGCATGCCCTCTTTCACTCCTCGCCTGAGGGAGAGCAAAAACAAAAAAAAAACAGGAATAATAAGAGGCAATTCTGAATCAAATGAATCGACTTTTTTTTACTCGCTGGAGTTGTGGTGCAAAACTGATTTGTCAATTCTACTTTATTTTTTAAAAACTATATTATTATTAAATTGTTATTGGGAATGTTCAAATGTTACCAGTCCCTGCCAGGAAGAGTGAACATTTAGTAAGTGATTGGCGGCCACAGCAAAAAAAAATAAATTTTTTTATATTGTGACATAATTGGCGGTAGATGCCAGCCAATTTGTCTTTTTTTTTTTTTCTCTAAATGAAAATCCTCTACTCACCGCAACGTGTTTACTTGCTGCCGGATGGCGTCCAAGTAAGATTTGGTTTGCTTGACACTTACTCAAAGAAGCTCAGTCAAGATATTTAGTTTCCATAATTGACAATGCAAAAAAAAAAAAACGTTTTAAACAGCGGCGTGTGTTCAAGCCTCAACTTCCACCGTAATGTCTTCAGATGTGCTTCTGACTTCTCTGTGACCCAATTGAAGCAAATTTTGTTTTGGACGCTTGACAATTGCCGTCTGACAGTACGGACAGTGTGGCGCTTTTCCAGCCGACTGCCTTCCGAACTCGCTCTTCTTCCCGCGTCTTGTGTTTGTGCCCTTCTGTCACTTGCGAGTCGCACGGTCGGCTCGAAAAAGAAGGGGGCTTTCTTTCACTGGGCCGCTGTGCGATCTTGTCACCGCGGCCTCTTTGGGGCCCCGGCCGCTCGCCATTCAAGCTCCCGGCACAACCGATAATTAGCCACACTCGGCCGTCACACCCGCCCGAGGCCCGTCATGCCCGTTCGGGGAAAGTCCCACCTTAATTATTCCTCCGGCTGGACCGTCTTGACTTTTTGTTGTCGCTTTCCTTCTTTCTTCCGTCCTCGTCGAGTTTCCCGAATGCGAGCCGAGACGTTGGCTCCGATGCTGGAAAGGATCACCCGACTGACTGGCGGCTTGTTTTTGCTTCCCGGCAGGATCCACGTACAGCGTCTTGTCCACCATGCCGTCCGATTCGGAGAGCAGCGGCTCCCTCAGCAGCGTCGGTGAGTTGGTGCTATTCTCACAATCGCGACAACGTGCCGGCACGCGCCGATTGAAATCAGTTTCCGTGGCAAATTTGGAAAGAGGACTTGACTGGGATTGAGGGTCGTTTCTGGGAAACGTTGTCATACGAGCATAAATCCAAACATTTAGTTTTGTCACCAGAAACCTCCTCGAGCAGACAAATTCCGTCTGTGTTTTACATAAAGTTGATTCGGATTCTGATCCACGCAAAAAAAAAAAAAAAATTTTTTTGTTAAATTTTTCACTCCTGTCCAGTCGGTAGCAGGCGGGTGCCAAAAAGAAGTGGCGGTGCCGTTGCGTACTTGCCAAAGTTGTAAACTGAACCATCGTGAACTTGGTGGAATCTGGGCCTCCGTATTCTATTAGCCACTGGCCCTTCCCTCTTCAGACTGAGCACATGCTGCTGATTACACAGATGTGAGAGGGATTTAGTCAGGCCGCACGCGCGCACACACACACAGACCGGCTTCTTTTGGTCAGCACCCCCGACTCCACTCGCCTGTGTTGCCTGAAATAGAAACTGAGCTTTGGTTAATGGCGTGAGTGCAGGAAGTTCTGCCGGATCGCTAGCATGTGGCGGGGTTGCCGGCTACAAGAAGTGGCACATAAAAAAAAAAGTCTGTCAATGGGCAGAGGTCTTTGTGGTGCCAGCGTCTCCCGTGTTGCAGGTACGCCCACGCCAGCCTCGTCGCCGCCGCCGCTGGCCCACGCGGACGCTCAGCGGGTGCACGACAAGATGGAGACGGTCCTGTTCCAGCTCCGCCACGTGACGCGCGAGCGCGACGAGCTACGCAAGCGGCTGGCGCTCTCCTCGCCCGGAAGCACGTTCGACGACTGCCGGTACGTCGCAAGTGTTGTTCTCATCGGAAACAAATGCTTCCAAGCGGAGTGAACATTTTTGGCGGCGTCTTTCTGACTCCTCGTAACGACGGAAAGTCGGATGTTAAACGTGTGCGCGTTTGCGACGCAGGCCCAACTCGAAAGCGGGCCACGACTACGAGCGTCTGAAGCTGCAGTGCATGAAGGCCATGGCCGACCTGCAGTCGCTGCAGAACCAGCACAGCGGCACCCTCAGGAGGTGCGAGGAGGCCGTCAAGAAGGCGGACTTCTACCAGTGAGTGCTCGCTCGCGCGCACGCAACACAAACTTTTTCTCACATTCTTTTTTTATTTTTTCTAAGAATATTCCCACCTTATTCTGACGAATAAAACGACTTGCTCTTTAAATGTGACCTTCCCCCCACCGTGATCTTCTGGCTTTAGTTTCCGAATAGCTTCACTTTATTTTTCATAAAATTCCAACCTTTTTCACGTTGTCATAAATTCACGCTTGAATTACGACTTAATTTCTTCTAATCCATATTTTGTTTGTCATTTTTCTCATCATCGTCCGACTCTCACAAAGTCACAATTTAGCTTCTAAAATGTTTCAACTTCATTTTCACAACTCATTTTGCTCTTCAGACATTTTTGAGCAAATTCACCAAAATGTTTTGTGGCCATTTGTTTGGCTTCCTGTTGAAAGCACTTGTATTAATTTACTTTATTTTTTTGAAGGCTGCCTTGACTTTGGTACATGCAGAGTTTTGCATTTTTTAAAAGGAGCCACTTTTGGGTTGCTCAGCCTGCTTTTTTTTTTTTTCCACAGCAGATTGCACGGAACAGATTTCATTTGTGTGTCAGTAATAGGGATGAACTCTTCATCGCCGTCCGCAAGCTGCCGAGTGAGTTAAGCCCTAAAAGCCGCCCCATCAACTTAATTTCATCTTTGTGATAGCCCGAGAGCCAGTCTGCATGCAGCCAGCCAGAGCTTTTTACATTTTTTTTTTATTTTCAAAGCCGCATTGCAAAGTTTGGAAGTGACGCCCGGCCGTCTTGAAGAGGACGTGCCAAATGACGCTGTGTAATTAGCGTCCCGACCCAGATGCCACAAGCGCAGCATTTGTTGTGTCGCCTCGATGGCTTAGGAAAGGGAAACAAAAAAAAAAAAAAAAGAAAGAGGGAAGCCGTTTGTGCAAGCGTGCTTCCTCCTCCCGAGCAACATCTGGCACAGATGTCGACGGAAGATGATTATGAAGATTATTGCTGTGCTTAAGCTGCTCCTTCTGGGGACCGCGCGCGCCACATCACATCAATATTTGAAATCCAAAGAAAAAAAAACAGGCAACTTTGCTCCGTTTGAATCCTTTTCACTTTTGATTCTTGAACGCTTTTCTTGCCAAATTCTGACTTTATTCCCAAACAACTTTTTTGCCCCCCCTCAAAATTTATTTGGATTCATCAATTTCAACTTTATTTTCACGAGACTCTAAACCCGTTGCACACTTGACTACAATGACACTAAAGGGATTTCTGATTTATTTCTCGCGACTTTGAGTTCTTGCCTTGCACGAAGCATCCAAGTTGCATTTGGAAGCGTCTTTGCATAAGACGATCGTTTGACTGCCAACACAATTTAAGTCATTAGCACGCTAACGAGCTCAAAGGGAGAACATCTGGCCTTTTGACAGACGAGACTCTTTTTAGTCTGCGCAACTCCTGGGGAAAAAAAAAAAAATCTCTTTGCTGCTCACCTTTTTGCTCTCAGAGCTGGTTTGGTGGCGTCGCTCTGCCAAAGATGAATTATGAAATGAGCAACGAGTTTAAAGCCAAGTCGGCTGGTTCGTAAACGTTTGTGTTTGGCAAACAAAAGTGCAGGACTCGAATGGGGGGAAAAAAACCCCGACTTTGTCCACGTTTTGAGAAGATGCATGTTGTCGATGTTTTCAGCACGCTGCACGGCCGGCTGGCGGGCGAGCACGGCCAGCTGAAGGACGAGCTGGAGACGCTGAGGCTGGACAACGTGCAGCTGCTGCGCGAGCACGACCACGCCAAGCAGGCGTGCGAGGAGTTGCGCCGGCTGCGCGACGACCACCAACGAGAGGTGGCCGACATGCGCCTGCTGCACCAACAGGTAGCGCCCGCCCGCCAAAGGCCTCCTGCCTGCCTTGCAGTGAAAGAAGACGGAATGGTTGTTTTCTGCTTGCGTTTTCTTTATCATTTATTGATTTATATTATTTATTACTTTATTCCCAGAGAGGTTTTTGATAAGTAAGAAGAAAAAAAAACATCTTGTTGTAAACGTCTTGTCTTATTCTCCATGAGTTAGTCGAATTTGTGTGTTAATTTTCAGGCGCTTCGCGAGGGCTCCTCGGACGCCCTGAACAAACTGTACGACTCGGCCGTGGACAAACTGGGGAGTGTGAGGAGCGACTACGAGGGTCTGCGCAAGCTCTACAACGACATGACGGCCAACCGCAACGCCGACCTGAGTCGCCTGGACCACGCCGAGGAGGAGAAGCGCCGCCTCCAGAAGCAGCTGGACGTGCTGATGAAGCAGCGGGACGCCGCCATCCACTACCAGCAGCAGTACTCCTCGTCCATACGGAGGTGAGGGAGGGGGACGGAAATAAAAATAATGATGGGGACTCCCTCCCGGCCGCGTCATCCGCTCGGCTTGTGTCCCAGGTTGGACCAGCAGGAGCTGACCAAGGCGGCCGCTCAGAACGTGGAACTTCAGCGCGAGCTGGAGCGGCTGCAGTCGGAGGCCACGCGCTTCAAAACGCAGCAGCTCAAAGCGGCCAAGGAGTGCGACAAGTTGAAGGACGAGCGCGACTCGGTCATCGGCGAGTACCGGCTGATCATGAGCGAGCGCGACCAGGTCATCAAGGAGGTGGAGCGACTCCAAACCGGGCTGGAGGTGGCCGAGGCCAAGCTGAAGAACACGTCCTCGGAGCGGCGGGTGGCCAACGAGGAGCTGGAGGCCCTCCGACAGGTAACGCCCGTGCTCGCGAGGTCCGAGTGCTGACGGGCATTTGGGAGTCCAGTGAGAGCTGTGAGATATTTTGAAATTCCATTTTTTGGGGTGTTCATGGGCCTTTACAATGTGTCTAAGTGTGGGAAGAGTAAAATGGTAGAAGTTGACTAGAATGTGATGAAAATTGTGTCTCCACCGTTTCATCTTGCCTTGACCTGATGAAGGCGTTAAAAAGTTTCGTCGGTTATTTTTCCCCCTCTACTGATGAGGCTCAGTGCATGAAATGATACTACAAACTCCAAAGACAGATTAACGTCAGTCAGTCTGTTTGTTATACTGCCCCCACGTGGCCAAGGTGCACACATCACAAAGATTATTGAGAAAGCAGCATTTGCGCTCTGGAACAAATTCAAATTGCATCTGAAGGCACTGCTGTAATTTCGGTCGCTTGAGAAATCCACTTCGGCACGTCGCACCATTGACCGACCGTCCCGCAAACAAACAGCTGACGGATGCGCGGCGGCGTCTCACTTTGCGCCCGTTTTTCAAGGAACTGTCGTCGTCGCTGATGGACCGAGACCGGGCGGTCTGCGAGAAGAACGAGCTTCTGGAGAAGTACTGCCACGAGGTGAAGGACAAAGCGGAGGCGCAGAAGGAGCTGAGCCAGGCCTGCAAGGACATGGAGACGGTGCGCGAAGAGCGAGACGTGGCCCGCAAGGAGAGGACGGAGGCCATCATCCAACGTGACCAGCTGCTGCGCGAGTATTACCAGGCCAGACAGGTACAGACAAATGGACGGATTGATTTTTTTTTTTTTCCCCCGCGTTGACGATAATCCTTTCATCATCTAATACAATGGTCATATTTATTTATTTTTTTGATCTGCTGGCACGTTTCCCTGCTTTGTTTTTTTTTTTTTTAGATCAGAAAATGATCAGTGCACACGGCTTTTCCTTCTCTGGTGGTCGAATCATTAATCCCAACAATAAACTCCTCAGGAATCAATTCAGCCACGGGCTTAATTAATGTTCTCCCTAACTCTCTGTTTATTTTCGCAATGTAGAGCAAGACCACTGAGAGATTTTGCCGTAATTAAATCACGCCTGACCTACTTTTCAACCACAACAAATAGATGACAAAAAAGATGACAAGAGAATTTGTAACCTTCTGGAAAAGCTTGAAATGGAACAAATGTATTGTTCTTTCCTAATTCTCTATTTTGCCGTTAAAAATGACAACGAGCGTTTCCCCCCACTGCAACCCAGAAACAAGACTCTGCCACTCTGGACATGGAGCGAGCCAACAAGGAGATCGAAATGCTGAGGAAGCAATACGAGGCCGTCGGTCAGGAGCTGAAGGAGGCCCTGCAGGAGGCGGAGGTGGCCAAGTGTCGCCGAGATTGGGCCTTCCAGGAGAGAGACAAGATCGTGGGAGAGCGCGAAAGCGTGCGGTGAGATGAGCAGCAGCAACAAAAATAAAAAGAAATAAATAATAGTCAAGAATGCTGAAAACAAGTTTGACATTTCAGCACGTTGTGCGACAACCTGAGACGAGAGAGGGATCGAGCCGTGAGCGACCTGGCGGACGCGCTGAGGAATCTCGACGACACCCGGAAGCAGAAGAACGACGCCGTACGAGAGTTCAAGGAACTCAAGTGAGCCCCCCCACCCCCGCCCTTTTTTTTTTTTTTGTCTGCTTCATGTTGCTGCACGAGCTGCGACTACTCTTGAAGATGAGCTCATGTGGTCAGGCGGGCCACATTTGAGTCTGGTACCGATCCTTGAGCGCCACCTGGTGGTCTCAGTTCGGTGTTCCTCCACTGGATGGTGCCAAGGACTTCTTTTGCCAAATAGAAGCTCCTTAACTCACTTCAACTGGTTTCCTTGGCAACAAGATGAGGCCGAACAAAAATGTCAAACGTGAAACTGGAGTGTGTCTGTTGTGCAGGGAAAAAATGGAGGACCAATTGGAAAAGGAGGCTCGGTTCCGCCAGCTGATGGCTCACAGTTCACATGATTCCGCCATCGACATGGACTCCGTGGAATGGGAAACGGAAGTGGTCGAGTTTGAGAAGCGCAGGGTCAGTCGACTTTTCTGCTTTTTTTTAAACCGCTGCCGTCAAGCGAGTCACGTCTAAATTTGCCGTTCTTTTCATGCAGGACATGGATTTAAAAGCGCTTGGCTTCGACATTGCCGAGGGGGTAAACGATCCGTATTTGCCGGGCGATTGCGGCGTGTTTGTCAGCAAGGTGGACAAAGGAAGTCTAGCGGAAGGCCGATTACGGTAAACGCCGGACACCAGCAACGCACTCCCCTGAAAATCCGAGCAAGTATTTGCAACATTATTCGTCTTGCGCGCAGAGTGAACGATTGGCTGCTGAAGATCAACAACGTGGACTTGACCTGCAAGGACAGGAAGCAGGCCATCAAAGCCGTGCTGAGCGGCGAGGGCGTCATCAACATGGTGGTCCGCCGGAGGAAGTCGCTGGGGGGAAGAGTCGCCACTCCGGTCCAGATAAATCTCGCTGGACTCAAAGGTTCAAAACAATCTGCTTCCGTTTTTGGCTTTTCAGGCGCAAGCTTAGAATGAAACCACGCGGTGACGTCAAATTCTCATAACGATCTGAGAGCCTAACCCTTTCTATACGATCACATGCAAATGAATTGTCACCCAAAAGCAGGCAATCCCAAACTTTTATCTGCGTTGTAAAAGTTGAACTGGACTTTGTCCTCTCAGACTGTGGCCTCTGCTTGGAAAGCGGCATCTTTGTGGCTTCGCTGGCGCCTGGCAGTCCGGCAGTCCGAGACAATAATCTCACAGTTGGGGACAGGCTGTTAGCTGTGAGTGGATAGCGCCTCTAGCGCCTCCTGCTGCCCAATGTCTTATTCACCTCTTGAGCAAAAACATCCCGAAATGCCTTAAACTGTTTTTGTTTTCGCCCATTTCAGATTAACGGCATCCCGCTTGATAACAAGTCACTGCCCGAGTGTGAAGCTCTGTTGAGGACGTGCCGCGAGTCGCTCAGTATCTCCCTCGCCAAGGTGAACATTGCGCACTCCTAAAAGAAAATGAAAAAACATTTACAGCCAAATGACCTTGTGACCGACTTTTGTCTGCTAAAAGTCAGTTGACCTCAAAAGCAAAGTGGAGTACAGTAAACCCCTCAATGTTCACTGTTCGCCTTTTCCAAATTCACTTTGCGCACGCAATCTGTCCTCCAAAATTCACGCCAAACCTTTGTACTTTTGTACTCGGATGGCGCCAAAGCAGCAATACTTTTGCTTTGGCGCCATCTGGTGGTGTCAATGAACTGTTGCAGCTCGATGAGAATAAGAAGTTAAAATCAAAACAATGATTCCAGACGTGTTTTTCTTTTATTGATCCACAGTTCCTGCCGCAGAGCTACTCGGGCCAGAGTTTGTACGAGAGCTTGAGGGACTCTGAGAAAATCTGCAAAAGCAACTCCAAGCGCAGCTGCTGCTCGCAGGCCGACGGCTGCGCCTGCGAGATGCGGTGCCAGCAGGTTGGCGGCGGCGACGACGAGGAAGCGCGCGGCGACGCCGGCCTGCTTTGTCGCCACGCGCCGGGCGACTCCCTTCACTCCCGCAGCCCCTCGGAGCCCCTGGCCGACTTCGGCTACAGGAGGCGGGACTTCCACCGCCGGCCCTTCACCTTCACCCCCGTGCTCCCCGACGGCGACGCTCCTTCGGAAAAGGCCGGCGGCGGCACGTGGCCCAAAGTTATCGCCGGAGCGTCCGTCCCCGAGTGCGCGCAGCTTTCCATCTACAAGAGATCCAAACAACGCAAGTCCATCTTTGACATGAACACATTCAGGAGACCGGAAGCGCCTCCCAAATTGGACTACATGTCGCTTTCTCAGCTGCCCAAACACTCGCCGCAGAGCTCGCTGGCCGAATCCTCTCAAGGTCCGCCCACCCCGCCGGCCAGGAGCGACTCCTTTCGGTTCAAGCACTCGCAGCAGAACAGCTCGGCGTCCGATTCCACCGGTCCCGTGACGGAAGGCGAGGGAGGGAAGCCGCTCTACTACTCGGCCGAAACGTCGCCGCGAGAATCCAAGACGCTGGCGGACAATGACGGGAGTCAACATCGGGAGCCTGAAAAGAGAAGGTACCGGCCCAAGTCGGCACCGGCGCTGCGACGCAACGTGACGCCGTTGCACATCCCGCCTCCGATGCAGGTCAGTCGAAAATTGCTCCATCGCTTTTTGTTTCCCGAAATATGAATCTTCACTTTGGGCCGCACGCGCAAGTTTAAAATGGCAAAATGTATTTTTAGTCCTCGCCGTCCATGTAAATATTCCCAAATATTTCATTTGCTTTTTTTAGGTTCACAGTTTCTCCAATGACGAGCACTCCCCGGAGCCGATGGATTTGTTGCGCTTCTCCCCGATGCGAAATAACCGCTACAGCATGCACTTTGCCCCCCCCAGCTACAGCAGCGCCACCGCACGTAAGTCGGCACCACGCCATCGGGGACCTTTTCGCCATCGCGTCTCGCCCATCGAACAAAGCGACGCCCCTCGCGAATGTGCACAATGGTGACGTCACTCAACGTGATTGCATTTGCTCGCTTGGGTTTCCCGTGTATTATTCTGAAAAGGTCGTCAGCATATGAACCGACGTTACCGTGTCCTTTCAGAGCCGGCGCAGCGCGGCTTGGCTCGTTGTCTGGCGAAGACGTCGGCGGTGAGGAACGCCGTCTACCCCACGTGGAGTCACGAGATGCCGAGCGCCAACTGCCCACCTGGGCCGAGCTCCGCCGTCCACACGCATTCGCTTGCGAGGTAGCGTCCGCTGGCCGTCTTTCAAAACAATCATGGAATGAAATGGTTTGATCTGCCCCGCTGCACGTTTTAGCCCCCAGCATCACGGTCGCCACAGCGTGGACCTCGACCACAAGCTCGCTGGCGACGTTAGCGACGGCAGCCGAACACCTCACGGCACCAACTCCCTCCCCTCCAACTCCAGACTGGGTATTTAAAAAAAAATAGGCACTCACAAAACAGCCCTTATTTTGTTTGAACATAGCAGCTCTTGAAAAATTGTATTTGAACTTATAGTGCCTTAATTCACACAAAATGTTGAAAGACACCAAATATTTTTTGGATGGTGTGTGTTAGTTTCATTAAAGACACCAAATATTTTCGTGGCATGCATGCAAGTGTGTGTTATTAGAAATTGCATCATTTTTTTTTTTAAGAATTGAGCAACACTCTTTAAAGTCCACAATAATCGTCGGCTTTACAGATGCCGCGTCATGTTCTAAATCGAAGCTCCCGAATAGCAGAGCAAGCATTTATTAGTGGAAACATTTTTTTTTTTTTGCTTTTTAGTCTCTCTGAGTGCGTTGCAGTACAGAGCCGAGCGCATTCGGATTCCACCAACTCGATATCCGTGCTCCACTGGATCCGACAGAGGTACGGAGTCATTTTCTGATTCTATTGAACTGGTTTTTACGCTTAAAACGACACACAACCTGGGAGCAAACATTAAAAAAAAGATCAAAATAAATAACGTCCACCTCCAGAATCCCGCTCCCATTCGGAGTGCAGCTCGCCGACGACGCCTCCCAAGTCCCCCGTCGGCCTGGACACGTCGTCCTTCGCCAGCAGCCAATCGGCGAGCTCCATCTCCACGCAGCTCCGGATAGCCGTCAGCCGCGCGCCCATCGCCGCCGGCCGGAAGGACGGGTAAGGCGGCTTCCTCGCTCGCGTCCTTTCGCCACCGTCGCTCAAAGCGGAGTGTGACGTTTCGGTCTTCGCTTTCCACTCCATCAAGTTCCTGGCGTGACGGATGGCCGTCTTTTGAGCTTTCCTCGCTTCTGCTCATTAAAAGCTGCTCTCCTTCCTTCCTTCTTTGTCTCTCTCTCCTGGTTTGCCTGCTTTCAGATTTGTCTCGAATCTCTTTGTCCGGCATCGGCTGGCAGCGAGGCCCGAGTTCCTCTCTTTGAGATGCTTGAGGTTTGTTTCTTGTTGCTAATCGACTTCTCCAGAAAAACTAAAAACGTGTTTGAGCTCGCCTGCCACTTAAAAGCAAAACTCCACTTTTTCTGAGTTTGGCGTTCAAAGAGCTCGTTAATGCGAGCGACAGAAAAGTTCATTTATTTGTCACTTTCTTCATCATCTTCACCGCTTCTGTTTACATGAACTTGTTGAAATTATGGAAACATGGACCGATTCAAGCGATGGCGGCAAAAATCATCTTTCAAGCCCTTTCTCAGTCTCGAATGAAATAAAGAGACGAACGTTTGAGAGTTGACGGCGTCTCCTTTGCCAATTTTCTCCGTCAGGCCGTATTTGGAGGAGCCGCGCGACGTGACGGTGCAGAAAGGAGCCGAGCCGCTGGGTATCTCCATTGTGAGCGGCGAGCACGGTGGCGTGTTTGTGTCCAAAGTGACTGCGGGCAGCATCGCTCACCAAGCCCATTTGGAGTACGGAGATCAGCTCTTGGAGGTAAAAAAAAAAAGAAACAAACTCAGCAAACTTGCCGAGTGGTGTGACAAACGTGGACGGCTGTCTCCAGTTCAACGGGATCAACCTGCGCAATGCCAACGAGCAGCAGGCGCGCTTGGTGATCGGGCAGCAGTGCGACACGGTTTCCATTTTGGCTCAGTACAACCCGCACATGTTTCAGCTGGGCAATCACTCGCGATCCAGGTGAGGCCCAACGCCATTTGGTGACCTTTTCGTGCCCCTCCTCATCTTCCTCCTCCTCCTCCTCAGCTCTCGCATGGAGTCCATCATCAGCACGCCGTTCACCCCGCGGGACAGCGGCGCCAGCACCCCGGACGACCGCTCCGTGGCCGACACCCTCGGCGAGCAGGACGAGGGCACGGTCACGCCCCCGTCCAAGCGGACCTCCCCCGTCAGCAGCCCTCACAGCTCCTTTCGGTACCACCGGGACACGTTTGCTCGCAAGCTCGCCATTTTTCTTCCATTTTTTTTTGGGGGGGAAAATATTGATGGTGACATAATGACGCGACAGGCTTCCCGTTTCCGGTTTGCGTTGCTCGGCCGAGCCGCGTCTGGTGAGTCTGAGGAGAATCCAGACGGAGCTGGGTGTGCAGATCTGCGGGGGCAACCTGTACGGCGTCTTCGTGGAGAGTCTGGATGAAGACAGTCCTGCGAAAAATCCTGACGGCCTCCTGCCCGGCGACCTGATTCTGGAGGTATCGTCTGTCCGCCTTAGCGAAAATGCCACCTTGACTTGCAAGTGCCCCAATTTTCACTTATGAGACCAATGGAAAAAAAAGTGAGGTAATTCACCTTTGCTACGTTTTGTATTGCACTTTGTTTCCGTGCCAACGATGAGTCACTCCACGTTGACCCGCTTGTCTTGTTTGGACCGCTGACTCATCTGTTTTGTTTTGCCCGCAGTACAATGGCGTCAGCATGAAGAACAGAACCAAAGAGGAGGCTTACCTGGACTTGTTAAAGCCCACTGAGACCGTCACCTTCAAGGTACAAAACTGCGTGGACGAGCTGGCCGCCGTCAGCCAGATCCCCGGAGACGGATTTTTCATCAGGTATACGAAATGAGGCTTTTCGGACTTGCCTCACATTTCCACGTGCGTTCCGTGACATTCGGCTTTTTGTCTCAATGCCGATGCCGCAATTTTGCCGGCCTTGAGCTTGGCTTGTCGCTTTTCAATGCGTTGTGCCAGATCGCTTTACGAGAGGGCGGCCGACGCCGAGCAGGAGCTGAGCTTCAAGAAGGACGACATCCTCTACGTGGAGGATACGCTGCCCAACGGCAACTTTGGCTACTGGATGGCGTGGCACCTCGACGAGAAGGCGCAGAAGATGGAGAAAGGGCACATTCCCAGCAAATATATGTAAGGATGCCAAGATGCGTGGAGACGCTTCTCATCTTGAGGAACATGAAGTGGATCCACTTGTCTTGCCCCCAAGGATGGAGCAGGAGTTCTACAGGCGGCACGGCGTAGCCGACGTGAAAGACGACGGCGGCGGCGGCGGCGGCAAATCCTTGTCTGCCGCCGCGCGGAGGTCTTTCTTTCGCCGGAGGCTGAAGCACAAGCGCAACGGCTCCAAAGACGGGAAGGACCTGATGACATCCGAAGCCATCATGTCTGATTACTTGCCCATCACCGAAGGTGTTTCTTTTTCCTCATGTCGCCTGATTTTTTTTATAGTTTACATTATTTTTCAGACGAGAATTTTTTATTTTTTTTGCTTATTCGTGCAACGTCAACCGCGGGCGTACCGATGCCATGTCTTCTTTTCTGTTTGAAGTGCCCTTGTGGCTCAGTTTAGAAAAAGCGTCAACATTTTGTCTTGCTGCCTCCTCAGATGGCGCGAGCCTCATGTACCAGCGGGTCCAGAAGGTGGAGTGCTTAGCTCCCAGACCGGTGCTGATCTTGGGGCCGCTCGCCGAGGCCAGCAAGGACATGCTGGTCAATGAAGCGCCCGCCAAGTTCAGTCGCTGTCTGCCGGGTAAGATCAACTTTACGCTTTCAATCTTGGAATTTCACCTTTCTTTCTCAAAGAAAAGTAAAATATACGTCACCATTCGACTTTCACCGACAGGCAATGTTTTCGATTGTGCGGGCAACAATGCGTTTGTTTCTCGTGCAGAGATCATGAAGGCGTCCCAGGAGGCCATCGAGCGAGGCGTCAAGGACTGCGTGTTCATCGACTACAAGCGACGCAGCGGCCATTTTGACGTCACCACGGTGGCGTCCATAAAAGAGATCACGGAGAAGGTAGACTTGCTCCTTGGGAACATATTCACAAAGATTTTGACTCATTTGACTTTACAGCCTTATTCTAAAATGCAGAAAATTCATTTCTCCAAATATTTTTCTTTACTTTTTCCATATTTGACCTTACAGCCTAATTTCAAAATAGAATGCATACACACGCCTGAGTTACAGCACAGAAAATAGTTGATTTTTTTTATTTTTTGGGGGGGGCAGTGTAATGACGTTTCAAAACTGAAATAAACATTTACATACAATATTTAAGTTTTTAGAGCACTTGCTTTTTTTCCACAATTTATGTTGCAGCCTTATTCCAAATTGGAAAGGTTTTTTTTCTCTCAAAATTCAGTGGGTGAATTTTTTAAAAATTATTTATTAATTTATTTGTATTATTATTTTTTTTAATCAAAAAGAACATTGTACAGGCTTTGCTCAAAACTCTATAGCCGCAATCCAATTTGCAAACATTGTACGCTTGCTATTTTTGCTGTTTAAATTTGAAGCAAGAAATGAATTTCATCCATTTCGAATCGAGCTGGTGTGACAGCAAAATGCGCAAAAAGTCGAGCGCTGCAAGTTCAAACTGCACATTGTCTGTATTCCTTTTGCGTGTGTTTGCCAACTTTGTGTTGTGACCTCCGCGCCGCATTCTCTCGCAGGACTCTCACTGCTTGCTTGACATTGCCGCGCACGCCATCGAACGCCTCCACAGCGTTCAAGTCTACCCCATCGTCATTTTCATTCGCTACAAAAATGCCAAGCAGATCAAGTGAGTAAACCCGAGCGGCGTTTTTTTTTTTTTTGGTTTCTCATGATCTTGTGGTGTCGTCAACGCAACCAATACAAAGCGAAGAACAACATGAACCACCTGCCACACATTTTCACTTTTATTTGCATAAATCCTCTCACGTATGCAGTTCGACATTTGCTTTTTTTTATTTTATTTTGTTTTCCAAAGCACTTTTTTAATTTTTTATTTATTGCATTTTATGTTTAATCCTAAATCTTTACATATAGCACTTCAGTTTGACACTAAATTGCTACTTTTTTTTTTTTTTGCCGCTATTGTTAATTTGGAGGATTGGTACGAAGGCCTGTTCATAGCCACGTGCGGCTTTAATTTTTCATTTGTAATCACGGTGGGGTTGAACTCGTCCCCTTCCTTCGCCCCCCGACCGACTTCCTCAAGCCGCACGCATCCAAAACACGCAGGAAGAGATGGATTGTCGCTAAGCCTCCCCCTCCCTCGTCGTCATCAGCTGAGTGCCAGCTGTCTAGGAGCAAGCCCGCTCAGGAACCCGTGGCGCCAATTCCCGGCGTGGGCAGCAAAAACATTCGCCGCGCAAACCACGCGGCAATAAGCTGCGTTGTGTGATCTTGCGGCATGCGTGTGACGTGTGTGGATTGAGGCCGTCGATTTTTTTGTGTGTTCTCAGAGAGCAGAGGGATCCCTTGTACCTGCGCGATAAACTCTCGCAGAAGCTTTCCAAGGAGCAATTTGAGGCGGCCCAGAAGACTGAGCAGGAGTACAACCGCTTCTTCACAGGTCAGTCCAGACTTGCAAGTTGTCGACATTGACCGAAAACTAAAATTGTGCAACTTTGGAACCAGAACTGTGCACTTGAACCGTTTTGTGTAAATTCAGCCACGGCTACACGTCCTCCTTTCTTTTGTCCCTCCCTGCAGGTGTTGTCCAAGGCGGCAGCGTCTCCTACATTTGCACTCAGATAGTCACCATCGTGGAGCAGGAGCAGAATAAAGTTCTGTGGATCCCCGACGGAGCGCCGTAGAAGTGAGAGACAAAAAAAAAAATAGATGAATAAAAATCCACACGACTTCATCATAGCAGATTAACTCATTCGATTTCACTTTAAGCCACCGCACAAGGCGTCATATGCACACTATACGATAGTGATGTACTGTACTACAAATAGTTGTTGACACGAGTATTGAATGCTACTTGAATGAATGCGTTTCTATCTAGAAGCACTCCTTTGAAACAAGATGGCTCTTCGCTAAATATTGTCTATTTTTGTCAAATCGTGGAGATGTAGCTTAAAGGTATTTAACATGGAGGATAAACTTTCTATTCTTTTTTTTCACCCTCTGTTGTTCATTTCAGTCCTCACGTTATGATGTCATCGTGCCAAGCTTTTCTAATATTTATTACGACAGTACGTGTGTAATACAAAGAGCTAAACAGCAGCTTTTTACTCTGTTGTGCGTGTGTGTGTGTGTGTGTGGGAGTGCGTGTGCGGGGGGGTGTGTGTGTGTGTGTTCTACTTGAGTTGCCAATTGCGTTATGAGTTCTTCCTTTAATTTGATTGTTTTAAAGGGATGTTGTTGCCTCTCACTTGTCCTGATTTGTGATGTGCAACTTCCAACATTTCACATGTTGGAATGAAAATCATACGTTTTTTTTTTTGTTTTTTTTTGTTGTTGTTGTTCTTTTTGTTTTTAACCATGATTAAATATGGTACGAATGATGACATGGTCCTGGGTTTCGGTGCCTTCTTTTTAAAGAACGTTTCTTATATGCACTTTAAAAAGGTTTTTGTCAAATTAGCAAAAAAAAAACAAATAAAAAAAGTATTTCTTTTATTTGCTTTGGTAGACCACAAATGTTTTTTGGCTTCATGTAGAACAATTATAAAAAAAAATAAATCAACTCTAAAAAATGTGGCGAAAGAGATTGCGTTCGCGCACTTTGCTGTTTGTCCACTAGAGGGAGCCAACCCCGCTAGGATCACTAATGCCTCACTGTGAAATCAACCATTTTATTTATTTAGTGATACATACTACTTATGTTGATATCCACATCTTAATTCGTCGAACTATATTTTAGTTATGATGTTAACCCCGCAGTTTTCAGCTGCCTTGCAATAATGAACAGCACCTCTCTCACCGCTCATTTTATGAATGAATGAATAAACACGGCCATCATCTCTACATATAACGGAAATGTTTTGGATACAAATCCCTGGAGTGCCTGCCTATTATTTTTATTAGCTGCCTGGCTCTAAAAGATTATCTGTGAGTGAGCGCATCCGCCCCACTGTGACATCACAGTGGGGCAAATTAACATAATAACCAACTCCACACATATTGCCCCAGGAAAGAGTTAGGAGATACCAGTGTGTTCACCGACCGAATTAAACTCGTATCCCAAGGCCCCGTGAACTGTTTATCAATGTCTTACTTCAATTCCGCGTTTATTGTGAGCATTAGTCATAGTATTTATTTAAAATAAACTCCAAATGCAGCTTGGGCCTGCTCTGTTTTTATGAAAACCCAAACGAACCTCCTCCTGCCCTCATAAGCATCACGTCGGCACTCTTTGGCACCGCCCCTCCTCCTCTTCCTCCACCTCCTCCTCCTGCTGCCTCCATCCCTCCATCCAGCACCACCTGTACATCTGCCACAATCCAGGCCGCCTCCCAGCGTGCGACGGTCGGTCACCGTGCAGCCACGCGAACCGCTCCTCTTGCCACAGCACCAGTTGATATTTTTCGGGTTTTGTTAGAAAGAAGTGTAAGGCGTGTTGAGCATCGTCCACGTCATCGCAGTTTTTATTTTCTTTATTTTTTTATTTAAAAGACCCTCACCTTATTTTTGCCGATCGAACTGGACGTCTGCGCACGGGATGACGCACGACGAAGCAAGCCGCGTCGGCATCGCGACGCCGGATCCTCCCACCCGCTAGCAAGTTGCTCCCGATCCGCGTCCAGCTCACTTTTGCGGCCGCTCGGCTGCCATGGCCCCCGAGCACCGGCGAGCCCCAGCGCCTTGAAACGAGCCGCCGATCATGGCGAAGAGCCGCGAGCGGCTGAGCCCGGAGCCGTCGGTGCACATGGCCAAGATGAACGTCATCATCCCCTTCTCGGCCGACGTGCCGTGCGACAGCAACGGTCAGCGCATGTGGTGGGCTTTCCTCGCCTCGTCCATGGTCACCTTCTTCGGGGGGCTCTTCATCATCCTGCTGTGGAGGACCCTCAAGTATCTGTGGACCGTCTGCTGCCACTGCCGAAACAAGAAGAAGGTACGAGCAGCCACCAGAGGCACAAAAAAAAAACCGCGCTCATCTGACACTTGTTGGCTGTTGCAGCTCACACACTGAGTGGCCATTCGCAAACTTTTTACACCATAAAATACTGCCAACTCCCCAATAGCATCACGACCACCAAAAATGAAATAACGTTTGGGCCTACTTTTGTGTCACCTCAATCTATAAAACAAAAATTATTTACAGCGATATATAAGAAACACGCCGTGAGCAATCCTGACATTCCAATGTCAATGTTTTCTTTTAAATGAAAAGGTCAAAATACACAACGTTTGAAAAGTATTTGCACAGAGGAGTGGTTGCCTAAATGAATACAAATTATTAAAGGGTGGGACGGACAAAAGTGAGTCCTCTACTCTGCCATTTTGATAGCAGCACCAAAATGCATCCTTGGTCCGCATGCCAAGTTTGCCGGATTTTGGAGCAGCAACTCAACCTCCTCCTTGAGCATAAAAACAACGATTTTAAAACTTGGCCTACATCCCACAATCACCCCATCCCCACCCTAATAACCATTTGCCGCCCCCATCCCTGCAATAAAACCCCCTGAAAATGTGTTTGTATCAGAAATGCATCGTCAGGCTCTTGCACACGTGCATTGGAAATCTTTTTTTGTTGTTGTTGCCAAGCAACTGGCAAGCAAAGAACCTGTGTGCATGTGTGCTTCCAAGTAAACTCAATCTGGGTGTTGTGCGCACTTGTATACTTGAGGAACACCTCCCACCACCTCCCACCTGTCTCAACACCCCCCGCACCACCACACACATATACACTCTTGTCATTAGTCATTAGCGCTTTGTTCACAGATGAAACGTCACCAGCATGAACTTGCACTTTCTTCTCATTCTTTGACTTTCTGTTTCCCATTTTGAGAACTTTGATTGTTGCCATCACACTTTGCCAACCCAGTGCTGCGAATCCCTGGCATGTGGGCAAGGAGAGCCAGTCATTGTCATTCCTTTTTATGACATGTCCACTAAATTATACATCAAATGTGGAGAAATAAAAATGATGTTAGACGGTGAGCCATTCATATAAGGTCTGCTCTCAACATGGCCTGGACGGACTATCAAAGCATTCGTCGTCCGCTTTCATCATTGAGGCGATCTGATTTCGATTGTGCCATAAATGCACTTTTTTATTCCCACGATGGCAGCAAATGCCACTTTTGACAACTCCCCTGTGACAGTAATGCCGTTTTTTATTTTTGTATTTAGGGAGTCAAAATATGCAAGTAGAACAGCCAGGGGTAAAAAAAAACACACCGAAGCAAAGAAATATATTTTAGAAATACGTGCTTAAAGCGTGACGTCATCAGCAGGCGCGCAGCCATCGAAGGGCCCCAATCACTTCCATTACCGACAGGTGTCAAAGTAATGTCGTCAGGCAGACATAAGCGACGTTTTCTCCCCCTTTCTCTTCTGCTACGGCAAGTGACTATTAAATATGCTCTATTTGTCATTTTTCACAGAAGATAAAAAAATAAATACCATCCATATGTGCGCCACAGTTTGTGTTCAAATATCCATTGCAACGACCGCAGCGATTAGCAATGCTAACGTTAGCATGTCAATGGCGTTTTGATTTATTAGCATTTAGCTTCGTGGCTCTTTCAAGGCGAATACACGGAGACATTCTTTGTTTTGTATTTTGTTTTTCGATTAAACTTCAACTTGGAGTGTTGTTAAGAAACTTAAAGCTTCTCTGTTTGTGGAATATTTCAACATTTCAAATGACTTCATTGTCACAATACAGCTCGCGTTCCTCAAGTTTGAGCTCGCGAGTCAAAACAACAAAAAAAATCAGTTCCAAGTGAGCGTGTGTTGTTGACGCATTATCTGGTCGTTAGTCTGCCCACCTCGGCTTCACGCCTCCCCAACAAATTGAATTTTCAATTGACTGATTAATGCGGTGTCAAGAAAGCGTTGCACGCTTTTAGGACATAATTTAGTTTGAGTGCCTTTTTATTTGATTGTTTTAGTATGTTTACACAAAAAAGGATGGCGCAGTGTGGTCAGATGGCTTTTCCGACTGCAATTCACCATGTGGTGCATAGAAAGACATCCAATCGATACTTTTTTCAGGCTGCGCTTCTTGGAACACTTTCTGTCCAGCTTGGCAGCCCCTAGCAACAGTAACTAAGGTAACGAGCTGCAGCATAGTATTGATGTCGTTGTTTGTTGTGCTTTTTAAACCCATTTAAGCGACATTTTAACATACTTGTCACACAAGAACAAGGGAGGAGTTCAGCACTTTGTGCTGAAATTATGTTTGTCACTTCTGGACAGTGAGAGATGTTGAGAAATACTTTAAAATGACGTTTGGGTGATTTTGACTGAGTTCAAACTGTGTGGGAGTGGTAAAACTACAAATAAAATACACACACAAAAAATAAAGTCTGCTAATATGCGCTCACAAAAGCCAACTGTACACTTTGATTTGTTGTCTCCCACGTCACTCACCAGGCCAGGTCTCGCCTTTGTAAGCCTCATGCATTTATTGCGATAATTGATTGAAAAAGTGATTCTAGCCACTGCCATACTTTCCTTTGTGTTGCTATTCCACGCGTTGATTCCTACAGCGGCGCTAAAAACAAATGCGTAGATTTACAACCGAGCGGAAAAACACGTGCAGCATACTTGTGATGTGGCACGGACACACACACATTAGCTTGCTGTGAATGTCCGGAATGCGACGCGCTAAGATGGCTGGCACGGGCTACAAGGCACACGCGTGTCCGTAAGAACACGCCAACAGCTCTGGATATGAAAGAATGGATAACTTGATGGACGTGGAGGTCATGTCAGCCTCAAGCTTGCCTTGTGTTTGCTGCATTCGCTCTCTTGACACTCGCTCATTGCTGACCTACTCATGATGCATACGTCGTACATACACTGCAGGCTCTTTAAGGACACGCACACACGGACATGCTTTGTTGTCATTCTATATCAGCACATATCTGTTGTAAAGTACAATACAGGACGATAAAATATGATGTTACACCTGACCATGAGCATCACTTGAATGTGTTTATAAAGTTACAAAAATAAAATGGTGGGAAACATTTGATAAATATTGCATATTATGGTGTTAAAAATATTTTACAATTTATAAAATATTTAATAACTAGATTCTTATGAACGAGAGAAAAATCAAGCTCAACACAATTTGTATAATGACTATAGAATACTTTATACGTTGGATACTAATTATAATTAATTCACAAAAATTGTATCAAATAAAACAGGCCTTTTTTTTATTGAAAAATGAATGGGAAACAAAAGAGACTTAAAAAAAAGTCTACACACCCTTGTTAAAGTGCCAGTTTTTTTTTATAAAAAAAAAATGAGACCAATATAATTTTTTTTATATTTCAAAAATATTTTCTAGGTGGGTGGTAAACTCAAACATCTGCAAAAGTGTGTACACCTTCATAACTGCATTTGGATGTATTCAGGACTGGCCAATCACATTCAAATGTATTTTAAATGGGAAGCAGCACACACCTGCTCACTGATTAACCCAAAATAAAGTTCACATGTCCAGCGTATACTTTATGAGTTGCACATGAATATTGACTGCAATTTCCCACTTTTATTTCCCCTGTGGTGCTCGCTCGTTTCTGGCGGATCAGGACGTGCACCGGCTGACCCCGACCGACGGCGTCCTCAAACGTGTCGACAAAGATGAAGCGGCGGTGGCGGCGGCCAGCGAGGTGGGATGGATGACGTCGGTGAAAGATTGGGCGGGAGTGATGATCTCCGCACAGACGCTGACGGGACGAGTCCTGGTAAGTGCCGTGAGCAGCGCCGTTTGGCGTCTGATGGTTGTTGGCTGGCTCGTCTCCGTAGAGACGCACAAAGAGCCGAGAGAGCTTTAAACAGTGTATTAAGGTCACACGCTGGCATCCCATAATGCCCCTCGGAGAGTCCGAGGGAGGGATCGCATCTGGTCAAGGCAGGGCGGTTTCCACGGCAACTCACTAGCTTAGTGAGTGGAATTACCTCAGTTCACAGAGAAGGATTTCCCAATCTTATTTGAGCCTAGGCTCATATTTTAAATTTTTTTGGAAACAATTATTTCGCGCATTTAATTTTGTTGCCGACCAAAACAGCAGCACATAAACAGATCTTTTTTCTTTTTTTTTCATTTTATTTTCTTTTTACCCCCCCAAAAACAGCTGGCACAACATGAAACATGAACTGAAAGTACAGCAGTAGTAGTGAGCCGTGTCGCCACGGCAACGGTGGCTTAGCAAAAACCTAGCAGATGCGTGTATCTGTATTCAGCCTTTTAATGGGACACTCTAAAGCCCATTGTCACACATACACGTACACAAATTGACAGCTCGTACACACATCGACGAATAATGGATTATACTTTACAGTCATAAACAAGGTTATTATAGCACAAAAACTAAAATAAATAAAAAAAAACAGGTCACCAGGTTTGAGGAATGGAGTTGACTATCATGCATTGCTTGGTGTTAGTGCAATCCCAAAGAAATGAAGAAGACTGAAGTGTCATATTTGGCATTCTTTGCAGAGGATAAAGCGATTGTTTAGCGTCAAGTGTTTGGCGTCATGCTAGTGGACGGGAAAGTAGCACTTCATCCAGTTTCCTTCCGCGTTACCAAAACACACTCTAAATTGTGTGTTGTGTAATTGTGAGTGGGATTGCTCGTTTGTCTTGTCTGTGCCTTGCGATTTGCTGGCGACCAATCCCTGGTGAGAAACGGTTGACTTGCTTCTGCTGTGCGACTTTTGACTGGCTGCGGCTTTAATTAGCAGCAAGTAGTGTTTGAGTCAATAAAGTTTTATTTGCTCTGGGCTCTCGTGAGCCTGAAATAAAAGCGTGTTGACTTTGACAACAAAGCCTTTGTGATGACACGCAAGCCACGGGGGATCCCGTCTGTCATTCGATGCCTTATTGCTTCCTACGCCGCCACGCACGCACAAGATCAGCGGTTGCGTGGCGTCACCCTCCATCGAGCACCTGCTTTTAAAGAAGTTCACAACAATCGAGAGACAAGTTGTTCCAAAACAGCCTTTGAGCACAACGGCACAAAGCGTCTTTCAGGAACATAATGACCGCATGTACAAACATGAATATCCGCGGATGCGACTCTCAGGCCGAAACCGACCTTATTTGTAGGTACTAGGTACTTGATGATACTCGCCACTTGAGGCAAAGAAAATCTGATATTGAGTCATTTGGCGCTGTCGTGTTTTAGGTTTTGTCATTGTGTTAAATGGATTGGTACGTAGCAAAAGTACGGGCGGTGTCGGTAGATCGGAACATCCCAAATAAATAATGTTCAATTGCACAAAATAATATTTTATTCTTTTATTACTACTATGAGTGCGACATCAAAAGTTTGATTTTTAAACAATGTCTAACCATCCTCGATAGTTTTGCATTTCTTTTCAGAGAAGTACAATGGCATCAAAACGTTGTCGTCTATCAAGCAAAGGCCATCTTTTTGGAAAACGTCGAACATAAATTGTTGCTCTTTTTATTTCGGAAAGTTTGTGTTCTTTTTAGGAAAACGTAATCACAAGTTTCTTGTTTTCAGAAAAGCGAAACATTGTCGTTTGGATATTTTGCTGTCGCGGAGGCTGCTCCGTTTCCGCCGCTTCGCCTCTCGCCAATCAGCGGGACCTGTTTTTCATCAAACGTGTCCGTCCGCCACCGCCTTTGAGTGTCTGTCCAATAAAAGCAGCTGATGAGTCAGTCACAATGCGTCTCGCATTACGAGAGGCCAACGCGTCGAGGAAGTTCGTCAGATCGAATGACAGACGGCAGGGGGAGTCCTCCTCTTATCGCTTGTCATCTGGGTCCAAACACAGAATGGACATGAGGAGAATTATTATTGGGTTGTTTTTTCTGACTCAAACATGCAACACCAAATTGTCGCCATTTCACTCGTTTTGTCGCGGCCGCTTGCCAACTCCAATGTGATTTTTGGCAATCGAGCGCTTGAATTGGCACAACATGTCCCTGGAATGATTGTGGGTGCTCGTGGTGGGTGCAGTTGGTGTACGCGAGTGGACTTGAGCCACGCTAAGCTCTTTGGGCTGTTTGGCCCGCTGCCGGGGAGGCTTAAATCACAACAGAGACGCTACGACAAACTACACGGGATGACATGTCGCATGTGGTGCGGGCGCGCACGCACGCACGCATGCGATTGTATTTCAGGGGGTCGCTGTGCAACCTATATAACGTCACACAGTGCTTATGTCACAGCAAGCTTTATTTCAACGAACATCATCTGCTTCTTCTTCTCATCACCCACTTTCTCCGAAAAAAAACGAAATTGGGAAAATGACTTTCCCGAAGTACGACCGATTTGTGAACTTTTTGCTACGAACTGATAATGGCCGGCAGTTTGTGTTGGCGCCATCTTGTGGCTGAGTGCGTGGAGCTGAGGCGAGTTGGGCCACCCATTTCTTTTCCAGGTTGGCTTTTTTTTTTTTTTCTGTGCTTTCTTGACGTCAGCGTCTCGTCTCGGTGCACACGCTGGCCGTCTTCTAACGAGTCTCCAAGGCCCCAACAACTTGTTTACATCTCGACTAGTAACTATTTGTACACGCAGCACAATATAGGCGACACGGATGGTGGGACACTTGCGTGACTGCGGTGACACTGACAGTGCGAATAAACGATACCAATCATGTCTTGTCATGTAATAACATGTAAAAATGTTTTTCGTAATACGATACACTTGGCAACACTTTGAATCACAAATTGTGGTCCTTGCCCGAGTCGTGCTGCTGTCACATGGCGCCGAAAAGAGATTTCCTGTCTCCCAAAAGAGGAAAAATGTTTATTAAAAATTCATGCTTGTGACTTTTTTCTTTTTTTTGCGAATGCAATCCCACATTATGCAGATGAATTGGGCCGCTCTCATTCATTATGGATGCCGGCGGCTCTCCTGTTCTGGACGGCCTTTTGTGTCTTTAGGAAATGGATGAACGCCAGTTCGCTTCACGCGTGAAGGCCCCGCCCCTCGCTTCCTTCTTTCCCCCGCTTCCTCATGGGGGACGTGTGTCCACGGGTTAATGATGGTTCTGAAATTGAAAGTGGAGAACTTTGGACCGACCGTATTTCTGCATTGTTGCCTGATGACAATGTCGTCCTTTCGAGATGCTTTGGCTTTACGGGCCAGTGGGCCCGAAGCGTTTTGCGGGCCACGGTGGGCCGCACAGATGAAAGGGGAAAAAAAAAACTTAATTTATCATCCCAGGATGAAAAATGTTTTATTTTGCCAAGTGACTTCATTCGCCGTGACATCCGGTCATCATTGATTGCGTCACGCTACTATTTAGGAGTAAAAAAAACAAAAACAAAACACCAGTTTGGAAAGTTTCTTCTGCAATGGGGATTCAACACAGGAACTAAAAAAAAAAAAGACATTCAGTGTTGGAGCAACAGCAAGAGCGCTTGCTTGTCGGCACCGAGGCTCGCGTGTGTTCTTCCGCGGTCGCTTGAAAGAGGACGCCGCCGCCCGTCACCTTGCGGTTTTATTTACACTTTGACATGGAGACCGCAAGCGTGTCACGCGTTTTGCGCATTCGTCACAAATTGTGTCAAGTGCTGCTACGTACGCCTTCGTCATCAACTTTTCTTGTCTTTCAGGTGGTGCTCGTCTTTGCCCTCAGCATCGGAGCTCTGATGATATACTTCATCGATTCCTCAGAGTGAGTATTCCTTTCGTTTCTTTTTTTGATGCTACAAGACACAGTTTTAGTGTCCTTTTTTTAATGGCACCAGTGATTTCCAGACTGCTGATCTGAACTGAAAAATAGTATCGTGTCAGGTAGTAGTGAGTCTAAAATGTTTGGTTGAGTAACTTTGCGAAATGTTATGGCTAGCCAGCTCACATTGATTGTTTTGGGATGAAAAATTGCACAATTGAGAGAGTTAGGCCTCACTTTCCAACGTGTTTGAATCACGTGACAACATTCTGCTGTTTCATTTCCAAGCAATTTACCGCCTGCAACATGACTGACACGTCACATATTCAATGCAAGGACAAAATCAGCCTTCAAACTTGAGGAAAGACATGTTTTTTTGGTTTTTTTGGGGGGTCAATTTTAACCACAGTTCTGTCTCAATGTATGCGTGACATCATGGCGGCAAGATCAATAAAGACGAGGGAAAGTCCCGAGTTCCTGTTGCGGATGAAAACAAGCGTTCACAAGACGGCAGGAAGTAGAAGAAGACAAAGCAGGAAGCGTCCATTAGGAAGTAGCCGTGACATTATTAAGCGCCGACGGCTTCGCTCGGGCGGCTCCATCGCGTCAACGGGCCGGCCGGTGTCCACTTTCACGCTGCTCTCTTGTTTCCCTTTTCACCCGATGAACGGTGAACTTTTAACCCTCCGCCTTGTTCCACAGCTCATTTTTCACCACCTGGCCGCGTTCGCCTCAGTTCTGCAGACCAGTTTGGCGCAGTCCAGCCTTTCCTTCCTGTAATTAGCGCTGCGCTCGATGACGGACGGGACTCCACGCACGTCCGCAGACCTTTCGAGGCTGCTCGGCTTCAAGCGCCTAAGTGAAGACTTCAAATTCACTTGTGAACTTCCAACAAAACAACCTTTGTGGTGCAATTCTAGAACAGGCGTGTGTCTCTACCTAACGGTCAGCTTTGACATTGCACTTTGATCCACGCTTTTGAATCTTTATACACTCCCCGGCCGATAATTAGACTTGATTAAAATAGAGCAGCATCAATCCAGCATTGAATTATTCATATTGGAGGCTTCTTCACTGGGTCAGACAATGAATTGGAGCAATGTGCTCCTCGTCGTCAGGGAGGCCCTTATTTGAGGAAATCCAATTTTGAGTATTCGTGAGAGTACAAAAGAAGACGTTGCTGTGATTCTTTTTTTTTTAAGCACAGTGGTGCACCCGGCCGGCTGTGCTTGGGTCATTGTGTTCATTTAAATTGAGGCCAATTATTTGAAGAAATCCCACATTAAATCAAGCATGTCGTAACATATTGATGGTCTTCCTCCATTCCGAGGTTTTGTGTATCATTTTTTTAGTAGATGTCCCACCTGGTGATGAATTGGGGCATTGTGCCCATTCGAGTGGAGAGCATTATTTGAACAAATATCATCTTTATTCCTCAGGGTACAAAAGGAGATCTGTTGATGATATATTGATTTATATTTTCTGAAGGAGGGGAATGTAAACGATTTTTCTTTCTTTCATTGGAGTGAATGACTCGCAGCATCGATTTGAAAAAGGTAGCCTTTATTTGAGGTGCAGTTTTTACGGAATAGATGAGCAACATAATGAACTAAATGCAACATCCTTGTACCTTGTGCCTACTTTAACGATTTCTCTTTATTTGTACCAGATACAAAGTTTATTGAGGGTGAGGCCCCCCGACAACATTTATTTTTTTTTTTATGGCTGCCTGATCTCATCCTGCGAGCATGCACTTAAGCCTTAAAATGCTGCTTTCAACACCACCACCCCAAATACGAGACACGTGGCAGCTTTTTAAGGGTTAACGAGGGATATGCAGCAAGGCAATGCTTGCGAGTGCATGCGTCATGTTGCCGTCCGCTGCACTTACGATGATGTCACGCTTCTCTGACGTCTTTTGCGGGGAAAAGACGACAACTTGTCGACGGTAAACGGTGATCACTGATGTGGACTTTTTGTCGGGTTTGTGTGTCTCGCAGTCCCATCGAGTCGTGTCAGAACTTCTACCGGGACATCACGCTGCAGATCGACATGGCCTTCAACATCTTCTTTCTTCTCTACTTTGGCCTCCGAGTGAGTAAAAGCAAATCAATTCCAACGTTCTCATTGACGAACGCAGACCAGCGTGAACGTGACTCTATTATGGGTGTGTGTTGGGGTTTTTTTTTCCCATTGGACTATTTCGGCTTTTTTTGTGCTTCTTTTCCTTTGACACACACCGTTTAAGAATATTCTTCTCTCAGAATTACATTACAATCTCAAGTTCTTAGACAAACAGAAAAAGATGAACGCAGCAGAAATCTGAAATTAAAATGTGTAAATATACCAAAATGATTGTTGTATGCATTATAGTCTTGTTCTTTCAAATTTAAAAATGAAATGCATCCATTTGACTCCTAGCTGAGTTATGTCCTTTGAAAGACGGCATATGAATAAATCCAAGTTGTGATTATTATTAAAGCACGCTGGCATGAAACTAATCCCTTCAAATGAAATGTTGTCGTTGGCAGTTCATCGCGGCCAACGACAAGTTGTGGTTCTGGCTGGAGGTCAACTCGGTGGTGGACTTCTTCACCGTGCCACCTGTCTTCGTGTCCGTCTACCTGAACCGGAGCTGGCTCGGTAACCTTGACTTTTGCCGCCGTCACCGCTTCTCAAAGTTTGGGACAAAATAAAAAAGAGGGGCAAAAAACATTTCTTTTTTGCCCTCTGTTCAAGTATATCATTTTTTAAAGTAGCTAATCTCTTAACTGTATTTATGTTTTTTTTTTTTAATTACACAATTTACTACAAATGATTTTTCGGACCCACGAGCAGACTGGAGGGTCCACCGAATTCAGTTTGAGAACCATTGCATGTGTGTGTGTTCGTGCACACGTGTGTGTGTGTGTGTGTGTTCGTGAAGTGTTGTGCTGTGCTACACGTGCGTCCTTCACCTGTGCAGGCAAATCACATCGGAATAGAATGATTGGAACTCTGCATCCCCCCACCTATAAAAAAAAAAAAAAGTAACAGGCTTTGGTGGTGACAGGAAGAAATGAAGGATTATGCAGGATCATTGCAGACAGCTTTAAATGTATTTTTCTTCTCATTTTCTTTGTCTGGCGAGGAACAAAGCCAAGCGTGCGCAAAAGCAAACAAAAAGTGTGATGAAAGTGTTGCGTAATGTCATGTGGGCTGTGAATGTCATGGCTTAAGCTTCAGGTGGAACGTCTATTTTAAGGGTGGCGCCACCCAGTGGACATTCTGGGCCATTGTAAATGCACGTCAACACGTTGGCCACCTCATTAGGTTTGCTTGCGTACAAGCCAGTTGAATATATACTTATTCATTTCAGATCATTATAATTACAATATTGATATATGGGAATAAATTTTAAATAAAACTCTAAATTACTCGTGATCATTTTAAATGGTTAGGTATTTTATTCTCTCACACACACTGTAAAGTCATCAGTTAAAATCAATTAAATAGAGCCAGCTGTATGAATATTGTGGCTAACATATTTTAATCTGATATTGCGCAATGTGTAAATTCGAAAATTAAAATACCGCTACATCTAAAGACATAAAGCAATACACTCAAATCACTATCAAATTGCAATATTATAAAACACATGTAATGTGGCTAACTGATTTAATATCAACATTGACCAATTTGTTTTTCTCTAATTCAACTCGCACAACAATTGCTGCGTTACTGTACAACATCTGTCATTATTTCCGGGATTAGGCGCGTGAACCCAAAAAAAAAAGAAAAAGTGTACCGCAGCTTTTCCGTCATTCCACACACACATGATGTCACGTGAAAGCAACAAGCTGTTCTTTTGCGCAGCTTAAGGGAACAGACATTTGTTGCGGGCTTGAAGGGCTGACCCGAAGGTCAGGTTGATGGACACGCTTGCTTCCCGCTTCACTGAATCAATTGAAAGAAGCTTATACGCCGCCGCCGCGCTAATATCCTGACGACGTTAAGCTCGCCATAAACGCACTAGTGGGCTCGCGCGGAGGACAAAAGTTTGTCGCTGGGCTCAAAGACGTCCAGAAATGATTCCCACCAAGATGTTGGTGTACAAGGGCGCCGACGGCGCCATCCAGGACGTGCCTGCTACGAGGCGGCGCAAGAAATCCACCGGCGAGCTTTTCCAAAAAGGTTACCGCGTCCGCAACGGCCACGACAGAGATGAGGAGGACGGCGCCGACGGCTCCCGCTTAGCTTCCTGCTACCGCGCCGTCTCCTACTGGGGTAAGACGCGCGGCCAATGTCAGAGGTGCCAAGTAACTAAGTACTAATACTGATGTACTCAGACTTTCACATTTGGAGAATTTTGACCCATAAAATAGATTCAGTCCACTTGAATGGACCCTGAAGCAACGTCAAATCTGGTCAAAGTTGCGCGTGGTGAATATTTTCCGAATCAGATGATGTCGTCGAGTTATTTATTCGTTTCAACTCTGATTGGTCCATTTTGGTGTGATGGTCCTACGGCTGGCAATGCTTTGGTGGTCTTCAGTCATTGGGGCCAAACACAAGTCGCACCTTTTTGGGTGGTTGGTGTGTACATTTTTGGTCATTTCTTTTGCTCCCTCGTGTTCATTTCTAGCGTGCACCGTCTTATTTCCTTTTGTTTTTCTGCTTTTTGTCTGGCAGGCTTGAGGTTCTTACGGGTCTTAAGGTTGATACAGTTCTCGGAAATTTTGCAGTTTTTGAATATACTCAAGACAAGGTAAGACTTTTTATTCTTTTCTTGTCTTGTGTGCAGTCTCATCTTTAGAATTATTTCATCCTAACCGTCGATTCAAAATCAAACTGCAACTAGCCATTGATTACACTTAATTTTTTTTTTCTTGATCGCCCAATCGTAACTCGTTGGATGCTCATTTGAGTTTTTGTTTGTCCAAGCAACTCCATCAAGCTGGTCAACTTGTGTTCCATCTTCATCAGCACATGGCTCACGGCGGCAGGATTCATCCATTTGGTAAGTCCCGTTCCGGCCAGTTGCCGTCTGCCGCAGAGTGGGGCCTCACTGGATCAGCGCTCGTCTTTTTTCAAAGTATCGGTACTTTTGCTTTTGCGTGAGTCTGTTTGCCACGTCACGTGTGTTTCCAGGTGGAAAATTCCGGCGATCCTTGGGAGAACTTCCAGAATTCTCAGGCGCTTTCGTACTGGGAATGCGTGTACCTGCTGATGGTCACCATGTCCACGGTGGGCTACGGGGACGTTTACGCCAAAACCACCCTGGGACGACTCTTTATGGTCTTCTTCATCCTTGGTGGTCTGGTAAAGAAAAAAATAAGACGCTCGTTTCTTGCAAAACAACAAAAAAAAATGACAGAGGGTGCCACTAGGTGTCAATGTCATGTTTCCATTGTGCTAATGCTGAGAGATGAGCGTTACGCTTTTTTGCCGTCCTTTTTGTTTTATCAGCAACTCGATCATGACAGACGATTGTTATCGTTATTGTTATGGATATTATATTATAGTTCTTACATGGAAAAAAAGTATTGCTTTGGAAGCATTGTAGATAAGTTGTCACTCATCTCCTGGCTAAAAACACTTTTTTTTCTAATTGACTTTATTCCCACACAATGCAAAATTGTTATCATTTGTAATATGATTATTTTCTGGAAGACAAATGTCCTTGTTAATGTTGCAACTTGGTCCTCACAAGGGGGCTTGTTCTGGATGTAAAATTCAAATTTTCTCCAAATATTTGGATGCCAAATGCTCCGATGCATTCGCCCTTGTTTGAGCCCCGTCTTTTTTCTTTTTTTTTTTTTGGACGGTGATGTCGTGTCTCAGCATTCGCACAATTGATTGTTGATTATTAATTGTGAATTGTTCAGGCGTTGCGATTTCAGGTGGCTCTGCCCCTTTGTGCCCCCCCCTCCCCCCGCCCACCTCTTGACCTCCCGACCTTCCAACCTTTTAACCTCTCACTCGACCACAACAAACACCGACACTCCAATGATTTCTGAGGCCTTCTGATGAATGGACCATTTACCCAAAAAATAAAAGAAAGACACTCTAAACCATAATTTGTATTTTAAATCAGATAAACATATAAACACTGGTCAAATAACAACTCGATTTTGTTATATTGTGACTCTTTTCTGATGATCACTTTTGTCTTTTGAACGTTTTCCACTTTTTCTCGTCATGTTTCGATTTGACTTTTTCAATGTTTTTTTCCCGGTAAATTTGAAAGAAAATGACAACTTTGCTCTGGTAAAGGTACAATTTTATTCCAACTTCTGATTTCCTGAAAAGGTTTTCTCATTTTACAATATTCGGCTTTCTATAAATCTCGATAAACAAAACAAATATTACATCTCATCAGTCGAGGCCATCGTTGAAAATCATTGTGTGGTGTGTTTGTTGATCAAAACATGGCACTTAAGGACTTCTCTTTCATAATACTTTGATAAAATTCATTTTCCTAACGCAGAATTGAATTGTCTTCATGCCCATATATATATATATATATATATATATTTATTTATTTATTTTTTTTTTCCAAATACTGTGGTACTTGACTTACAAATTTAATTCCTTTTGTTACCATACTTGTAATTTTTTCTCTTTATTGCTACGTTTCACTTTACTGAATCACATTTAGCTTTCTTCCCCTCTTACCACGCTTGGAGTTTGCAAGGTGTTTGAATTCAGAAAATGAAATTAAAGCCACTCGTATTTTCTGATTTCAAGATTGAATTCTTTGAATTCTTCGTTCACTTTATCTTCTCCAACAAATGTGAACTGGTGGTGGCCGGAAGTTGTGAAATCGACCGCCGCCATCTAGTGGCCGTGTGTTTGTAGTGCACTTGTAAGTCAAATTTTTGCTCTCAACACAAAGCAAAAGTATTCGAGTTGACCCCGCCTTGTACGCGATGAACACATTTGCGGCAACTCTAAGTCAAGATACCACTGTAAAAAAATTTTTTTCATAATGTAACTGATTTAATTTCAGGCTACACTGACGACATATTTGTCATTGGTCATTCTTATCTGTGGAATGCCCCAATCTCCTTTTCCTGCACTTGGATGAAATGTTCAAGGTAGTGGGCCTGCACTTGATTTCTCTGCTCGCCTTTTCTGTCTCCTGTGTGCTCCTTAGGCCATGTTTGCGAGCTACGTGCCTGAAATCATAGAGTTATTAGGCAACCGCAAGAAATACGGTGGTTCCTATAGTGCTGTTAATGGCAGAAAGTAAGTATTCCCGGGAGGCCGCAGCAGAGGCTTCTCTTGCATGCCCCCCTTTTTTTTTTTTTTTTTGCTTTTTCTTTTCCACGCATGTAGGCCATGTTTGCTCGCTACGTGCCAGAAATTGCCGCTCTCATCCTTAATCGGAAGAAATATGGAGGGAGTTATAACTCAACCAGAGGCAGAAAGTAAGTCCAATCGTGTTCATCGGTGTGGTTTTTGTGTGTGACTTTTTCTTTTTGTTTTCTCCTGGTGAGAAATGTGAGATGTAAACATCTCTGCGTTCAAGTCACACCGTGACTGAAGAACTGGGCCATGTTTGGTTCGTTTTGTCTGCTTCTCGTGTTGTGGCTGCCGCTTCCGCTACGTGTCTGCTCGCTCGTCTTCTTTTTAAAAACAAAGTGGCTGGCCTTCAGGCGTCGGCCTAGTCTCGGAATATTTCTCTTCAAATTCCATTTTTCTCTCATTGTTTTCCCTTTATTTTTGTCAAATGACAACATAGATTGACTATTACTTAGTCTATTATTTGATATTTTGAGTTTCACCCTGCCTTTTCTCATTTCAACTTTGCTTTTTTCTTGAACTATTTTGCCTTCAATCTTGTAGAATTATTCTGAAATATTTTCACTTCGTATTCCGACTTTACCTCCTGAAACCTTCCCATCTTTCTAACGTGATTTTATTCCTGTGAACGTGATTCACAAAACTGTATTTTTGTAATATTGCTTTGTGATATTTTCACTCTCTTCCTAAAATGTTGCAACTTAATTTGCGTCAAATTACTACTTTTTTCTCATACTATTTCCACTTTCATTCTCATATTATTATCACGTCACTTTGGATTTGTCATGAAAGCTGCCTGTTGTCCGTGTACATCCATATTTGTGCGTTTGTGTTCATCGTTCACTTTCCCTCACGCATTATCGAATCCACCCGTTCCTTTTACAGTACTTCCATTCAAAGCATATAACAGTAGTACAAACACGTCAAATGGTAGCCGCTCCGTTTTGCCAAATGTTTGCAAAATATATTAATATGAAAAGAAAGCCTGTTAATTTTTTGTGCTGCAGCTTGCTGATGTTTTTTTTTCCAGCGCTGGGAAAAAAAACCCAATTTGAATTGGCTTTGGCTGTGCTTTGTTGCTTTTGTTCTTTTTTGGGCTTTGGCGCTTTGTTTTTCTGGAACATTCTTGGCCTTTATCTTCAGTCTGACCTACACCCTCAGGACTTTGCTACATACGTTGGTGACATTTCCATAAAAAGTGTTTCTTTTGTTTACTTGCCGAGGTAGTGCGATGAAAAGACGACAATGCTGAACTTTCTCTTTTTTTTTTAATGTTAGCCTGCTAGTTGGAGCACACAAAGAGCAATCCTCGTTTTTTTTTTCCAGCTGAATCTAAGCTAACAGTGAAACGGTAAAACAGCATAATACGAAAAACTGAGAATGTTTTCATCCAATTCTAAGTGATGTGAAACTTCACTTTTCTTGAAGACATTGCTGGAAAAATAATCATCGGCGTGTTAACATCAGATTGGATTGTAATCCAGTTTGAAAAAGCTGTTGTTTTGATATTCTTGTCCTGGACTTTTCTAATTGCTCAGCCTAAGTAAGCGCAGTGCCATCATTAGAAATAAAAGCAAGGCTAAGTTGAGCGTTCTCACGTATTCTTACGCCGTTCAGCAAACGAGTTTATTGCGAGACGTTTGCGACCTCAAAATGACGTCCACTTTGTCGGCACTGTTGGGATACGTTCTTGAAATGAAATGGGAGTGAATGCTCGCTAGTTTGTTGTGACAATTTTTTTTCCCACAGCAAGTTTGGCACGACTAGGCTAGACTAGCTCTCATACGTAACTTAGTGATTTTTTTTTTCATCCATCTCTCGGCAAGAAGCTGATTAAACACCTTTTCCAAAGTGTTCAAAATGCCTCTAAAGAAAAATCTTCAATTCTGGGAAGCGTGGCAATTTATTAGCGGCTTAGCATGTTTGCCTTTAAATTGTTTTGGAAACTTGCAAATGAGGAGAAAGCAAACATTTTCTGTACACTGGCCCAAAAGATTTGGAAAACATGAAAAAAATGTTTTTATGATGTCATTTCATTTCTTGTATTGAATCTTGACACAAGCTTGCATTGAATTGGATCCTGCTTCTATTTCCCTTGCTCTGCTTTTGCTGCCATTTTAGACTTTAAAATATTCGAGAAATCATTTTTAAACACGCTTTAAAAAAACAAACAAATCTAAGCTGTTGGTGTTGCTTAAAATTTTGAGCCCCAGAGGCAAAATATATTCAGAAAGTACTTAAAGATAACTTTTAAACTTTTTAAATGTAAATTGCATCCTTGTAAATGACATTAACTAACCGAGATGGGCACTTTAACCGCATTTTGCCATCCGCGACCTCGGCGCCCTTTTGCTCTTACCCCTCCGTAAAAATAATCGCCCAACGTCCCTTCTGTCCTTGCGTTTAAAAAAAATATATAAATGTGTGTGATGAGAGGCTAACGACAGAGGGGGTTATTTTTGACATATTTACAAAATTTGAAATATTTTATGAAAGTAAAAAAATATGAAAAAATACAATTGTTAAAAATATAATATTTTTTGACATTCACCAAATAAAATATTTTGCAAAAAAATAACAATGAATATAAAGTAATAATACTACTACTACTAATAATAATAGGTTAACTGTTTAATAATATAAGAAAAAAAAGCAAAAAATACACAAATGAAACACCGATAGAAATTTTATGCACTTTAAAAAGCTAAATTATATTTACAAAACAAAAAGCAAAAAAATGATTATAAAGATCATTTTCTCGATTTAGATATGAATTCAAGTGCATTTTTTTTTTTTGAAAAGCAATTTTCTCAAATCTAGAGCAGCATGTAAAGATGTAAGCTTGCATGAAATCGAAATTGTATTTCCTGGACAAAGGACAAATGAAAATGGAAAATGTGTGGATGTCATAATCTCCTTTTAAATCAACTCTGATCCCTCGTAATCCACCAACGCTCGCTCGCTCCGGCTCATTCTGTGCTCGTTCGTCCTTCCCCACCGATCACCTGAACCCTGATTGCTTCTCATGTCCGTCGCATCACACGACGCTCTCATCTCCATGTCGGAAACGTGACTAAAGCGTCTGTGGCCTTCCCGTCAGGCACATTGTGGTGTGCGGCCACATCACGCTGGAAAGCGTCTCCAACTTCCTCAAAGACTTCCTACACAAGGACAGGGATGATGTCAATGTAGAAATTGTTTTTCTCCATAAGTGAGTAACAAAAGAAAATTAAACTCATCTTGACGCGTTGCAGCGCATCTGGAAAGCATCCGCAGTGCTTCGCTTTGTCCGCACTTTGTTACCTTGTTACATTTTTCAGATTTTTACCTCTTTAGAGCACGGCGAGTCTGAAGCAGAAGCACCAGCAGAGGGGGGGGGGTTAAAAAAAGGGAATGGATTGCGGCTTTGAGTTAGTGTGCTTGCTTCTGAGCGCCTCGTTGTTTGCCGTGACAGTGCGAATAGTGGCTGTAGCTTCAAGGCATAAGAAATATGCTTGACAAAGTTCGCCAGCATCTCTTTTTTTTTTTTTTCGATATTACCAAACCTAACAAGCCAAGCATTCCCAAAGCTATCTCCAGTATTCTTGCTACCTCGACGTGCTACGTGGTTGTCGCCATCCATGCCTTCCTTCCAAAATGGATTCATGAATTCATTTGAAAGATTGTGAAGCATTGTGAATACTTTCCGGACGCCCTTAGAGAGTACGCCACTTTGAAAGTAGAACAAGAACAACAAGAAAGCCTTTTTGTGTTTGTCAGTATTTCCCCTAATCTTGAGCTGGAAGCCTTGTTCAAACGTCACTTCACCCAGGTGGAGTTCTACCAGGGCTCCGTCCTCAACCCTCACGATTTGGCCAGAGTCAAAGTAAACGCGCGCCCGGCACATTTTCTTCACTGTGCTTGGCGTACGCAAACTATTTATTTCTTTTTTTTCCCCTCAGATTGAATCCGCCGACGCCTGTTTGATCTTGGCGAACAAATACTGCGCCGATCCCGATGCGGAGGACGCCTCCAACATTATGAGGTGAACCTCGTTTTCATCATCGGTCAAATATTTCCAAATGCCACTTTTGATTTTGAAACCCGTTTTGATGTGGTTTTTGTCACATTTTGATCTGCAGGGTCATTTCCATCAAGAACTACCACCCAAAGATCCGCATCATTACTCAAATGTTGCAGTATCATAACAAGGTAGGCCATGGCAAATATTTCTCTCCATTTTTGCAATTATTGAGGGCTAGCTGCCATCTCCAGTGATATTAAATGGAGAGCAAGTTCAGTTCCTTGAAAATCATCCGATGATGACGTTGATCATACGGAGAATGTATATCGAAAACAGTGTAGGACCCAGTATTGAGCCTTGTGGAACGCCCTCGGTTAATGTCACGAGAGCAGATTGACTGTTACCAAGAAAGACGCATTGCTGTTTTTAGGGTCGACAAATTTGAGTTTGCACGCTCACTTTTTGGACATTTTGACATGGTCAGGCGCACCTGTTGAACATCCCCAGCTGGAACTGGAAGGAGGGCGACGACGCCATCTGCCTGGCTGAGCTCAAGCTGGGCTTCATCGCTCAGAGCTGCCTGGCTCAAGGCCTGTCCACCATGCTGGCCAACCTCTTCTCCATGAGGTCCTTCATCAAGGTACTTCATCGGCAACCTCCCCAAACCCATTTTTTAAGAATGTGGTCTGACGGCGTCGTCGTCCGCAGATCGAAGAGGACACGTGGCAGAAGTATTACCTGGAGGGCGTCGCCAACGAGATGTACACCGAGTACTTGTCAAGTGCCTTTGTGGGCTTGTCTTTTCCTGTTATCTGCGAGTGAGTATTCTGCACCACCTAACTGCTCCGTGCACTTCAGTCAGCGGAAAACGTTTCCGACAAATCAATCCACATTCATTGATGAAATAAATAATGGGACTTTTTTTTTTCCAGACTGTGCTACGTGAAGCTGAAGCTGCTGCTGATAGCCATCGAGTACAAGTCTGATCAGAGGGAGAGCAGGTAACCGAGAATTCAAATTTGTTTACATTTTATATTTCAAAGGATTTTGATTGATCTTGCTTGTCAGCACGCTCATCAACCCTGGCAACCACGTGAAGATGCAGGAGGGCACGTTGGGCTTCTTCATTGCCAGCGACGCTAAAGAAGTCAAGAGGTAACGGACCAAAGATCCCGTTTCATCCACACTTGTTTGTTGTTTGGATGACCTGCCGTCGTTTTGTTTTTGTTCGCAGGGCGTTGTTCTACTGCAAAGCGTGCCATGATGATGTCACCGATCCCAAGCGCATAAAGAAATGCGGGTGCAAGAAATGTAAGTTGTGGAATGGTGACACGTGTCCCAATACTTTTGTCCACTAAGAATGAATGAGATTTTGAAGTCGCACAGACTTTTTATTACTGCCACTTGGGAACATTTCTCCTTCTGACTTGAGTGAGTAATACAGCAAGTTACCAGCAGAGGGCGCTACAGTCTTTCAACAAAACTGATTAAAGAGCATACGTGAGACGATTTGAAATAGTTCGAAAGAATACAATTAATAAAGCTTGGGTAAAAAAATAAAATAAATAACATAGGCTCATGAATACATAATTACATTTCTCTTCTATTTTTTTACATAATATCAAAATCAATGGCCAATTATACTTGTTTAGGTATTTTTATGACTTTTTGTGTTTGATTTTATGAATTAAATTGATGAAATTTTGTCGTGCCATCACCATTTCTTCCTTTTCTAACATATTAGTTGTTCGAATAAGATTTTGTCATATGCGTATGTGCACTTCTCTTGGTGTGTTCCATGCAGCAAGTAATGAGATACTTGATATGCATTTCATATATTTTCTAGTTGTTTTATTACAACGAATAGTAAAGAAGATTTGATTGGATTTGAGTGAAATGAAATGGAGTGCGTGTATCTTTAAGGCCAGAGGGCTTGTTTGATTGTCCTGATGTATTGCACAGGGCATCTCCAATGTGTGTGCGCATCCAATTTGCTGGAAAACCTTGTCGACTGTCATCCGTTTTTAGCCAAAAAGCCTCCTGATGGAGTCCGTGCACGTTTGTGTTTTGCTCCTAGTGTGGCCCGGCTTAACGGCGGCGGAGCTTTACATGGCCTGACGTGGAAATTATGTTTGCGTTTTCATTTTCTGTGGGTGGGGGAGCGCTACTGGTCGTCACCAAAGTCGGCGTGACAGTTCCTCACCAGCAGGCAGCGGGACAGATGCTCGCCCGTTAGTGGCGCGACCCCCCCCCGATTGCGGGCGACACATGTCAGGACGGGCCGGGCCGCTGTTTGAACATTGCTGTCACCGCGCCGCCTCTGGGGCTCTCTATGACCTTTTTGCCGTGACGTCACACGCACTTCCGGGTGGCAGAAAACTGGCAATTGTGAATGACGACTTTGATGCCGTTTGAACAAATTGAGTCAAGATGGAAAATAGCTGGAATGATAATTTTTAGCATCCATGCTACAGTAATTGTAACCCTCGAGGCAACGGTTGCTTCACACACGGAGCAGCAACGCATACAACCTGAGCTTCCTCTTGCTATGCTGTCAGACACCTTGTGGTAGAATGTGGTATTACACTGATGGTGCACAACTATTTATTTGGACTTGCCTGCATACGAGAATTGAAAAACGTGTACGATAATTGCTTCCCCATTTGTAACTTACTTTTGTGTTTGATGTTTGCAGCTAAAAACACTTATAACGGATACATCAAATCAAGTAAGTGTGCCTTTCTCCTCTCTAGTCACTCCCATTTTCAAGGTTTCTCTTTTTCTCCCTCAGGAGAAATTTGAAACAAATCAAGTGAGGCATTAGGACATGAGCGCCGTGCACGTTGTCGTTAGCGCTTGCATGGATTTCGGTTGCTCGTATTCGCAGTTTGGTACAGGCGGGGGAAATGTTAAGATGGTTTTCAAATGCAAAAGCAGAAATTTGGTGTATTGAGTCAAATATATTTCCTTTTGTTCTGGTTAGTTTTGCAGTTAGCAGGAACAATCGGAAAATTTCTAATTGAACTGGAAAAATGAAGCATAGTTCCGCTCCCAAAAAAGACTTTTCTTGAAAGATGCCTGCCTCTACTTTTATTCTAAATTGTAACAGTATAGCACTTTTATTGAATGAATTTATTTTTTTGTTCCATCGTCTCAGCAGCAGACGGTGCTCCGACATCGCGTTCCACCAAACAAACGCGCTCGCCTCCCACTCAGTTCCATTTGCAGGCGTAAATTGGCAATCTTGCCGCTAATCCACATTGTCAGCCGCCCCGTGTTCCTGTGGCACAACAATTGACGGGAACACCTGAAAGCATTTTTACTAATTCATGTTTGTTATAAATATGAATGGCCGTCGTGGCGGTTAAGTGGTGCTTAATAGAAATGAGTCTTTTGTTCAATTATTCAAATATTAGCATTCTTGTGCCAGGAAGAATTATGCTGATATTAATGCTTTAATGGTGAATAAGTGTCACATGATGATTTATTCAAATACACCACGCAAGACTTGATTCGCGTTTTGCCGGTTGCACCCACCAAAATGTCAACATGAGATAAAAAAAAAAGTCTTTGTCAAAGAGCGAGTAGTTCAATTATATATTTTGACCTGGACACACAAAATAAAAAAGGATGAAAGACTTTGCAGTGGTACCTCGAAACGTCTGACGAAAACGGATTTGCGTGAAATCCAAAGCAAGAACGCAAATCCCATTCAATCCGTTAATTGGCAATAATGAGTCTCCCGTACTGCTCGGCAACATTCCGCCAAGTCAGGACAACGTTGGCCGAACGTCCTTTCGAATGTTGAGCCTTTCAAATAAAAACACGCCATGGTCATGCCAAATATCGCCACGCCTGATTTGTGCCGACTTATTTAGCATCACGCTTAAACAATCAACATGGTCAAACTGCCGTCTTTTATTTTGAAGGTCTGCACCAATGTTGTCGCCGACATCCGGACCGGGGGCGGGGTCTGAGGTATTGAGCCAGGTGGGCTTCGGTCCACCCGGGGTGTCTGAAAACGGCCGCAGGCGCAGTCAAGTAGCGGCGGCGCCGGCAGTGCTAAGTGCGCGCTGCGTGTCAGCATCGGCGACTAATGAGGCAGCGTGTGCAGATGTCAGCTGCGCCGCATGAAATATTCAACGGGCCGCCAATATGTGAGCGGACATTGTTGTCGGAGCACCGCTGGAACAAGCGCCCTTTTCCATTATGGTGTCACCCTCCAGCATGTTGGCTGCGTTTGATACGCGCGTGTTCATATATAAAACACAACATGCTGTCCGTGACATCCAACATTGGACGACAGGGTGGGAGGGGCTTGACGTTCAAGTTGAACTTGGGCCGTGACCGGGCTCGTGACTCAAATCACGATTATTATCGAGACAATTCTGCTCGATGCGTTAAAAAAACGAGAAAAAATGTTAGCCTGTCGCCGTTACCGTGACAACATCATGCGCCGGGCTGTCACGTGACGTTTGCTGATTGTCCACTCTGTCGTTGTCGTTGCAGTTGAAGACGACCAACTATCGTCGAAAAAAAAGCAGCGCAACGGAGGCATGAGGAACTCCCCCAACTCCTCGCCAAAGATCGTACGGTAGGACCACCCTTCCGTGACGACAGCTTAATTTTTGGGAGAGGTTATTGTCACTGACAGTTCAAGTTTAGCGCTTAAGTAAACATTTGACAAAATGTCCTCGTTGATGTTGTCGTTCAAGACTCGATAACTTCCGTGACAATGTTTCTTCTTAGTCGGCTTAAAAGTGTTTATCCACCAGGATGGCCCCTTTGTCTCAAATGCACTCTTTTATTTTAAGATGAAAACGTCGACCGTGACTGCAACCACGCGAACGCGTGGCGCTCTCAAAGCGGGCCGGCACTAATGAAAGCAGCATCCCGTCCCAGGACGGACGGCCGCAGGCTATTCTTCTCTTGTCGAATGGCTCCGAGGCGCGCGTCGGAATCGGCCAACGCCGCCTTGCTTTTATCTTGTCCCGTGGAATTATGTCGACGCTTATTGATTGCGAGCGCAGATGATGCCGTCGTTGCTCACGAGGGCCGATAATTGGCGTTGTCAGCAGCAGGGGGGAAACTGCAGCTCTTCGCTTGACTTTTCGACGGGACTCGACTCGTGTTTTGCCGCGAGGCGCCGTGACGTACACGACACGATGCCGTTTCCGTACGCTACGCTACGGTGCGAGCGCACCGAAACGTACTTTTCACAAAGGCTTTGGGTGAATTCGGCACGGCAACGCAAACATCAGCCGTGTGTTTTGTTGCCGGCGTGCGTGACGCAACCCGGCGGACAAGTTGCGCCGCCCGGAGTGGCGTTTTCCTCACGTAGCCTCGGGGCGACTCGGCCGCAACGACACGCTGAGTGTGTACTCCTTGAAATGACGATCTCCAGTCAATGTGCGGCCCGCAGGCCTTTGTGAATAAATGATGACGGCCAGATTGGCTTTGGCTGCTGAAGAGCACGACTTTGACAGTTTGCATGACGGCCGAGCTCGTGCGTGCGTGCGCGCAAAGCAATTTGATGCCGAGCTGATGCCCAACAGGCTCGTGCAAACTTTTTGTGCTCCGGGGCCCGCATTTATTTTTGAAAAAGTTCAAATGGCATGATTGCTAATGGCATTTTTAACGGACCAATTGTGACAGGAGGGAAAAAATGTGCCCGCTAAAAAAGTGATTTTCTTTGTCTGTATAAATTTTCATTCCAAATTTTATTCTTGTTTTTGTTCATAACAAATTGTGAATGTAATGTAAAATAATTTCTTTTATTGATTTGATTTTTTTTTACAAAAGAATGACAATGAAGACGCATTCATTGGCATAGTTTTGTGTGAGCGCTGTCGAAACGATTCCAATTTGACATGAGCAGCATGTTGGCGTTCACGTCATCTGGTGCGACATCCTCCTCTTTGATGTTCCAACTCTTAATTAGGCCGCTCGACATTGTTAGTGTTGAGTCGTCGACGGCACTCGCGCCGCCTCCTTGAAGGGTCGCGGCACTCATCTAATGGTTAGCGTGTCACAAAGCGTTTGCTCGGACGCCGGCTAGCGATGTCGCGGCGGGCGTCCTGGCCCAACTCTGACTTGTGATGAGATATTTTTTGCGCTGAAGGCTTTCATGTTTATTCGGCTTCATGGACAAAACGTATGACAAACAAAGAAAGCAGAGAATTCATCAAATATCTCACGCCGCCACTGTCCAAATAAATTGAAATCCTTTTTTATTTAATTCCAGTGTCCCGCCCACAACGTTGTCGTTCCAGGGCCTGCGGTCGCCACCCGGAGGACGAGTCGGCGGCGCTCGGCGCTCGGCTGGGCTCGGGCGCCGCCTGATGGGATGACCCGTTTCAGCGCGCGTTCTCATGCATTCTTAATGGCGTACTTAACGTGGCATTCTTCCGGAGAGCCCATCTGGACGGCGGCTCTGAACGTATTCTAAAAGGTTTTGGACACAAGACAGAAGGCGGCTGTCTTTGGCTTTCAAGCGCATAACGTCGCCCACTTTGATGTCGCGACTTTTTTGAAGTGCAAATGGAAGCGCGGCGTCCCGACAGTTGGCACAGACGTCGTTTGAACCCCTCCGCCGATAACCGCTGTCCTCTTTTTACCCCAGTGGCTTCAAATATCGGCTCGGCGCGGCAGCCAACAATCCAGACTCGCACGCGATCGGATGAAACGCCGCCACATCCAGAAATCATCGACCCAAAAAGCGTGCCACGTGACCAAAGCTTACGGGGGACTCTTCAAACATGAACGAGGGCCTTCAGTTTGGGATGCCAACAAATGGTTGAAATATTTAAAGTCAGGCTCGTTCAAGCTTTTACGGCGCGTAGCTCAACGTCACGGAATTGTCTTTGCGCCCGTGCCAGTCGACGGCATCGCCGTGGCGGCGTGCAAATCTTTGGTTGGACGGCACGCCGCCTCTCGGCGTATGACGTCCGACCGACTCTGAGCTCTTCCTCTCTCAGGCACGACCTGCTCCTCATCTCCGTCAACGAGCAGATGGAAAGCGTGGACGAGAATGTGAAAAAGTACGACTCCACGGGGATGTTCCACTGGTGCCCGTCCAAGGACATCGACAAGGTCGTCCTGGTGAGCTTTGACAAGAATTGCTGGAGTAAACGGTTTTTGACATTTTTTTGGGTGGGGGGCGTGGCTAAAACAGGGCTGAGTGACAATTGCCTTTTTTCCCGCCGCCGCCGCCCCATCATAATTTATGTCGTCCCTCGCCAGACTCGAAGCGAGGCGGCCATGACGGTGCTGAGCGGCCACGTGGTGGTGTGCATCTTTGGCGACGTCAAGTCGGCCGTGATCGGCCTGCGCAACTTTGTCATGCCGCTGAGGGCGAGCAACTTCCACTACCACGAGCTCAAGCACATCGTCTTCGTGGGCTCGCTCGAGTACCTCAAGCGCGAGTGGGAGACGCTGCACAATTTCCCCAAAGTCTCCATCTTGCCCGTGAGTCGCCGGCAGTGCGCTTCTTAAACATTGACTCAATGTTAGAATAGAATTTGTTTTGGATTTGATTCAAATCATGTAAAATCTGATGATACATTCAATGCAAATGGAACATCTTCGTCTTTATAACAATAACCCCGCCCCCCCTACCCTCCGTGGATAAGGGCACGCCGCTGAGTCGAGCAGATCTGAGGGCCGTCAACATCAACCTCTGCGCCATGTGCGTCATCCTGTCGGCCAATCAGAACAATATCGACGACGCGTCGCTGCAGGACAAAGAGTGCATCTTGGCGTCGCTCAACATCAAGTCCATGCTCTTTGACGACAGCATCGGCGTCTTGCAGGCCAATTCCCAAGGTGGGCGGGGCACGCGAGGGGAGCGCTCTGGCGTTGATACTCAAGTCACATAACTCGTGCGCGGGTTGCTGTAAGAACTGAGATCGATACGGAGAGGTGGAAAAACTGCAACGCTCGCAACTGTGGGACAGCTTGATTCAATTCAATCGGAGTCATAATAAAAAAGAAAACTCACAAAATACTTTGAAAAAAGTTGACCACTCAATCCTTTTTCAATCTGCATTTCTACTGAAGTGGATACTGAAAAAAACAAAAAAGCCGCAATTGGTGTTATGCTGCACCAAACTGGAATAAGCCGCCACAAGACGGAACGGCAGCCCCAAGCGTAAATGCCTTTTAAATTCAGGTTAAAAATGAGGCTCTTTTTTCCAAACGTACGAGTAAGATCTTTCTTGACGAATACGATGTGGGTTTGGCTACGCAGGCTTCACGCCGCCAGGTATGGAGCGCTCGTCTCCCGATCAGAACAGCCCGATCCACGGCATCGTGCGGCAGACCTTGGTGACGACGGGGGCCAACATTCCCATCATCACTGAACTGGGTGAGCTAAATTTCACTCACTCCTATTCTATGGCATCAGTTTGACGTTTTATCTGCGTGTACAATTCAGCATTGTGACGTGCATTTTGAATTTGGATTTATTTTTTTTGCTCCTATTCACAGTTAACGATTCCAACGTTCAGTTTCTGGACCAGGACGACGACGACGACCCCGACACGGAGTTGTACCTGACCCAACCGTTCGCCTGCGGCACGGCCTTTGCCGTCAGCGTGCTGGACTCCTTAATGAGCGCTGTAAGTAGATTTACACACTTCCGGCGGCGCTTGGACCGCATTTCCTTCCTTAGCGATGAGGAAAATGAAGGAGAGCCAAAGATTGGGAGTCCAAGGAAAAATGATGATGTTGAATTCAGGACACTTGGCGAGTATTTGTACCGTGTTCCTTCCCGTGGCTGGCCGTAGACGTACTTCAACGACAACATCCTGACGCTGATCCGCACGCTGGTGACGGGCGGCGCCACGCCGGAGCTGGAGGGGCTGCTGGCGGAGGAGAACGCCCTGCGGGGCGGCTACAGCACGCCGCAGACGCTGGCCAACAGGGACCGCTGTCGCGTGGCACAGCTGGCCTTGTACGACGGGCCCTTCGCCGACCTCGGGGTGAGACCGCAACCTTTGTGCGCTCCATGTCTGGCCGTCGTCTTTTGGGAAGTCGCTAGCAGCTACGAGTGCTTTATTGCAGACTCTTTCAAGTTCTAATTTGTTGAATTCAGATGGACTGCAGTTTTTGTTTTAAACATGTACAATGTTGAACAAATGTTGTCAGCCACCTGATGACTTTTTGCTTCGCGTTGTTTCTTAGGATGGTGGTTGCTATGGCGACCTGTTTTGTAAAGCCCTGAAAACATACAACATGCTCTGCTTCGGCATTTATCGGCTCCGTGACGCGCATGTAAACATGCAAAGTCAGTGCACCAAACGGTGAGTCGCGTCTCTGTCGTCACATTGTCCAAAAGTTGCTTTCAATTCAAACGGCGTCCTTGATGTCCTCCGTAGCTACGTCATCACCAATCCGCCGTACGCCTTCGAGCTGGTGCCCTCAGACCTCATCTTCTGCCTCATGCAGTTCGACCACAACGCCGGCCAGTCTCGGAGCAGCCTCTCGCACTCGTCCAGCAAGAAAAGCTCGTCCGTGCAATCCATTAGCGCCATCAACCGAGCCAACCGCAACAAGAGCAGGGACCCGCGCGACAAGCTCAAGTACGTAAAACCACTTCCGATCACTCGTTTATTTGTTCATATACTCTCATGTAATGACGTCATAAATGAAGAAACAGTTTTGCCTCATTTCAAAGTCGACTCGAAAGGCTGTCGTTATTTTTCTTAACAACCAACCGCACAAAAAGGGATACTTTGCTCAATTTGCAATTTTAAAAAGTTAACGTCTTGTCTCGAATGAATTAAATAACATATCCAAGTAACAGCTCATTCATTAAAGACAAAATATATATATAGATTAATATATATATCCCTTCAACCATACATGCAGTATTTTCTTGAACATTTTGCATTTACTCACGTTCATTTAGCAGACTTTGTTTTTCCCCCCTCCCAAAGCGCTTCAAAAAAAATTCAGAACGCCTGAAGGTATGGACAAGAATGCTTGTTCGCTACTTGCATCGTACAACTCATGGCGTCCGTCTGTTTTATTCGGACAAAAAGTCATGCTGTATGCAATTACAAGTCAATTTTCTAAACAGCAGAGGCGCTCAAGGAAGTCAAAAAACGCCACCCGTGAATTCATTTCAATGTGAAACAGCGCACTCAAGTGGCAGCAAGTAGAACATCAACACCCAAGCCTCCATTTTGACTTTTGTTTTTGTAATAAGTGTTTCTTGGTGTGTTGCAGAAAAGACATGGTTTACAGATGAGCAGCATTGGGGGGGCACGCCAAGTCCGTCAATCCGTACGCCGCCGCCACCGCCAACCCGCCGGCTGCCCCATCACGACCATCCGAGAAGCACAAGACGAATGCCGACGGCGGTGGACGCGCGTCGGGGCTCCTTCTATTCGGAAAAGAAACACACAGTCAATCAACTACTGTTGCATTCTGGGAAATTAAGTCCCAAGAATATTGTCTGCGCATTAAATCGAAGTTGCCTTGGTGGCTCTTGACGAACGCCATTCGTCCGTGTCTGTGGCGGCAAATTGCCTTTGCCATTTGGAGCAACATTTGTGATGGTGGCGATGTCCATTTCACAATGCCTGGAAAAGCAAAGTGTGAGACGATTGAGTTAAGCAGTGAAATCGACCCATTTTTAGCCATCTCAAGGGTGGCCACTTTTAGCGCTCGACATCACGGTTGGTGAGCGCTCTAGTAAAGACCAACAATGGCTCAGCGTCAGCAAACAGCTGAGATTGTAATGTTTTTTATTAATCACAATGCCATGTTGAGAGCAGTTGAGTCGCACAGACCATATTATTGTAAAGACGATTTTTGGCTTGACTTCCCCTTTAAAAGAACGGTCGCATCACGCCTCTCGTTTTGCGGCCTCTGCTGAGTGCTGATTGGCCGCATGTCATCGTCACTTGTCAGAAATGTTTGCGGACCCCCCCCCACCACCAACAACGATATATTTGACTTTCAAATATGATAGAGCTGTTTTCGTACCAAATTAAAAGCCACTTATCGCATGAAGTGGGCCTCTTAAAGTCCTCCTTTGGCTCGAAGCACTGCCTGACACAAGCCCCGCCCCTCTCCTTTGCCCCGTACAAAACAAAAAACAGCTCTATCATAACGCTGCACGTGCTTTTTCCATGCGCTATCCTTTGTACTTGTTATGCTAACGCAGGTTAGCAAAGTGCCAGGCAGTGCTTCAGCTGACGGAGGACCACCAGAGGGGCCTACTGCTGCGAAGAGACGTGTCTCGAATGTTCTCCCATCACTGCAGCTCGGAATGTGTTCGTTAACAAACTCCCAAAAACTGGCAAATCCATCATCCACATCTTGTGACCAACTCAAACTTGGGACTTGTTCATATCCAGTACAAACCATCAAATCACATAAACGTCCACAATATACAGTTAACCGCGATATAGCATATTAGAGGGGGGGCGGGGGGGTTCAACAGTACAATTGACTGTCCACCAGACTTGGACATGCATTGTATTTACATTCATTTATTTTGTATTTTTATGAAATAAATTATGTATTGTCTTCTCAGTATGTTATTTTCTCTCTCTCTCGCTATATATATATATATATATATATATATATATTTTTTTTTTTTTAACTTAGTATGCATGGCCGTTTTTCGGGGAAAAAAACACAAGGTCGTTTAAAAAAATCAGCCTACTATACATGGTCGTTTAAAAAAAAAACTCACTTCACTTCACATTTATTACTTGCAATATCAGTGACAGTCGTGGTTTCATAAAATAAAATGCAAACCATATCCTCAAAATACAAGCTTGAATATATTATTTTTATTATTACCTATTACTGCTATTATTATCAGTACATTAAAACTAAGCTAGCATATTGGGCAAAATGCTAAAATGATGCCCATTTCCTATTTTTGGCAGCAACTAGCTTAGCTTGCTCTGCTAACAATGCTGTGCAGTCCGTCGCCTCATCTAACAATAAAAGCAACGATGCAAGCACATTGTGGACTATTTGAAATGACTCCAAAGCGATCCAAACGGTGCCTTTTTAACGACAGCGTGGACGTATTCGCGCAGCTTCCAGCGGGTGACGCCGATGCGACTTGACACGTACCAAACCTGCGATGTCCCAGAGCCATCTGCGCCTGTCAGCTCCGCCGACATCAGCGGCGCCATCTCCACGCCGCCCTGACACATGTCACAAACTTTTACATGTCTGCTCTTTTTCGGCACGGCGATGCGGCAGGATAAATGTACAAAAAATCAAGTGGTCGCATTAGCTAACGAAGCTAACAAGCCTGCTCAATGTCCCTGACGGGACATGTGACGTAGCAGCAACCACAGTGGGCACTTTGACTACTTTCTATTCGAATTGAAAAGATTAGTCCAGAATAGACATTACTAAACAACAATTTGGGGTTCGGGGTTTGGCTTTGGGTTAAGGTCGGGTTAGAGTCATTTTAGTACACTTTGGGGATTTTCTGCCCTGCTTAGTGAAGGAGTCAGCAAGAATTATGCACCACTCTTTGGGTATCATTATAATCTATCACATTCTAACCATCATTTACTATTAATCTGAGGTAATGTAATGCTCTATAATTAATATTGCAGCAAAAGTCAGCAATATCGTTGGTCGTGTTGGACATCTGAGGTGATTGCAGTTGCTCAGCTGACGTGAACTGTGACCTCGCTCTGATCAGCACTTTTGGCAAGGCAATCCATCAAGGTGCTCTTACTGTCGCGAGGAGGCGAGTAAGGAGGAGGAGGAGGACGAGGAGGAGGAGGAGGAGGAGGAGGAGGGGGAGGAGGAGGAGGAGGAGGAGGACGAGGAGGAGGAGGAGGAGGAGGAGGAGGAGGAGGAGGAGGAGGAGGAGGAGGAGGAGGAGGAGGACGAGGTACGCAGCGGTGGCAGTGGCGGCTGCAGCTGCAAGTCAGCGGCTAAGCGGCGCTGCTTGAAGGCAATCATGTCAGCCTGCACTCGCCACCCGTTCCAAAGCGGATTTGACGGGCCACGCGAGCAAGTGACCGCCGGGTCCCGTGCCGCCTCGTTCGTGATGGCGGAACACAAAACAATCAATAAATCATTTTCAAAAAATGAGAGTAAAGCATTAAAGATTTTTTGCCACATTTTTTTGTCTCGTCCTCTCCTTCTGGCCACCCGGGGGTAGCAAAATCAAGTTCTGCAGAGTCAATCGGCTCTTCAGCCTGCTTCAAAATGAATGATTCTCCGCAGAGGATAAAGAATGTATGCCAGTGAGTATCGTTGCGTGCTCTGCTGCGCATTGTTGCAGCGGACTGTTCAAATAAGTCGTTAAAAGATTTTTAATGACCGCAACATTTATGTTAGTTTTGTTAGCCCATCTATGGCCATTTGCATTGTGTGTTAGCATTAAGCTAAGTTGTACTTTACACCTCACCAGGTACGTAAATAAAAAATAAATACATAAATGTGGCGGAGGGAGTGGCTCATGTATAGATTTTTCTGTTGCTTCCAAACATGACGAAAAGGTCTGTAAACGTGACGCAAGCGGCCGCGGTGAAGAGGCGGCGACATGCGCACTGACAGGAAGCAGGAACGAGGACAAAGATACCGGTGCCGTCTTAGTGGGCGGCGTTTTCCAACGCGTGACGCTAAGCTAACTTGACAGCACCGTCGACGCTTTCTCGTCCACACTTCCCGGTCGTCGTGACCAGCAGGCCCGTTGTGTCACGGCGGCGGGACCCGGGCCAGCCCGCCTGCGGCCGACCCGAGTCAACGTGCGTTTGGTCACCGCGCCGGGGAAGTGTGCTCATTTCTTCCGATAGGCGAGCGACTCGAGGTGATCCCAACACTGGAGTGCGACGAGCCGTCACCTCGCGTTAGCGTCCGGACGTGACGCGCTTGACACGGACAGCTTGTTAGCGCCTCACAGGTACAAAAAGAAAAAAAGCCGTTTGCTACTCATGACGTGACGTTACGAATATTTCACAGATTTTTCGATTTAATTCAGCTCAACATTTTGCCGTCAGCGAATGGAAACCAAAAGAGCGCATCTCGCCAATAAAAGATGATTCGATTCGATGTAAGGACGGTTCATTCGAAATGGGAACGATTCGATTCTATTAAGCTTTTTCATGCCGCGCTCGTTTTTTTGTTAAATTACAAACCACTGAAGGTATTTTGTTTTGTTTTTCTATGAAATGAGAGAAATAGCAAAAGGAAAAGAGCGCGTAAATGCAGCTTTGCTCGTTGTTGTTTTTGCCTTTGCAGCGTCGGCGCGTCCGTCACGACGCGTTGACACTGACTGACAGTCGGCCTCCAGCACGACGGACAGACAGCCCCGCCTCCATTTGGACGCTTGCTCGATTCGCCGAGGTCACCTCAAATAGGCAAAACTCACCGGTGCCGACGTGAAGGCAACAAACAAAGCCCCCGAAAGTGCGTGCGGGGAGCGCGTGGCCAACGGTGGTGACAGGCGGAGGTTTCACTAACACTGACGCAAGCTAATGAGGGAGCCAGAGGTGAAGCCCGATGCCGACCCGTCGCTCGGCATCGGGCCCGGCTGATTGATGCGCTCCGGTCAAATGAGGCGGCGGCCTGAGTGATTTGACACTCGTGTGGCAGTGACACACGCTAACGTTCATCGGTGTTGATGGGTCCCGCTCGGCTCGGGCCCGCCCGCCGCACTTATTTTTAATCCCTTGTTCTTTTTTCTTCCTCCTCGTCTCCTTGCCACTTCCAATCGGGGTTGGGGAGACGGAGGCCCTCAGGTGGTCGCTTATTAAGCATCGGGAGACGAGACGAGATGAAAGTAATAACCGGGAGCCGGCGGCCGGCTGGACTTCAGTCAACGGTCCAAACAAACGCCGGCTTCCAATTCGATATTTGTAGCGAGCCTAATTGTTGACCTTTGAACTTTTGAATGACGAGCGGTTTTCTCATTTCCATCGATGTGTTCATGTATCGTTCACTAAACCGATGCGAGCTGTCATTCAGAATCATTTTTTTAAGATGCCGGCAACAAACTCAACTCACTGGAATAGAATCACAAAATCGCAAACATCCGTTAGCTAATGCTAACACAAAACACAACTGACATGCTAACAAATAGCAATAACATAAAACTCCCAGGCATATATTCTTTATCCCCTGCAAAAAATGCAAAATCTCATTGCAAAAACTGTCTGCGTTACTGTGGTACACTGCCACCCAGTGGCCATGTCACAAAACAAAAAATGAGCCGCCATGAATTGATTGTTCGTATGAAGCACACATTTGAATTTGCTCCGTTCCATTCAGGAGTTGCAGAGTTGGTGCTGCTATGCGAGAAGATTCCAACAGGTGGCGTCAGACGCCTTCTCTCTGGAGAGTGCAGCCATGGCATTCAGCCACTTTCATGAAAAAATGAAAATCAAAGAAACAATGACGTTGATTTCAGCTTCTACGCTCTCCGTCTCAAGAAGGGCGAGCGTCTGCTGGCCGCTCATTTCAATCAACTCTTTCACTTTCTTAGTTACGCACTTTGAAAAGGCCGCTCCAGCCGGCCCGGACTCATTTCACAGTCACAGGACGTTGACTGCGCTGTTTCATGTTTTTGTCACCCGAGACCAAGAGGCGGGCCTCCCACGTCCAACACTCACGCGACGGAGGCTTGGTCAGACCAAAGAGGTCTGCCGAGCGGGGCGGCTCATGTTGCCCGCACCGTCCGGCTGGGATCATGTGACTTCAGGCGTCCAGAAACAAGTCTCGGTTTTCATTTCCACACAGCCTTTTGTTTCCGATAAGATGCATAAATGATGAGATGCCTGACAAAGTACAGCATGGAGGCGAGTGGCGATGGAGGGGGGGGGGGCATGATCGAGGGCGGGGCCCTCAGGCGGCGCATCAGTCATGCTTGGCCTGTCAGCAGGTAACTGATGGCAGCTTACAGGCACAAAGACCCCTTTCAAGCAAAAGAGGGGGCGGAGCTGAAGCTCTTTTCGGCTGACTCGTAATTAACAGACTCTTTAAAGCACTCGTTCGCAAACTGGGGGGGGCAGGCGAGTTGTTGTTTGCAATAATTACCGAGTACATTTAGGAAAACTATCCAATAAAAGAATCTAGTCGGTTGGTTGACGATGACGGAGAAAAGTGAAAAACGTCAACAACAGGGAAGTGGAAGACGGAGCGAGAGACTACGGGAGGCTCAGCTCCTCTCTCGGGTTCATATTAGTTGTTGTTTGCAAAGGATGAAGACATTTTATACGGTCTGTCTGCATGTGTTGCTGCACCAGTTGTGATCAGAAATTTGCCGCTTCAAGGTAACAACACTGCCACTGCAATTTGATGTTCGCATTTGGGAAGCGGGCGAGTCCATCTTGCGTCAATTTGACGGCGCAAGTAAACAACATTAAGTCCCGAATAATGTTCTTTCCAGCCATTCCAGTGACAGATACTTTTTTTTTTTTTTTTTTAAATACGACACTGCTGCCCACGCGCTGTGAGATAAAAGAAAAAAAAAAAAAACGCAAAGCTTATCTTTGATATGCAGGATGAAGAGCAATGTTGGCAAACAATTCACTGCTGCGTGAGTCATCCAACATCAAAGATGAAAAATTTCGTCACGAGTTTTAATTGAAAAAAAAAACATTTTGAAACTATTGCATCATGCATCGTGTATCAATTTGACATTTTTAATGTTGTCATTTTGGGTCACTTTAGGAAAAGTGAAAGAATTGAATTTGCTGCCAAATGTCAAAATTGGTCAAACGGGATCTGAAGCTTTAAAATTGGTGAAAAGCAATCGTTGGGAAAGAATTCCCATCTGAGCAAAAAAGTACACGCAACTTTTCGAAAATTTAAATAAAAAAAAGGCTTCTTCTCAAAGGTCAACATTTTGGGCCATTTTTTTTTTTTTTTAATAAAAGTACAATTTTGGTCTGCTTTTGTGCAAACGTCAAAGTAAAAGGTTGTAATTCAAAGTCCAGGTGGGGGCGAGTGTTGATGGAGCACCTTCCGGAGCACAATTACCAAAGTGTCCGCATTAAACTGATGGACGAGCGCTTTATGTGGAGGAACTGCTGAAATTTTAATTCGACTCTCATTAGGCACTGCCACCATGTCTGTGACGGCCGCGTTGCAAGGTCACACCAGAGCGGCAGAAAAAAACTAAACATTACAGAAAAAAAAACAAAAAACAAGATGAATTGAAGGAGCATCCAACATATAGAGAACAAGCTTAAAAAAAAAAAATCATAAATAAAAAAATCCTACGATTACCGTGCTTGGCTGTAGATGCTCAATGCAACGCATATTTAAGTGGAACCATAATTGGTCACCTAAAAAAAAATAATCCAGCGTAAAAACAAGACGAGCGCAAAGTCACAATGAAGCGCAACAAACTGTTTGAACAAGTTAATAAAAAATGAAATAAAAAAAGCGATTCCGTCGCGTCGGGCCTCCAACAACAATAGCGACTAACGCGATCGTTCGTGACGCATCGTCGAAACGGTGTAAGCGATCAGTGGTGCCAATTAACAAGATTGATTGCGGCGCGCCTTGAGACAAGAGCGACGCGTCAGGAGAAAGTTGTTCTTTTCCTTTTTCTTTTTCCCAAGCGGCGCTTTGGAGGGCTGATTAATGCGCTCTCCGCGGGTAATCCCACACCTCGGGCTAATGAAGGAGGAATCGATCACGGGGCAGATGTGACCGGGACGCCACTCCAAGTCGCTGGGAACAATTTACTTTCTTTTCCGTAATTGCTCCTGAAAAGTCCTGACGTGTCGAGAAAATACAAAAAAATACATTTCAAAGTACGACTGCTTCATTTAGCGCTCACTTGGCAAAGAAAAAAAAGAAAATGCAATTTGGTGATGATCGCAAGTGATACGAGCATACGGCTAGCAAGAGGCTAGCGCGAGATGCTAACAAAGTAGGCTACGATTCCGTGCTAGCGCCCCAAAGTGTCAAAAAAAAATATGTTCAATTCTGATCACAAAATGCTGCGCAAAAAGCTCGCGCGAGAGGTTAGCATAGCGGTGGAAATTAAAAGAGCGTTAATGTCCTCAACCACAATTTTTTAGGTCACTTAAAAAAATGAAACGTAATTGCTGTCAACTGAGCATGTAAGAGTTAACAACTCGCAAGAGCAAATGTGATAAAAGCCAACGACACGCCGCAACATCTGCCTGTTGATGAGTCGTCACGTGCCGCTCGTGAATCAATCTCCCGCCGCAACGATGAGCGGCGGCGCTGGCTTTAAAGTTTAACGGCGCGCTTTACGAGGCGCACGCCAACGCCAGCGACCCGCTCGTCACTCTTAATTGCCCTCGGTGTCGTCGCAAACGCAGAACAATGACCTCGCATCAAAAATATCGTCAGTAAATGCTCCTGACTTGGTTAGCAACAGAGTTCAGACGGCTCGCGCGCCTCCTACTAATATTTATTCATTTATTTTTAATCCAGTTTGACTGAGCCAAAACGTCGGAATGAAATCTAAGCGGTTGAGCAAAACAAGCGGAAACGCTGTGGCGGTGACGTCAGGGGGCGTGGCCTCAACGGCGGCGTTCAGGTCAGGCATCAAATACGGAGGAGGCGACTGCCGGCCGCTTGTTTCAACAGAGGGGTCGGCTGGAGGTCACGCAGGCGGATGAAAGACTTCACAGCTGGCAGGTGGAGCTCAACGAGGCATTGTTCGCTCGCCGCCGACGCAAATCGCAAGCCCAAACGTGCGCGCTCTGGTCAAACGCGGCGAGTGTGGCAAATGTGCGTCTTCGTCATCGATGACCACTTCAAAAACATTTTTGGAGTCAACCCAAACTTTGGCGAGCTTCAATCCGTCTCCGTCCTTCTTGAGATGTTTTTTTTTTTTTTTTTTGGAGGGGGGGCCTCACAAAATTCCACGTTGCGTTCGCGGGCTCTCGTCCACAATGAGGTTCATGACACGCATGTAAACATGATTCGAAAGACAGGAAACACCTTTTGGCGAGTTATTCTTTGTTTGGGCCGAACAATGCGTGACCCGCTCGTACGCACAAAACAAAAAAGGCCTCTTTTGTCAGCGCGACGCTCGCTAACGTGACTTCATGATCATAAATATTGCATTCCATCAGCCCGCCACGCTGTCAGTCCGCCGGAATCAAACATCCCCCGCAGCAAACGATTCCTTTAAGATATTCCTGGACGCTAAATGATTCATTGCGCCGACCGCATTGTTAAAAACGCCACTTTGGGGGGGGCGAGGCTTGGCTTCAAGAAGATAATCGCGTGTCTGAAAGCATATTAATGCCCCGGCCTGTCGGAGACGAGGGGGAGCACGTTGACGGGATCCAACTTGGCAGTCCCCAAAAGTATGCTTGTCAAACTTTTAACACCAAGTAGCGCCTGCGCAAAAACTTGCAGTCGCTCTCCTACGAGCACCAAAATCTTCAATGCAAATTTGAATTTAAGTTAAATCGAACTGAATTGATCTTAAAAATTAACTTCAGAAACAAGTTTTGTGATTGCAAATCAACAACAATATTCGATTCGACTCTCTGGGATTCGATTTGATTCGCTGGGTTTCCGATTCAATTCCGTTTGAGAGGTGATGACTTTTTTCGTTGTCGCTTTCTTTACATTTGAACAAACTTGTTACAGTTCTGTGAATGTGATATTTCCAGCCAATAAATATTTCACCGCAAAAAGACGACATTTTAAAGTGGGACGATTCGATTTGATGCGCTCCCGATTCAAATAGTTTTTTTGTGACACCCCAACTTGTCACACAGATCTCCAACTTGAAGATCGGCCGGAGCTGTTGTCATAGCACATTTCATATTTGATATTGAACAACAGGTTTTTATCACGAATCACAACATTTAGTTTCTTTAGAAAAGTGACTCGTCTTCAAGTATTTGTTGCCGCTACGCTCGATCAAAACAAACAATTTCAGCCCACGGATGCAACGTGAATATCTTTTGAATTCCAACTTTGTAATGATCAAAATGGCCCCAAAACAAATTTCCTGCCTTTGCAAACACACAAATGTGAGCGCTTTGAAACGTTGAGGTGTCACCAAAGCGGCCAAACGGCTTTGTCGGCGCCAAGCTCGCATGGGTCCAAAACATTTGCGCGTTGACAACATGATGGATGACGCGCGGTTAAGTGGTTCGCCCGTCACGCCGCCTCGCAAAACTTGTTCCAAAAGCACCAAAACAAATGAGTGTTTTCACACGGCATCAAGCGCTGATGTGCTACTAATTAGAAAATGAGACGACAGACGCATGCCACTGACATGCAAATGGTCTGCCATCATTAATCCTTTCAAGTTGTCTCCGGCAATAAAACAACCAGACTGTACCACTCACTTTGAATTACGTTGCCATTTGCATTTGAAATACATCCGATCTTGGCGTGCTGCTCATTTCTTGCAAATACAATACAATGCAACTTTATTTATATCATGAGAACACAAATGAACGTGAGTTGAGTCGCTTCATTTCGACATAAGTAGAGATTTGCTGCCATCTTGTGGCACCGACAGGCAAATTCAAACCGCTTTGCCGAAAACGGAATTTTGGCCTGTTTTACTGCCACTTCCCTGCCGAAGGTCGACTGACTGACCGAAGAAGCTCTTCAAAAAATGAAAAAATGAAAAATCATGGATGGTGACGGAAGATCCACGCAGTCCAAAACAAAGAAAACGGCCCAAGCGCTGGATAAATTTGTCAACGTCCTGGCGCCTTCAGGCCTCGCCTGACCCCGACCCCCTTTCTCAAGATAAATTCCTCTGTCACCGTTCACCTTCACAAATTCATCATCCTTGTGTGTCGTTTCCCTCCCCCCTTCAGTCATGACTTTCGGACCTCAGCTCTTTTCATGAAATGGCCGCCAGCTAACGAGCTGGTATGATAATGTGACTCTCGCCACGTGGATTTAAATTTCAGAGAGAGAAAGCAAAACATTTTGAAATGCGGACGGCCGTTTACAACACGCGTTCGATACTGCGAGATGGCGCCGCCTTCGGTGGTGAGCAGCGAGTCGCGAGCGTCTTAATTGTTGTTTTGTTGTCACAGCCGCCGTGTGCACCCGCTGATTTAATCATCTAAATTCAGCGCCGTGGGAGCTAGCCTTAGCGCCGCCACGCGTACGCCAACAACGCCGCCATTGCCGGCGTGATTTACACATCTGGCGATGTTCATCGCGGTAGCGCGGCGCTATCGTTAGCGCAGTTTTCACGTGTGAATGTGCGCTCATGGCGAAGGATTGCTTTGACTGGCTCACACAAGACGCGGACGGGCTTGTTAGGTCGCCGCAAAAGGAGGCGCCATATTTGACTTTTTTGAATTATTTTATTTTTAAAAGCTGAGCCAGTAAAGAGATAAAACGATTTCAACCAGCAAATGAGACCCCCCAAAAAGTGTAAATGCTTGGTGAGCCAGTTTCATGTGAATATTTCATTTCAGAAACATTGTGAGTGTCGTGTGCGTCCACAAATAACTTGCGGCTGGGGGGGGCTCGCCCCGCCCCTCCTTCCCTCCCTCACAGGTACAATCTTGTTTGCTCGCATCCCTCAGGATTTTGGACCCCAGAGACCCGAAGAGGCTTCTTGATCCTCACCTGGCCGCGCGGTCTCGTCTCCTCTAATGACGAGCCGGCCGGCCCAATCGGGCCTCGTGTCGCAATTAAATCGCCGCGTTGAAAGCAAAACGCGACGTCGGTCCCGCCGGGGCGCAAAGCTGGAAACCAGCCCCGATTAACGAGGCGGCGTCACGTCGTCAACAAAAGAACACTTGCGGACGCGGGCGCTTGCTAACCTTCCTTTCAAAAAATCTTAGGACACATCAAGTGGAATATATATATTCCACTTTTCCACACACACGGTGTGTGATTTCTTTCCAACTAGATAAAGCGGCCATGGCCTCGGCCAAGGCGAAAGTCTGGCAAATGTCGGCTCCCGCAGGCCGAGCGAACGACAAGCGACGGCTCCGTTTGACGCGAGGCGAGCCGACAGAGACGGACGGATCGATAGACGAGCGCATATGCAGACGGGCGTATTGATAAACTCCCGCCGACAACGGGCCAAACACTTGGAGCTCGTCGGCCGGGCTGTCCGTCACGCCGCCCGTTCCTTTGCACGCACTTCAGGTCGGATGTCCTCAACCCGGGCCGACCCGCCGGCCACGCAACCTGCCAAAACACTTTTTCGTCACTTGTCAGTCCGGACGGCGCGCCGCGTCACTCTCCGCGTCTCGGCTACTGTAAGTGACAAGGAGCGATGACAAATTTGTTGCGTGACCACGCTCGCTGGCATCTCAAATGACGCGTCACCGTTAGAACAAATGGAAACGCCAATGATGCGCTCCCGACACCAATTTTAGTTTCAAAGGTCTTTTCTAAGACGAAAAACAGCAGCGAGCAACATTTTGGCAACCTTTTTTCTCCGCTCCAGTTCAATGGACATCTTCCGCTTCTTCGCTTCACTTCCTCTCGCTCTCCATTTCAGCGTCCGGGCGACAGAAAAGTCAATTGAGCAGCCGATCCCAAAATCATCACGTCTGAATTTGCGTTTTATCCGCTTTGGAATCAACTTTCACCGGAAATGACGCACTAAAAAGTTGACCTCAGGTCACATTTTTTTGGGACTGACACGTGACGCATTTCGTCTTCTGTTCCATGGACATGAAAAGTGTCCGCCGTGGTGTGAACGGGGATGAATAATGGAGTGCTTCCCGGAGAAGGCGGCACTCTTGGTGGCAGGAGGTTAATATTCTCACATGTCATTAGGTGGCCGGGCCCGACTGACGGCTCATTCAATCGGGCAGCAAATGATTTCCTCGTGCCGCGGAGGACAGAGCACTTCAAAGTGAAGCGGGAGGGGCGGGGGGGGGGGGGGGGCTGAGGTCAGGACAAGCACTCCACTTTGATTAATGACCGGAGCTCGGCGGAGGTTGCCGGTAGGTAAGAATGTGACGCCGAATTGGATGTGAAAGCGGGGGAGCGACTTTAAGCTGGATTTGACCCGGCTGCAGAAAAAAAAAGTCTCGTCACCGTCGGGCTGACGCGATGGCTTGTGACAGCCAAACTCACGCACCCTCTGGCTCGTGTAGTCATGACTTTTCACTTGTTGCCCGACAGCTTTACCTAATAGTCGCATGAGCACTTGCGGATGCCGGGCAGAATGGTGGCCATGTGACCTCCAAACAGGAAACTCAGGATTTGGAAATCAAGTAGTCAAATAAATAAATGAATTAAAAAAAACTAAACGCTCGCTCGATTGCAAGGATTACAATCCGCAATACAAAAATCCCTTTGGCCTTTTTTTCTGTGAGCTCGTAACACACTAAATCAATTTACATTAAAAAATGCGATCAGTGCACACACTAAAATAAAAATAAAAAAGTTCCAAAATCTGCTCGTGGAAAAAGTCCCGCTAAATTGTCAAAAAGTTTCTTAGTCCGCGAAAAGCCAAACCACCCCCCAAATCTTTTCCGGGCGTTGCACCGCCAATAAGTTTCACTCCTTTTTTTTTCCAACAACAAAAGTCCTAATCTGCTTGATCTCTGAGTGTGAACAAGCGGCGAGGAATGTCAATGACATGCTGGTCGGCGCTAAACGCAGCGCATGCACCTGCGAGGACACACACAAAAAAAAAACGCCGAGGCAGCTGGAAACCTTTTAATTAGCACTAATTACAAAGTGGAGAACAGTCGGCAGGCTGGAAGGGATTTGTCAGCGCATGAGAGATCAGAAAGAAGGGAGGTGCTCACATTTTCCTTGTGCTGAGTCAAAAACTAATAAGGAGGCCGCTAATGGGACCCGTGAGGATAACGGCCCGGGCGGCCCACTCGGGACTAATATGGCCGACACAAACCGTCCTTCAACTCTCTCCGACATTTGACTGGAAACGCGTTGCCATTTTGTACGGGCGGCACCGACACGGAATGATGAAGTTGGGATATTTTTCAAGTGGACAAAGCGATGACGTCGTTATCCTCAGCAAAGAACGACAAATCGGCCTTATACTGCCCTCACCAAAAGGAGCAGCGCAATGTGGAAAAAGTGCAATTGAATTTTACGGATGTCGTTGCGGGATGTTTGTATACAATATTATAAAATACAATTTGATTGATTTTTCGATTGGATCGACGTGAAACATTTCCATTCATTTTAGTGGCGAAGGCTGATTTAAGATAAGAATGTTTTGACTTAAGCTCGTGTTCACGGAACCGATTGAGAAATTTGTCTCCGAAGGCACACAACCGTTCACGTTGAAGCGCACGTACGTCTTTTTGGATCGACAACTGTATGACATCACATCTTTTGTTCCTAAAATATTGCAACATTTTGCTGATAATAATGTTACCCTAATCAAACTTTTGATTTAAGATAACCAGAATATTTTTACAACCATAACGATAATATCACGCAAAACAAAAAAGAAAACGCGACAATTGCGACTGATCTCTGTGTGAAAGCGGATCAGGAATGTCGAATTGCTGATCAAATTTTCCCTTCAAAGTCAAAAGTGGCTTTAAAGTGCGCATTAGCCGCCCTCTTCCGTTACGTACGAGGTGGTCTTTCTTGTGCAACGAGCCGGCGGTCACTTCAAAGGCGTGTCAAACTGGGATTAAGCGCTTTTTGTTTTGTTTTTTTCCCCCCGCTTCTTGTGTAACTTCCGAATTGGGCACATTTTTGCGTCCAAAGTCCACTGTGTGACTTTAAGTCTCATTCACAAACCTTTTGTCCGCGCCCACCAGAGTGTCATCTGGGCTCAACCTCCTGCGAGGAAGGGCACATATTGAGCATGGGGGGGGACCACTCTCTCGCTACATTTTGGAGAAGAGAATTTTCAAATCATTTAGCCAAACAAAGCGGGTGGCTTGTAAAGGGCAAACATCAATTACCAGCCGCGACCTTGGGAGGCCGGATGAAGGCGCGCATCTCACGTAAAAACGGTTGCACATTGCAGCTGACATGGCCACGGAGGACTTGTGGGGGGCTCAAAGGTTTTATATGCGCCCCTCCAAATAAGCCGGAGAATTGCTTGGGATGCAACGCAATGCAAGACGGGAGCACTCGTCAATAAAAACGGACAAATGTTTGATTTTAGCATTCCTCTCGTCCACCTTAGTGGACATTTTTATGGATTAAAAAAAAAAAGTATTTCAAACATTATCGTAGCTTTGCCTTAAGAAAGTCCATTTATCAAAATGCGAACAAAAATGCAGAACACCCCAGAAGGGCCAACGGCGAGCTCTGTTGCCATAACGGCGTTTTGAATCGAAATGGATTCGAAACACACCGAGACAATAGAACGATACTCACGGGAATATATTCTTTATCCTCTGCGATAAACGAGACAAAGTCAGTTGCGAAAATGTTATTTGCGTGTCATACCGCCCCCCGGTGGCCAAAGCGCAGACACGAGAAGGAGCGGCCTTGAATTGAGGCAAACGATACTTTGCATTCTATTCAAGGAAGTCACTGTCGTATGCTTTGATACAATAAAGAAAAATATAAAGCGACATTCTGCCGTCAAACGACAACTTGTGACGTCGCGATACTTAGTCACTGACAATTTCGCAATCTCAGTGGCGATTCTTTTCCGCATTTGCGCAAATTGCCTTTGCTCATCCAATTGTCCAGTGAAAAAGCAAACTTTGAGCTCACCTACCTCACAAAAGGATGATTTATAATGCGGCGATTTGCAAAAACCTGACATTTGATTTCAAAATGTGCCGTCTTTCCTCGTCGGCCATTACTCACAATAAGGCATATGTTCCCATCGGAGGGAACTTGCTTAAAATTCAATCCACTTTGGCGTCATTATCATTCATCAAGATAACGAATGACTCCTTCAGAGTATGGTAATTATCCTTTGATAAATCATCAGCAGAAAATTAACTGGACGTCAAAACATTCACGGGGAAGATGAATGGTGGATGATTGCGGTGATGAATTGTGTTAATCTGGCCGCTGTGAATCCAGTGAAACGGCTAAACAGCTCAAGATGGATGGGCCGCGCAAAAAAGCTGCAAGGTCAGAGCGCGACATAAAAAAAGATGGGGGAAGGAAGTCAAAGAAAATGTGCGCAGAATTTGGCAGATTTTTACTCATTCTGTTAAAACGATGACTCAACATCGTCCTGGAGGGAAAATGGCTGCAGCCCCTCACATCTGCTCAACCAACATTGTGACTGTGGTGTTGGCTCCCCCTAGTGGTGGGCGCAAGAATCACCATTTAAGTAGAGTTCGCTTGGATTTCACTTTTTGGAATCGTTGAGAACGCCACGACGCCACTCGAAGGCTGCTGGATTTGCGTGCGACTCCGGCTTTGATCGCGACTTTGTCCACGCTCAAGTCACAACAGGGAACATCAAGGCCTTCCTCACGTTTGTCAATCACAATGAAAAGATGGCGCCGGGCACAAAGTCATTCCAGCGGCGGCCGTTCTCCTCTCCGAACGGCAAACGCCTCAACGCGTGGCGGAGACTTCACAAAGTGCCGCGCTTATTAGGTGGGAGCGACACTTCCCACAATCTCTTTCATCCTTGCACGCATTCGGCAGCATCATGCGGTGGTCCTGGAGTCACTCGCCAGGCCACGCCCCTTAAAGGCACACGGCACAGGTGCACAGTTGTCGTCCTGACTTTGGCTTTTCCTCACATACAGTTGGTCTGTTTTTATATGATGCATTTGACACATTTTTATACAATGCGGCGCAATATTTATCGATTAAAGAAATTGTTCTTTTTTTGGGGGGGGCGAGAACGGATGAACAAAATTTCAACGTGGAATATTAATTCAACGACCCTGCCGCATACAATTTGCAGATTTTTTTTTTTTTTGGAAAATACTTTGACATTTTGTCAGTCACAATTTCCCACTACAACTCGTGATCCAATTTTGTTGTGATATTTGTTGACTTTATCTCATATTTTGATCATTTCAGACAAGAGAAGCTTTTCGCACGAGGACGAGGCGGTCTGCCAAACGTCAAGCCGATGACTCGTTAGCGATTCTCTCCCGAAATACGACGTATCGGCGAAGCAACAAATATTCCTTTCAGGTGGCCACGATGCCCGAATGCTTTTATTGTGCTCCCCGTCAGCAATTATCTGCCTGTCAAAGCCGCGGGTGACAAATTCTGCCCACGCCCGATGGAGCGGCACCATGGAGCCGACGCGAGCTTCGTTGGACGTTCGCTAAATCAGCCGCCTGACTTGGAAAAGCTCGGCCCGTCAGTCCCGGCTGGGAGGAAGCGAGCGCGTGACCTTTTTTTTTTTTACATTTATTATTATTATTATTCTCTTCAATAGTGCAGATTCTTTCCGCACGCACTTTTTCCAAAATCTAAAAATGATTCATGTCTTTTGCGGCGCGCCCGTTTCATCTTGTGCCAAGTTGCCGTCATCGTTTTTACCTTGGGCGAGTTTTGGCCTTACAGATGGTCGCGGAAAAACAGGAAGCGCACATCATCCTCACAGCACAGGAAGTGCGTGCGTGCACCAGAGGTGGTAAACGTACGCTCATTCGGGATTGAAGTGGAACAACGTGGAGACAAAAGATGCGTTTCAAAGTCTACTGCATTCCAAAAAAAAAGCCAATTTAGAGATTTGTATCTAAATATGTTTGAAGAAATGCGCAACGCCTAAAAACTATGTCGTGCTCCGTTGTGGAGGTGCACTTTAGAGTGCCTCGTTGTCACGGGCAACCGAAAGACGCTCGACAAAGTCGCAGCAACGACTGAATTTGCGGCAAAGTTCAATGTGCTCAAGGACGGTGACATGAAAAAAAGGTTGAAAATATTTGACCGTTCCTCTCACGACAATAACACGAGTCGTTCTCATGAGGCGCACGTGACGTGGCGACGGAGGATATTTAAAAAGCGGCACACTTGCATGCGAAGCGGCGGCAACATCGGATGGCGGCCCGACGCATCTCGAGCCGCCGCGCTAAATTGCTTCGCACCTCGGCCGACGATTAATAAGTCGAGTTGTTCATCTCGCCCCTCAAAGGGGTGCGCGCATACCTTCAGCCGCATGCCACTTTTCACACGGAGGCCACACGCAAGGTCCAGCGCCAGGATTCGGCTCCATCACGGTGTCGCGACACGGCGGCTAAATCATTGCCGTGACTTTTTCACCTCAGGCATCTTCGACTAGATCGGGGAAAAAAAAAAAAAAAAGTGACGCGTGAACAGTTCAACTTATGGGTGGCCATATGAACTCATTTCTCGTTTCAATTCTTCTATCTTTGTCAAACTTCACTTTGCTCTTTTTTTTGTTTCCGACTTCGGCATTTTGTCTTATTGATGCTTTTTTGGCCATGTCGCTCCTCGTTTGTCACGATTATTGCAGAATTTTGAAGCTGTCGCGCGTGCGAGCGGCAGGAGACGGATGGCCGTCCGCCGACGCTTTTGTCGTATTGACGGCGCGGCGCCATCTCCTCGCCGCGTGTCATCCCTCCAATCAAGAGAAGAAGCGGCTTACTCTACACGACTGAAGCCGTTATGGCAAACTTACCGGATAACTTCAACTTTGTCCCCCATGGCCTGTCAGAACCTTTGCAAGCGTGCGGCCCCAAAAAAAAAAAAATGGTGGCAATCGTGGCTTTTACGAGGCCTCCGTGTTCGTAGCTGACACTTTTGACGTACGACAATGTTAAAGTTGCTCGACTCCGCCGTGTTAATTGGACCTGACGAGGATATGTTGCTTGCTTCCAAGTCCATCCAAATTGCAAACAAATACGCTTAGAAAAAAAGATTTCCACGGCAGAAAGCGTGAGCGCGTATCACCTTCTCTGGCCGCCACCTCTCGCATAAAAAGGCAGAGAAGTGCAACAATGGCAAGCGCTGGAAAAGTGCTCCAAAGTTAAAGCTGATGGACGGCTTGTCAAAAAAATAATTGCGGCGCTCGGAAAGTGGGTCTGGGAGAGCGGCCGGGGGGGGAGCGTGATGGGAAGTGACAGTGGTCTGTCAAGACGCGGCGGCCGGCCACAATTTTGCGAACGGCCGGCGGGACGGAGCAGGACGGGAATGGCCCTTTAATACGTTGACAAGAAAAGGAATCCGCCTGTCACACCCGCTCAGCCGGTCCGGAATACGGCGGAGCGGGTGTGGGGCCGAGGCCGGGCCAGCGCCCCGGCCCGCGGGTACAAATCACCGACGGCAACGGCGCTTCCCTCGCCCGTGACAATTCATTAATCACTCCGACAGCGCCGACCTTATTACACGGCAGATTTGACACTTGAGCAATTGGATTGTCAACGGCATCCTATTAGAAATGCAATTCAAACGGAATGGCGGACCTCTTCTTGTAATTCCCACAAAGCCCGTTATCTTTTTTTTCAGCCGACCTTGAGAGCCAATCACGACTCGCTGGAAGCGTGATGGGCGCCGTGCTCGCGTCTGTCACGCTTTTTTGAAGCAATTGTGGTTTTTTGGGGCTTTTACACGATACCGGGGTACCTTGACTTGCAAGCGGCGATTGAGCGAAAATATGGCAGCATCGCGGTATTGAAAAAAAAAAGATGACGCTTAATATCGCTGATGGAAAGTGCCGTGCAACATTATGGGATTCATAAACGTTTCTGTCACGTTGTAACAATAAGATGCCGACTCATCTGTCAGAATCGGTGCCAAGGAAGTAAGTTGAGCTGAGACCTCGCGACCGTCTTTCGATCTTTGTATGTTGAGAAGGAGCTACGTTGTCGGCGGGTGAATATTTTCTCGACGGTTAAAAATCTCAAATGAAGAAACGACGAGAAACATTTGGCAGAGGACGGTCCTGTCCAATAAAATGTCCGAATGCCCTGACTCACGAACTAAGCACGTTTGTTCATTGAGGCTCGGGTCAGATGGACTTTGCGGCGAGCGCGTTGGGCTGAGTCACCGCGACGAGCCGACATGGATATACCGACGTGAGGTGCAGCCGATCCGTCCCGGCCCGGCTCGGCTCGTGTCGTGCCGATGACGGCGCGACGCAGAAGGCGTCTCGGTGGCCGCCGGGAGTCCTAATGACAAAGTTGGCGTGAGAACGAATGACCGAGAGGTGGGAGCAGCAGCCGGGCTACGCGAGCGGACGCAACGGCGCCGCGTCGTCAAGTGGTCGGCGCACTTTAGTCTTGATTAGCCGCCATTTGGAGCAAGCGAGACCTCTCTTTTCTAGTCGTCGGGTTTTGTTGGAATATTAGGAAGCGACCAAGCTCATCTCGACACAACAAACGGCGACAAAGGCTGACTTGTTGGACAGGATTTGATTTGCGTGACACAGGTGGCGGCTGAGGATCCGTCGATGGAGCTGGATGAGTGTGCGTGTGTGAACGCGTGCACGTGCGTGCGCGCGTTCACCTCCCGGCTGCTGTCAGCGTATTAATCACCGGTGATGTGTGCCGCGATGGGACGGCTGCAGGAAATAAAGACACGGCGGCGGTGTCAGGTGTGCTGCCCTGATGTGACTCCATCAGACAAGAGGCTCGCTATTGACGGGGGTGAGAAGGGGGGGGGGGGGGCGGTCACCCATCACTCCTCCTCCTTCGTCTCCACTCAGTCACCTTGGCGGTGACGCAATGTCATCAAAGTGCACGCCATTATTCTCGCCGCCTCACAGGAGCATTATTTCAACATCTCGAGAAGGGCTCAATGTCAGCCCCAAGGACGCGCACGCACACACATTGTACACGCGCACGCACACACACACATGCAAGGTGCTGTTATGCAATTGATTGAGATTTTGTCAGGATGATAAAAAAAAAAAAGGAGGAGAATCAACTTCTGTTGACATGACAACGGTGCTTCTGGAGCCTTAAAAAATTTTTCCATTCAAGGCGTTTCTCCAGTGGACGCGGAACCTTTTGGTTACCTTCCGCCAGCCACCCGCGAGTTTCCGATGGAGATGGATTGGCGTCGTGTTGTGTGCGAGATTGCGTGTGTGCGACTCCAAGCGACCCTTCCCGGTAGACTTCACCTCCTCCCTGCGGCCTCGCAAAAAAGGGAGGCTTATTTAAGAAACAATTAGGAGCGTACACAAAGCAATTTGCAGCCACGGCGAGCGCGGCGGCGAAGGGGCCTTTCGGCGCTGATTTATCGCGCTGTCACCTTCACAAGGCAACATAATTAATAGGAGCGCCGACTTCTAAATTCCGCCCACTTCCACGGCCTTTGATTTATGACAGCCCGCGACTTTGCCTTCTATCAGTTCATTGGCTCGTTATTTATGCTGATGACCAATTTGGTTGGGTCGCCGTCATCCCACTCGCGACTAATCAAAGACAATTAGGCGGTACTGCATTATTGAGACGCCGCTCGTTTATCGACGAGAGACGGGCAAATTTTTTGTGTTTTACTTCCATGATGCTTGTTTACATTTTCGCCTTCAACTCCCATCAAGGAGCCTTTTTTGTTTTTTACTTTACGCACGAAACGTTCTCGTTTGATTTCTTGCAATTTGAAACATCTCCCAGTAAAAAAAAATGCGCTCCAAGCGCCAGAAGTGGCGTTTTCAAGCGTCCCAAGCACAACAACCTATTTCACTCTCCATAAAGTCCAACACGTCACGGCTTCCCGAGCAAAGAGCAACAAATGACGCCGCCGCCGCCGCCGCCGCGAGGTGCTCCGTTCAAAATACACGCACACACACTCAGGAGCAAGTGAATCACGGTCACCGTGGCGCTAATGCATCATCAACGGCCTCGCAGATTAATACGACGCATTATTAGAAAGCCAGATAAATGCGCTCACATTGTGGCGGCGTTTGTTCGAGAAATGACGCCCGTTGCAAAAGTTACGATGCCGCAAATGCGACCGTGAAGGTGAAAGTGGGCATTAGTGAGACGACAAATGGCGACGGCAGCTCAACATTATTTGGCGTCCTTGCAGCGACAACAACGTGAAAATGAAACAAGGTTGGATTAAGACGCACTCAAGTCGGAGAGTCAAATAAAAGTAAAGAAACATTCCCGTTGTTTCACAGCACATTTAAGGCGTCGCGTTCGTCATTTTCATGCGACAACATGTGACCTTCCTGAGGCACTCGGTCTTCTTTTCAAAGTTTGTCGGCCTCTTATTGAGTTCAATTCGGCGACAGAGAATAAAAGATTTACATGCACGAACGAGACGTTAACTAAACGCCGCCTCGACAAAATGTCGAGTGATGCCGCCTTCACATGCTCATTCAAAAAAAAAAAAAAAAAGCGGTTCGTCTTACTAGCGATGTCGATCGCTAATCGTCTTAAAGTAGCGACGAGATCTGTTTTCAAACGTGAGCGGTGAAAATAAAACGGCAGAAAAACAAAGACTCGAGTACAGAAACCCGAACGTACGCAAAGTGTATATTTTTTCCGAGCCGTATCGTTTAACGGAGCGGTAATAAGATGCGGTCGTCAATATGGCCGTCGATAGCTGGACAGCGGCCGATCGATGGCGTTTTTCCAACGATGAATCGCAGGAAACGATCGCTTTCAAATAAACGCCGGACAAGAGCAACGCAATCCGCCTCTGGGGAGCGAGACGACACGAGCGAAAAAAAAAAAGCTTCATGCCGGTCGCCGGCTGCCAGAGGAAATATCCGGACGCTTTGGACTTTTTAAAATGTCCAAACTGGACCTCGCTTGACTTTGCTTTCAAATGTTAAAATTGGAATCGACGAACAACACTTTTTTTGAATGACATCAATTTGACGGACCGAAAACCAAAATGCAGATTTCTGTCACACATTTTTCTGAACAAAGCGTCAGCATGCGCGGCGGTCGACGGACGCGAGCGAGCGGCGGCTGATTACACGGCGTGGCCTCGTCAGTCCCGACGTGATGGGATAGCGCGCCGATGCCGCGAGACGTTCATGAATCACCGCAGCTCACACACTTCATCCGATGACGGCGTCCTCGCCATCCGTCGTGAGACAAATCAATCCCGCGCAGCTCGCAACAGCGGCGACCTGTCTTTTACGGGGCGTCTGCTGACAGACAACCTTGATTAAGCGCTCCGGAGTGACAAACTTTCCCTCAGGCAGCTCGGCTCAAGACGCGGCCGCGGATCACATTCGCCGTCTACATAATTCCCACATTTGCCATCTGGCTCGTTAGCATCTTCTTGCTAGCTAGCTTATTTTACGACGTTTGTAAGTTAGCGGGTAACAGGGCCGATTCATTTGTGCGTCGGTTTGTCAGTGACGCTCAGCGGACACGCTATTCGCAATACAACTTTACATCTCGTAAATTCAACGGCAGGATGACTTGAATTCGGCTCGACCAAGCGGCAACCTGCCGTCGAGGGGTGGGGAAGGCCTTCGCGACCCCCCCACTCGCGCACACGCACGTTTTCGTCTTGTTTGTTGCACGGCAGTCGCGAGTGCGCTCGCCTCACCTTGACCCGCACGCTCAATTGTGCGCCGTGTTATGAGAGCAAATAAACAGAACCAAGAGCGGGAGGCTCAGCTTTTGTTTGAGCAGGGCGTTCTCAGGATATCCCCGGGCCCGCTTCCTTTGACAGGTACCACCGAAGAAGAAAAAGCACAAGAGCGTGCGGGCAATGGCGTGTCAAGTGCAGTCGACGAGGAAAAAAGTTGCTGGCTGGCAACGTGATTTGCGCCGTCGTGGTTCGTCCCATTGGTGAGGCGCGATCGATATCTGCGGGGCGGAGACGTCACTCGGGGAGGGGGGTGGCGAGGCCTGACAAGTTGGCGGACAGGTGCCTCCGACGCTCAGGGGAACGCAAGGCAACAAGTCGCCATTTCGCAATTGGAGTACTTGCTAGTTAAATACATCCGGAAAGGATTGAAAGCGTTTGAGTTTTCTTTTTTAGGTTATGTGAGACAACATCAGTGAGGGGCAAGACGCGCGTTAGCGAGCGACGGTCGCAATTTGGCTGGCAACTGTGCTCGTCTCATGACTTTTTCCAGAATGATTACAAAATTTGCCCTCCGAATTTGACACTTATCATGGCAAAATGTGACTTTTTTTGTCGTTGTCAAGTTATCCAAATGAAAAAAAAAAAAAATGACGCGAGCACACCGAGCCTCTCATCGAAATCGCCGCGCGAGCAAGCTAGTCCTTTTGATCTGCTCCAACGGATCAGCTGACGACAGTCACGACCTCTTCGCGACAATGTCGTCGCTTCTCGCCTGTTAGTCATCTCAATTAACAAAGACGCGTGAAAGATGGCGCCACCTCGAAAGTTCAGCGCGAGCGACGGCTCGTGCGCACGTACGTGACGACGTTGCGTTGCATGGACCGCGCCTACAATTTCGACTCCGCGTCAGACACTGCGGACGTCTTCGGGTCCTTCCGCGATTGCAACTTTCAAGAAATCCACGAAATCCAAAATACCAAAGTATCGGATCCGCTTTCGTCATCCCTCCTCAGCTCGGCATGAGATGAATGTCAGCGTCCGCCACTTCAATCGCCGCTTCGTCGGCATCGATCACGCGGGGCTCGAACCCCGGCGGCGGGCGGGACCTTGAGGACGCCTCACTTACTTATCTTCATTTTGGGCACGATATTCAAAAGCAAAGCGGGAGAAGGTGATGAGAGGGAGGTTTTCATCAGGCGGGATGTCTCCATCAATCTGGACGGATTCTCGCTCGCTCTCTTCCTCTTATTGTCGCGCGGCCTTGAGCAAAGATTACACTTGGCCTGCCTTTCATTTATCATGTGACGCCAAGTTGCATCCAATCAAAGAGCACTGACACACACGCGCGACTCTTGATTAGTTTCACAAAGACATGTCATAGATTGACATCATAAATTGATTTTTTTTTTGCTGAATCAAGTGGATTGATTACTTAGGTAAGCTTCAAACGTTATTAAATACGCGTTGATTCAGAGATTGTCCTTAAGCCGGTCGATGACTGTCCACTTTTTACTCGACTAAAACATTTGTCGTTGTCACCAACTCTGAAAAGTAACAAGAAGCAATTGAAATATTTGAAGAGCGCACGGCACGCGTTAATAAATAGGAGACGATGATGATGTGAAATGTGAGACGATCTTGGCCTTCATTCCTTTGCCACACGCACACACGCACGGCTCTTTAAATGAGAGCAGCTGCATCCAATCTGCATGCTCACCAAACAATACTTCACATCTAATTGATTTCCTGTCAGGCGCTGGCAAAATAAAATTTGTTTTCATGTACGCCGCTTCTGTTTCCCGCAACCACTTTCATTCATCTCACTTTTTAATTATGCATGACGACCAGGACGTGCCCTGAGGCCGTCCTCATCATGACCACCGCCACAACTTTAACAGTGAACACCTGTTTTTTGTAAAGTTGTGAACGCCTCTCACATGCTTTTCAACTTATTTAAAAAAAAAAAAAAGAAAAGAAGCATTTCCCAAAGTATTCTGTAAAACCTCCAAACAAAAACAGAACGTACCGCACGTAACGTAGCGGAGCTCGACATTGCAAAGCGGAAGTTTTTAAGGCCTAATTTATTCCGATCCCAAACAGTGAGACTCTCACTGATTGGCGTCCCGAAAAGACGGAAAATTTGTGACTTTCTACTCAGATCATGATCCTGTTTTGGGAGGTGGCAAGAGAAAAAAAGAAAAAAAAAATGCATCCATGACACAAAGCAGTGGCCTTGAAAAACAAAAGCGCACGATCAAAAAGCGACGCATTAAGGAATTGCTCAGCTGCTTCCAATGTTGGGCGGATTAATGAGCGGTGGAGGGAATGAGCAAGCGTTTCCCAAAGTCAAGCTAAGCTGCAGCCAAAGACGGAGAGGGGTCACCGGCGGGCCAGCCTCTTAAATCAGAGCAAGAGGGCCGGCCTCGTTGCTCGTTGTCAGGCCGACACTCGGGGGAGGAAACGCTCGGCAACAATGACCGTGGCCTACTTTGTTGTGGAGCGCTTTTTTTTATTTTGGAGCAGCTGGGCTCGTGAAAAGCAGCTGGACGGACACAAACTGTTTGTTATTCCCAAACTAACTCACACTTGACATTAACGAGGTGACGCAACCAACGTGATGACACACGGACGAAAAAAGTGACTTATTCTCAAGCGTCTGAAATTTTCGTTGAATTCATCCTCCGTGTGTAAATATGCTTTTGTGTGATATGTGAAGGCATTAGTCAGCGTAAGTCGCGCCAGCGTAAGTCGCTTGTCGCAACGCGGCGCCCCCCCCCATCGAGAACGCGCTTCCCGCGCAGGATCGCAAGGATACGCCCCGACAAACAATCTGATAGCCAAGGTTAAGAACACACAAGGATAACAAATGGCTCGAGTGTCATGTTCAATTTCCAGCGGGGGGCTTTACCGAGCATTATCCATAACAGGATTTAAATTGTTATCAGGACAGCACAACAATCCACTTTGCATCCTGCCCGCCGGTGATTCATGGGGGGGGAAACAACCGTCACATTTTCCAGCATCGGCGGCGGCGGCGACACGAGCGCACTTCATGTACTTGCGTGATTGTTTGAATAAATTGCTTCCATCCGAGCCGACGTTCACACTGGCGCTATCAGTTTTGAGTGTCCTATTTTTTTGGGGGGGGGGGCAGCTCCTTCCTGCCTCCCACGGACAGGAGGAGCCTCAGATGCGGCTGCTAACAACTCCCTTTGTTTATGAATTCAAATTAAAAAGATTTTTATTTCATGAGCTGCTACGGCTAGCGTGCCGTAGCGCTAACGTTAGCTAGCAGGCTAGCCAACATGTTTTGCTAAATGACGCAAAGACAACCCATCCAAACATTTGTGAAAAAAAACCTTGCTGCTAAATCTTCAGCAGGATCTTTGCGTTCAGACAAAAAGTCACATGGCGTCGCTCCAGGAAACGCTGACGGCTCCGACAAAGGCGGAAGTGTCACCTGACCCTGTTAAGCAAAATCGTTCAAAACGACACGCTGGCCAACGGCATCGCTATTCGCGATCTACAGTCCGATTGTTGTCTCCGCGTTGCCGTGGCGCCCACAGAATCATTACCAGCGGATCTTTCATCACAGTCGCGTCGTCTTCCTTCAAACGCGAGTCGATACGTGGCAACGCGTGAGTGATGGCGCCGCAGTCCACGTCTTCGCGCCAGCCCATTGACTTCTTGTTGGCTTTTTGCAGAGAATTTGAAAACAATCAGTGTGCGGCGCAGCACAATGCAGGGAGCATTAATCACAAAAAAAAAAAAAATTCTGCGGCACAATAAAAGTTGGATTGTTGCAACAGCTGCAAAGCGTTCCGGCGGGGCCGATGATGAATGCGTCCGCTCGGCAATAACGGTGAGACGGCATCATTACCATATCGACAGGCGTCCAGATGGATTCTCTTCATTGATTGCTTCACGGCTTGTTGAGAAGCATATGGGCGAGAGAAACGGGCTCACCGGTACCACAAGATATATTTCCAAAGGCGCCGATGGATGCCGTCACGTTGATGAATATCTTCAACAACCACGAAACACGAGTCACATTTTAAGTTTGAAACTATATTGCTGAATATAAACGCTAACGACATCCTTTGATTGCGAAACGGAGGTTTCCTGGAAGGGAAACCTCTCGAAAATGGTTCTTTAGTGGGCCCGAGGACACCAACAATGGAGAAACACACGAAATTTGGAAAAGGGCCTTCCCATCGCTTATTAGTGAGCAGAAGGTCGTGTTTAAGCTCCCGTCACTCGCAGACTCCAAAGTTAAAAAGGTCAAGCACGACGACGGCGACGGCCGAATAATGAGTCCGAGCCGAGAGAGTCGAGATGTTGGAAATCTTCATGATTCACGGCGAACCGCGCTCCCTCGGCCCATACATCATACGAAGCTCCTTCCCACCGGCCGGGCTCGGCCAAGGTCGGCCGAAGGAAATCACGCGGCGACGTCGCAAGATTTATGAGCGATTCCTTCGCTTTGCCGCCTGCGTGTTTACACGAGACATCGACTCGCCCGGCGAGGAACTGCAGCTTTACGGAGCTCGGGTGGGAGGGGAGAGGCAAAGAGAGCTTGGCTCCGATGACAAACGGGGATGCATTTCAGCCTCAGCAAGGAAGGGGAAATAAATAAATAAAAAAAAAAGGCAGCCTCCACAGTGGGTCAGAGGTGCCAAGGTATCTGCGGCGGACAGAACTGAGCTCGCTTGAGCGTTTGCCACCCGGAACTCAATCTGACGTCCTGGACAAAAGTCGTCTTCTTATTAGCGATGAAGCTCAAGTCCACGAGTACCGCAAGAAATGTCGGCAGCCATGAAGATGAATGCCGCCGGTCCCCGGGAACTCCCATTAGAACATTAATCACCGTCGCAATTTCATTGACTCCGAGGGCCGCCGAGCGTTTGCATATGCGACAAGCCGCTTCGTTAAGCTCTCCGAAAGAGAACGTGAGCCTCGCTTCCGATTCGTCTGCCGTCGACGATTCCCTTTCAAGGAACGGAAGGCGCTCCAGGATTTTCGGAGACGACGAAGCCAAGCACGAGGCGTCCTCGGTTCCGTTGCGACAGAGCAAAGTGGAGCCCAACACCGACGGCTTCTTGTTGTTCTACATGACATTAGTGAGCAATTTCATCCTCATTTTTTCTGACGAGACCACAGAATCGACGCTCGCAGGCAACGGCGCTCGCTTAGCAGTCAGAAAATTGCTGTGGGATTTGTCTTGCCAGAACGGGCGGGCAGGTAATTCCTCTCGGTCTGTCATCGTGTTTGTCGGCGTTAAGTTCCCGAGGCCCGGCCTCATCCATTCTCGCATCCAGTTCCCGCCTTTGTCCATCCATCAACGGGCGCACTTTGTCAGCGTCGACTTCATCCAGGCGGGGGGGGGGGGCAATCGCATCGGAGCGCCGCCCCCCTCCCCCCCTCCACCTCCCCAAGTGCCACCGGGGATCTTTTTCACCTCCCATCTGCATCTGCTGACGGGGGAGCCTCTCACGCAAAATGTTTTCGATGGCACAGGCCAGCAAAACACACACACACACACACACACACACACACTCAGTAATGGCGCCGCCGCTCATTTCTCGAGAACACGCTCACCTGGAGTGAAGGAGCTGAGATTGAGTGGTTGTGTCCACGGAGTATATGAAAGCTTTTTCGGTCTTTGCGTCCTGCAAGTCTGTGCTTGAAGCGTGATGAACAGCGGGGAACACTAATGAGACGCCGATGGGTGCCTTTTTAACCACGCGGACATTTTGGCAATGATCAGCTTATAAACGGCGCCCATCAATGCTCTCGGAAAGCTCCAAATGAGTCTTCTCGCTTCAGCGCTCCAGTCGGCCGATAACAAACGACGGCCATTAGCCATATTGTTCGCCCCGACGCTCCGAGAACAAACAAAAGATCGTAAATAACAATTTGCGAGGGGAAGTCTTTAAAGAAGACGGATATCAGTCGGGCTTGCCAGCGATGACGTCGGCGGGCTTTGAAGGGGGGACGACGGGAAGGCTGTGCCAAAAAAAGGCCACAGGAAGAAAAAAGGGCTGGCCAAAAGCCACACTGGAATACTACAAACAATAAAAAAAAAATTTTTTAAAAAGGAGTTTCCCGGCAGTAATACTCACAGTTTTACTCACATTTGTATCCTTTTTGTCTAATGTCGGTTGGGTCATAATATTTTCATTTCTTCTGATATTTTGTCTTTTTTTTTCCCCCAGATAATTATTTTTCTTTGTTTTTATTACACCCTAATTTGTCTCTTATTTTTTTTATTTTTGCATCTAGTTAGTCTGTATACTCTTTCAAAATAATGTTTCCAAATTTTCCTGAACATTTTTGTCCTTTTTGTAAAATGTTTTGTCATGAAATATTTTCTATAGCATCATTTTTTAAAATTATGTATTTTGTAATATTTTATCATTTAAATATACATCATTTTTTAAATATCTTTATAATTTTTAAGTTTGTATTGTGGTCTAGTATTTTTGTGTGTATAGTAATGTTATATTTTAATATTTTTCCAATGTCCATCTTTTCAATATTTGTTTATTTTGTTAAATCTTTCTTCTATTTGAGTATTTTTCAACCGGACGGACTTTTTGTTGCTCGGTTTCTGCATTTTCTGCATATTTTTTTTCCGTGGTACTCGAGTCAGCATTTTTGCTTGGTCTTTTGCTGTATAATATTTTCAACTCGATTCCCAACGTTTCATTTCTTGAAGTACGTTGGTGAAAATCCAAATAAATGTTTCCTGCAAACGGCGCTTGCTTCTACAGCCGCCAACCCCGCCAATGACCAAACAACATCCGCCGCAGCTCGGAAAAGTTGATCCACTTATGTGACATTTCAATAACATAATCCTAAAAGCGTGACGGCTTTTAACGAGATTACGTGCCCCGAACGGAGCGGAGACTTGTAGCCATAAAGAAAATAAATCCATAAAACCACGGAATAAGAAATGGAACTTCCGGCTTTGTTTGGATTATTTTCACATATTTGCCTCTCTTTTGGATTGTTTCCAAAATTTTTATTGTATTTTGTTTAATATTAGGCATATTATTATGATTTTTTTTTTAACGATTTGTGGATTTTTCAGTGAATACTTTTTTTTTTTTATTATATTCATTCGAGTAATCCAATGCCGATGGCTCTTCAGGAAAAAAATGTACGTGAATAATCAAAGATTGTTTACGTACGGAAGGGAGGGTGTTTTTTTGTTTTTCCTTTTTTTTGCAGGAGAGCGACGATACTGACGGATGGACAGATGTGACAGTGCGGTATTCTTCCTGCACGCTCCGCCGCCAGTCTTTGGACACGGCAATAAATCATCCGGCCTTCCGCCGCTGTATCTACAGCTTATTACAGCCGGCGTGACAAATAAATAATAATCGCCGTCAGCCAGGCCCCTTTGCACCACACCGCAGCCTCAAAAGCCCGACGGAGCTCGCCACGCCAACTTGTTGGCCAGGAGGAAGGCGGCGACTCCTTTTACTCTTTTTCCTCAATGAAAATACCCAAAATAACAGTCAAGACAACTTCACAATGTTTCATTTTTTTGGGGTGCATACAAGATGAAGGTCACGCAAGAGCGGTGCATTTTGTGCTATAAAGTGGGTGTGGCCAAGCAAATGACGTCACAACAGACTCCAGCTTCATTTCCTTTCCGATCAGCATGCGCTCCGTGCTGCTCGCAACGGCTCGTGACTTGACAAAAATGCAAAGTTGAGACACCAAAAAATGTGCCATGTGAGCAAAGTGTTGTCATTCATCAACAAAGCCGAGGGGCGACCATTTGCATCCTGCTTGTCTTTTTGTGCTGCGGGTTAACAGATGAACTATTGTGGCACAAAGATTAAACGGCAAGTGAGAGCAGCGAATGGGCGCCCTCACACACATTTTATCAGTCAACCAATTAACATGATTTATGGCTGAGGGGGAACCACAAGACGGGGGCCACAAATACAAACGGGGAGGGAGGGGGGAGAGGGCTCTGGGGGGGCTCCAGGGGGGGTTGAGATGCTATCACAGTCGTCCATTGCACTTTGCTAGCATGCAGTCAGCTCGCATTTTGTAAATGCAGCTACAATGTGGCGTTCAAAGAGCATCAAAGTCCATTTGGCAAGAATATGAAGTGCCCCCCCCCCCCAAAAAAAAACCAAAAAATGTGGCGGGCCGGCGTCACACAGCGAAAGAAACAATGAAAATGTCTTGTGTCAAAAACGCTGAGTCACGGTTGACACGAGGACACGCTGAGCGCGTCGCTGTGAGGAATTTGGGCCTTTTGCGTGATTTCGCGTTCACTCTTTGCTCAGCGCAGATTTACGCTTTCCTCAAAAACATGTTAATTAGCTTCAAGTCGAGAACTGCTCGCTGCTACACGACACGAGACAAAAGCAACATTTTTCCACAGAGTCATTCGAAATAAATGAAAGATTTTTTTTTTTCAGTCAAGAGATATTATGAAATACATATTTTAAAACTTCATGATTTTCAAATTTCAGTAGCAAGAGACAGTCAACTAAATATTGTTTTTTATAATTTTCAGATTTTAGTTGTAATTTGGAGACGGGTGCGTCCTCTTGTTTATTTTCAATAAAAATCAAAACAATTGGAGACATTTTTGGTTATTTAAGATTATTTTTTTTTTGTAGCGTCTGCAGCGCTCATGCTCCATATGATGGCGAGCAAGTCGTGTGTGCGTACGTGCGAGATGAGCTTCAGTGGAGACACGCGTGAATCAATGATTATGGATCGCCAGCATGCAGCCGGAAGGCAAAAACATTCATGGATTCAACAATTAGCCAGCAGGCGGCATCCATCAAAATAATCAATGGCATTCCACGCAAGTCAAAGCCAACAACGCAACACTTTGTTTACTCTTACTTTTTTAAATACATTTTTTTTTTGTTCGGTCACAATCGAAAAGCGTTTCCAGGTGTGAGGAATTATCACCATTTTTTTTTATGCGTTAAGTAATTGTTGGCCTGTTTTTTTCTCCCCGTAAAAAGTATGATGATGAGAAAAAGATGAAAACACTCACCAGGCGCTGCTGGAGGCCACAAGTCACGCCCAGACGCTCCCACTGATGTAGCCGGGCAACCTGACTCCAGCTCATGATGTCACTCGCTTGGCCACGCCCCTTAAAGACACATTCAACAATGTGACTTGACTTAAAGGTTTCAAGCTGTTTGACACAAAACTAAAAAAAAAAAAACCTTCTGCTTTAAATTTGAGCCTTTTAGTCTGTTAGCTTACTGCTAATGCTAAATAGCATCTCGGTTCTGGTGCTTGAACCCGTTAAGCAAAAGACTCAACACAAACATACGTAGACATACAATATAAAGGTGCGCATATATTATTGATCCTCTGTAAAGAAAAACTACAATTCATATGAGTGCCGTACTGATGAGCTGAAAAGATTTGGGATGTCTTGAGGAGCATATCCGTCGGTCTGTCTCCAATTGTTCCCGGCACGCAAAAGGGAGGAGCACAATTGAGGGAGGAGATGTAGGGCGCCGATTCTTCTTAATGTCGCAAACTGCATTTTTTTTAAGTGACATTTTTTGTAGCGTTAGTGCTTCCTCATGAAAAGGCGCATGAAAGCAATTTGGGGCCCGCGGCTTCCGAGCAGTCGCTAAGAGACGTAGGACATCTGTGATTATGGTCCCGTAACACTTGTTGAAGTGGAAGCGCGATCTGGTCCGGCTTGACAAGTGTCAAAACGCTCCAGCGGGCAAGTAGAAAGCGGAACTAATCAGTCCTGATTTTTTTTTTTTTTTTTTTTTGAGGGGGGGGGGGGTTGTTTAAATATTTGAAATCATTTGCAGGGAGCAATATTTTTTGGTGACAAAAGACCCAAAAAAAGTGAAATCCCCTTTAAGTTTATCGCGGCTGCTCAATCATTTGAACTCAACAGACAAATCAACATCTCAAAAACACGCATGGGAACACGGCGTCCGTGAACTGCGCTCGAAGGACGGCAAGTCCACGCAGCGGCAGCACGTGGAGGCGAAGACGTCGCCTCCAAACGAGGGCCAACGCGCTCGTGTATTGAAATAATAGCTGACAAAGACACTCGACGTTTGCGTCAGCGTAATCGCCCGTGACACCCGAGCAGCGCCGAGCCTCGACTTTAATTTGTTTTGATGTGCCTGCGACTCTTTGCGGTCGGCGGCTTGGGGGACGGGCGAGGTCGAGCGGGGGGGAGGGGGGGCGGGTTTGCGTTCGCTGGGCACGGCGACAGCAAGCGGCTGTGAATTTTTTTTTTTTCCTTCTCTCGAGTGGGCAAACAAAGACGAAGAATTTTGACAGGAGGGTGTCGCACCACCACGATGGGTCCGTCGCTTCCAACGGTTGCCTTGGCAACTCCTGACATTTTCGTCCAATCAAAGAGTCAGTCGCATTTTGTCGGAGGGCAACCCCGTCTAAAGACAAAATCGACTCGGCTTCCCTTTCGGGTTCGGTCGACGGCGAGCATATGCCGCCCTCGTGAATCCATCACTCGGCAGTAATTCCACATCGCCTTGACAACGCTCGTTTCCCTGGCAGTGCTCCACTTCATTATTTTTCAGACGCATCTATGTCAAGTCCTTTTCCGCAGCGCAACTCAATTCTTCTCTTTATCATAACAATCATTAATAAGTGTCAGCCGTGCTGCCTCATTAGCATCGGAGCTGCATTTGTTTCTGCGCACAAGCTGATTATTTCCTACAAGGGGCCGGGGCCAATTACTTCACTGGGGGGGGGGTGCAAAAGGTATCCCAATAAATCAAAAGCTAACAAGGTGGCAAATTTGAAGTTATCCCAATTGCAAGAGACACCCCAACTAATACGTCAGTGTCAACGGAGCGCCACGTACACGCATGCTGAATATATCATTCCAAGAGGATCTCTCGGGGGGGGCGGGGGGGGCATTAGCATAGTCAGAGCACAGGTAGGAAAGAAAATGTAAAACGGTGACGTTGGGGAAAGCCATCACGCCGTTGTGTGTTTCCGGACCGACTCTTGGCGTGATGATGTTCATCCATCACGGCGTGACAGCGACAAACATGCAAAGGCAGCAGTGCCAAATGTGCTGAGTGGGCGAGCACCCGCCCAAATACTCGCCACTTTCGCTCCACTCGGGTTCAAGTAGATTTGCCGCGTCGACCGGGAATTGCCGTAACGCGCGATGTGTGATGAAGTACGCGACCGACGACTCGCTACGGATTGCAGACGGGAAGGAAATACATTCCTTTGCCAGTCTTTCAAATCTTTCCATCTTAAATCAGAACGATGTAGCGCATACAAGCACACAGCTTCGCTTGAACAAAGTTGGCTTAGCTTAAAGCTAACAGACAAACAAAAAACGCATGCTAACATGCGTTCACTAATTGTTACATTAAAAGATGATGTTGAGACGTCATCTGCGTAAAATGACCAATACAACGACAACTTACAGTTGTAGTGGAAAAAGTACTCAGTTTTTTTCCGTTTGTCTGCAAGAATGTATTATACTGCCCCCTGGTGGCCAAGGCACACATACCTGAAGGAGCAGCACAATCTATTGAATGAAAGTACTTCTATTTAATTGAGTCATTACAGAATGTTGGTATTACGATATTATTGCGTGCCGTTTCCTTTCTTATTCTCATAAAAAAAAATAAAAAACGTCACAAAGCAAAGACAAAAGCAAACTGCATTGCACGTGGATGTTATTTGTTTCTCAGCATCTGCTCGGCCTCGTTCTTCATTCTGAAGCGCAGATGGGAGGCAAAGTTTCTGATCTCCAGCAGAAGTTACCGAGGGTTATCTTTGGCCGTCCATCTCGCCTCCCCCCGGCGATGAAGGATTAACCGCCGCAGCTGTCGTCTTCTTCTTCTTCTTCTTCTTCCCGCCGTCGTGATGCAGTGCGCCGCTCGCCGACCAGACAGCGCAGCTTAATCTTCATGTCCGCTCCGAACGCGCCCAATCAGCGTCACGTGCCATCGGGGGGGGGGGGCAGCTGGGCCCCCAGAGTTCCTCACCCTCGCGGTTCAATTCATCAAGTTGAAGCTGAAACATCCCCGGCTGCACGGCCCAGATGAGCCGGCCGCTGATGTATAGGACGACGGGCGGAGGTGGCGGGGCGGGAGAACACTTATCAGATTGCACATTATGCACTGCTTTGTGTTGCCCGGGACAAAGAGAAGACTCGAGCTCACGCCTTGCTCTCGCTTTACTGAGCTCACAAGAAGAGAGCTCCTCAAAGGATGGGCCGCATCCGCAATTTGGATGAAATGCGCCTCAGCCAATCCATTTGGAAAGATTCAAATTCCGCTGGAGGAAGGCGACGTCATCCACTTTGCATTCTTACTCTCAAAAGTAAGCGCCCGGATGGACACCGAAATACAATTGTCCAAATTAGCAATGAGCGTTTCTTAAGCCCGTTTACCGCGTTTATGCTATATCGTACAAGTTCTACTTGGTATCGTTTGTGCGTAATGCGTCATTCAGACGCAAAAGAAATCAAGGAAATGTCATTTTCCTCGCAACATTAAATGCATTGCTGTTCTTGTGCTGCAGGAGTGACCGTCGAAACAAATCAAGACACCGAATGCTAACGCTAAAAACGAGGCTCACGATGAAGCCACGTGCGTCTCGTAACGCACGGCGGCCATGTGTTCCGCATCAAGATGAAAGGAGCCGTCGCTCTTCGGGATGATGTCAAACACGTCGTCCTGCTAAAAAACGAATATAAATCAAGATGTCAGCGCAGAGGGGGGGTGACGAGCAGATGAAAACACTCGCGACTCACTCCGTGCGTTACCAAAGAACAAAGTCAAACGAGCTCGGGCTAATCCTTCAAAGCGTCGCCGATTTTCTTTTTTTTTCTCTTAAACGATGGCCCGCTAATGTAAAAATCGAATCTTGCTAACCTCGCCGCAGCCAGGCAACGACGGCGGCCATAAAGCACCGTGCCCCCCCCCACCCCCCTCCCGTGCTCAACCAGGGCAATAAAGTCACGACACTTTTATGATCGCGTAATTAACAGCGCGCCCGGACCAAATGAAATCAATATGCCCATCTAATACCATTTTCTCGAGTTATGCAAATCAAAGACGCAAAGCCGCTCGAATCACTTTCACGCGTTATCGTCCGATCAGACCTCTTGGCTTGGATGACACAGATGATGATGCTGAGGAGGGGGGCGGGGGCTTCAACCACTGCGCTGACTTGGATGATAACAGCTTCAAATTAAAATCAGGATTGTTGGTTTAAGATCAAATGGAAGCCTGACGATCAGCGTCATTAAAAAAAAAGTCCCTCGAACGCCTTAAAGTGGTGATTGTGAGACGTTGCTGCAATTTTTTGTGAGCAATTCAAGTTGTGATTCCCGGCAATGCTTTCTTTTTGTTGTTGTTTGTCTTTATGTTTGCCTTTCGCTTGCAGAAGCGCTTGGAAGTCTTTTCCCTTTATGGATATGAGACAAAGGGGAGGCTGCGGCAGTGTAGGCGAGAGCGCAACCTAATGGCGCTGATTAATGACAACGGGCCAGAGGAGAGCGGGGACACAGGCGCAACATATATCATCCCTTCTCATCAGTCGCTGCACCTCTCTGGCCTCTTCTTCCCCAAGAAGGGGAAAAAAAAACGACACACAAAAAAAACATACTAGCTGACAAAAAAAAAAAACGACAAGAACTAAAACGCTCCCCGTGTGATTGTGTATGGAGCTGACAGCTGGGCAGGCAAATGACATGTAGAAGAAGACATAATGAGCAAAAGCCGCAGCAGCGCCATCACTCATGGTTTTTTTTTTTTTCCCTTCACGCACTCAAGCACATTCCCAAGGTCTAATCTTGTGGTATGGAAGCGGCGACGACTTATTGGCTATTTATGAATTGGAGGTGATGATGAACGGCGCCGCATTTATCTGCATAAGTCACGACGAGGGCTGGCGCGGAGGCCGGAAGAAACACGACTGCGGCTGTGCAAAAAAAAAAAAAAAAAGGAGCGGACCCCGAGAGCTGGAGCACAATCTTTGGGGAATTTGCACTTTTAATTACGAGGCACCTTGCCGAGCGGATTTGTAAGAAGACCGTCGTCTTGGTGAAAACACGGCAAATTAATCCTCAATTGACATTTGGTTAATGCTTTGTGCTTAAGTCAAGACGCTAATTGTTATTAGCGGGTGAGGAGGACGAGGAGGACAACCTTGAGCTCAACTCTCCGGCGAGGGGCTTCAAACGGTCCACGCCAGTCAGGAATTCGGAGCCTTTTGCTCATTCCGACGTTGCAAAAGCCGCTTGGGAGGCCTTGACATACGAGTGACCCGATTTTTGTTTGCATTGAGTTGAGAGCAAAAATTGGAGCTGCGAGCGCTGTGTGGCACTTCCGGAATTTCGCCGTCACGAGCACGCCCGCACATGCGTTGTTTAACGAGTTAATTCCACAAACAATTATCTGCCGGTTGTTGGAGTTGAACAGCCGACGCACAAACAAGGCACCTTGTGAGAGGAACACAAGGCGTCTTTTGTCCCACCAACTGTTTTTTCCGCTGGCCTCGGCGTATAATTAATATGGCGGCAGTGCCGGGAGGTTGTCATTTTTCAAACGCTTTCCCTGGAAATGTCCGACACCTCTTAATGGCCGCGCTAATGCGCAAGCTGTCGGCAGCTGCACTTTTTGCAAGACCAACTGGAGCTGAGCTGGAGCGACTCATCAAATGCACTCACACGCAATTCTTCTTTTACAAAATATTTGGAATTATTTTTAAAAAATTTTGAAAGCATGAGAAAATCAATATAAAATATTGTAACCATCCAACAGTGGCAAAGGTCTTTTTGTGGGTCTTTTAACTTACCCAAAAATGAATCACAATGCTGACATTTTTATTTTTGCCCCCCCCCAAGTTACCCAAGCGACAATGAAAGTGCTTTGAAGTGAAACTTTGAATTTTAGCTTAAATTGTTCTCAGGTCAATGACAAAAGAAGCAAGAAGCTTTTTGATTAATCAGCGCACGACAACGTCTCTTTTGCATGCAAGCGCGTCAGCATTCCGCTATGATAAACAAAGGCCGTTGGGAAAAAAAAAAGTGAGGCCGGGAAAATGAGCGAGCGAGACGCGCGATACCATCGCTGACGGGCTGCCATTTTCTTCATTTGAAACCCTTCTCTCGATGCCGCTCTCGCGTCGTCTGCGCTCAAAGCGCTCGCTGTTTACTGTCAAGATGGCAATCGCGGTTCATCGCAGTTCAATTGGAGTTCGGGATGTGAAATGATGGCGAAAAAAATGCTGGGGGGACGTGTTTATGCAGACGTGAGATAAAGATGCGATTGCATGCCGACTCGGGAGCGACGCGGCCACTGAACTATATTTGTGATCGGGCATCAAGTGAGCGGTCACTCGACCGAATGCCAAGACAAAAATTATTCAGTTTGCAGTCAGAGCCGAACACACCGGCAAAAGTACTTGATTCCGAGTTACGGTCGTGGCCGCGGAAATTAGAGGCGGCGGAACGGTTCGCGAAATCCGCAGTTCAGACAGAACGGCCCACCACAAAGACACAAAAATTGAAATATTTCACATTTGTCTCGTTGCACCTCAGCGATTTGGCGCACACGTCAAAAGTGAAAGGATGACACTTGGCATCGTTGCGGCGGCGGTCCAAAAGTTAAAAGTAGGCGACGACATTCTGGCTGAGTCATCCCAAAATGGCTTCCGTTCATTTGGCAAACTAAGTTATCTTCAATAAATTGCGCGTGATTCAGTGTCACTCAAAGACAGTGGAAACTTTTTATGGATGGCGGGCTCAAAAAGTGCCTTGAAGCAAAGCAAACGACATCAGCACAAAATGATTTTTTTTTTGTCCTCCTTTTGCAGTCACTCCAAGTTGTGAGTCGTTGGGATGAAAAAAATCATCAATGCCGTTTGATGGCTCATCTCCGATGACGCGTGACAATCACCCAAAAATAATAAAAGTGAGGCATCTTGAAGGCGTTCCACTCGCAATTTGTCGGCAAAAGGTGCGGCAGCGCAACATGTTGTGTCAACCCTCGTGTTCCAGAAGCTTAGACGCGCTTGTTTGATGACGGCTTATCCCCTCAGCTGACATATTATGCTTGGACAGGCCTCTGGCGGAGCCGCGAGAACAAGCTACGGCGAGGATTAGCCCCCGCGCTGGCGCTAATGCAGTCAAACTGTCAAGCAGATCAAAGACGCTCGCTTCAGATTAAGACCAATTAAACGCTACACAAATTAATACTTGGAGCGAGCGCACGCACACACACGAATGCCGCAACAGGACAGGCGAAGCAGGCGCTTGCCTCGGTTTTTCCACAGCAATGTCAAAACGCCTGATGGCTGAGAGCGAAGGAGCTCCAAGAGACGGCGGATGTTGACCCGTTTGAGTGACGCCACCGGAAACGGCCCGAGACCAGACACAGTTTCTGGTGCGTTACGACGCAAAATGGACAATGAACAAGCGACGCGGGTCTCTTGTTTGACAATCGGCGATTTCAACTCTCAAGATTTTTTTTTTTTGTTCTACGGAATCACAAAGGAAAAAAAAAAAAAAGAAATCGGACTAATCTCAGCTAATCCACTGTCGAGGACGTTGTCCTTTGAGGGCGAAACTTTGGAGGCGCTTTTGGCTCATGAAATTTATCATTCTGGCGCTGCCGTCATTCATCGCGCCGTTGAGAGGCCTCGATCGGCGCTGGCCGCGCGCTGACCTCGCCGGCCAGCTGTGGTTCAGATGTTTGCGTTTTTGTTGCGCGCCAGAAAAGAGACGTTTGGTCATCTCGTACGCACGGCGGCGAAAGGAATGTTGTCGTGCGCTATTTCCAATTTGAATTGGAAAAGCAGATTTGGATTTCCTCGCAACTCATGTCGGCGAGCAACGGCCATATTTCAAACAAACACGTTAAAAAAATAATCATTCAGGCGACACGGAGGACAAGTTGGCACGTCTGCTTCACCGTTCCAAAGTTGAAGGTTCGCTTCTTGTGTGGAATTTGCGTGTTTGAAAAGTCGAATGAGCACGGCGGCCCCGTCGCCTCGTGCGAGCGGCGCTGAAAGGATCTTTTATGAAGTTGCTCAAAACCTCTCTTCAAATATCGCCTTAATGAGCACATTTGGGCTTTTTTTTTTTCCCGTCCAAAGTGCATTTTAACGGTGGAAAGCAAATAGTCTTCGCACCCCCGCGGCAAAACGCACACACACGCTTTTTGATGCGGCTGCCGGGAGTCAAGTGTGTTTGGACAGTCACGAGGTGAAAGGCGGCCCGGCCGGCTGCTTGCTCCCGACGACGCAGCGCGGGCCGGCGTGCGCAAGAATAAATCTCTCTGTCCTCAGGCGGGACGTTAAATGATCAAACGGAACAAGCGCAGGAATTTACAATTCGAACAGCGTGGAAAAAACAAGAGGAGGATTTCAGCAAAATATCGATCGGGCATTGTAATGGCTTATATTTTGGGCTGCTATTGATAGAAAAGGTGGCAAAACTATCGGGAACCTCGATGTACGGTGTTGTCACCTCCCGCCAACGAATTGAAATTGCGATGACTCATCGAGAACGGCCTTCCAATGTGTCGATTGCCTCCCGATATCGTAACGGTCAAAATGATGTTGTGGATGTAGAGCGGCGAACATGTCCTATCTTGGCTCCGCTGCAATTAAACGACGCGGCGAATAAAAGAAGACGTGATTGCGAGCGACGACGCACTCGGCGGCGTGCGCTTGAAAGGAGCCGTCGCTCCCGTTTTGCGGCGTGGGAGGCATGCCGATACCTCCTTTCAGAGAACAAATGTGCTCAAGTTATTTCTGAAGGGAAGGCAATCTGTCAAAGGCCGGGCCGTTTTGGCACGTCGCATACCGCTGCCGAGATCACAGACTCCGATTCTGCTTGCAATTACCGCCAGAGGACCTTGCGGGCAGGCAGGCGGCCATTAATCCTACTTCTGGCCCCGGACGCGTCGACATGTCAAATATTTCCCGCTGTCCTCTGTGGCGCAGCGAGAGAGAGAGAGGCGGAGGGCAGTGCAACAAATAAAAAAAAATACAAATAAAAATCCAAGACGGGCCAAAGCACACCAGCAGAGTCATTGGTGCCAATATTATTACTGTCATCAGGTTTCCGTTTGCATCACGGCCAACTCTCAAATTGAAATGTGGGTGAAGAAACCACCAAGACGAGAGAGTGAAATCAACTATAAACCTTTTCGCGTACTTGCGGGTGATCAAAACTTGACCGAGGCAAAGCAACTGAGAAAATGGGAAAATAATTCAGATTCCAGCTGCCTTCTCCAACAGCGTCAACTGGAAAGTCAAAAAGAGGACGTTCCATCAAAATGTGAAGTTAATGCAGACATTTTCAGTTTCTCGGCAAACGCGATCTTAATGACGGCCAAATGGAGAAGGCGCTACAGCGCTAGGCGGGCTAGCCGTTCTTGCTAACGTAGCGTACGGCAGAAGCGCTACATCGTTAGGAAACAACAACGAAGCCAGTGAAAATTCAAACTTTACGATCGAGAAAATGTCAAAAGGAAGTCAAGAGTCTGGAATTCACAAGCTCTCGTGGCTTTCTCAGGCGCACACTCGAGTGCGACACGTTCTCCCCAAATTAAGCATCTTGACGCAGCGTGTCGTGCAACGAAAAAAAAGGCCAACTTTCTTCAACTTGCGTCGACGTCGTCACGCACGTCTGAAAAAGTTTGACGGCGAGATGATGAGAAGCGGCGACACAAAGCGGCTCCTTTCTCCTCACTTGCAAATTCACAAATAAAGCCGTTGAGCGGCCAATGGTTCTGACGCGGCGTGAAGCGCGGCGTTAAAGCGACTTGTCACGCGTCCAAGCGGCGAGCATCTGCGTGGCGTGTAAATAAGGAGCGTGACCCTGGTGCAGATGGGCGCGAGATGCCGGCGCCCCGTATCGCCCGTTGCCAGCAATCCGGCGCTTTGACACCACACCACCTTTGAAAAATATGAATTACAAGCCATTTGCAACTTTTGACCTACATGCGGCAGCGTGTAAATCTTAAGTGACGCCGGGGGTGTCCAAGCTTTTGGTGCTCACCCCCATCTGGACCGGCTACATTCGAGGTATCAAACCTTGTCCAACGAGGGCCGGGTGAATGATTTATTTATCGAAGCTCTTTGAACATTCAATTAAGTCTGCTGCGGCGTTTGCAAGGCACCAACGCGCTAACGTTGAACGTGACAAGCGGTCAAACACTCCCAAAGATCTGCTGTAGGCCACAACTCACACTCACGCGCAGACGAACCGCCCGAGCCATATCCAGTACGAGCGGCGTCAAAAATGAATGAAGCTCGCAGGGCACCGCTGGACATGTGAAAACCATCCCTAATTGCTTGACGGATCGATGTTGGCGTGTTGAATAAATTCAAGTTGAAAAATGTCAACGCGTCACTTCAATCCTTTCCTATTTCTGAACGCCGCCCTCGTTTGGACGGCCCCGATTTACGCCTCGGAAGCCTGAACATCAGAATTGCCTCGCTCAACATCTAAATCACGTTGAGAACGAGTGTCCAAGGCGGCCAAGCGGGCCAAATTCATGTGGCCTTCGCCGTTTTTCACAGCAAGCATCTGGGCCGCCGACGGGAGAACACGAGACCGATGGCGCTGTCACTCGGGGATCTCGGCGGGACGGGACGGGAGGAGACGGCGTGCCAATGATGATCTGACTTTTGAAATCGGTGTCAATGACGTTAGCGGCGGGGCGCGAACAGACGGACGTCGGACCACCGCAGCCATCGTTCACTTTGAGATGCGACGAGGGACGCAAGTTGCGCTTACTGCTCACGATACACTTTCCTCAAATAAAAAGACAAACTTTGCTAAAACTATTGTGGTCGCACTTTCCTAAAAGCAAGATGTTTTGTTTTGGGATTTTTAGCAAATTCTCACACGTGTAAAAATGAGGCCGTTATGAGAGCCTCCATGGAAACGTTGCCAAAAATGGCAGCTCACACCAAACGCAATTTAACGATGGGACCACCAGCACTGCTGAACTCAAGCGGGTCGTTGTCGGACCCCCCCCCCATCACACACACAGCACATGAACCGTTCCGGCTCAACAAAAGACGCTTTGAGGTCACGCTCTTCTTTGCGTAAGCCCCAAAGACAAGGAAGACTTAAAAGGGGTCTTACGAGGATCATCAAACAAAAAAAACAAAAAAAAACCGCGTTATTATGTTGAGAAATGACAAAAATTGTCATTTCTGCACAGCGGGGACACGACTTAACTGGGGTGAAATCGACTCATTTTGGCGTAACGGTCCGTGCTCGCGATTAATACGCTTGAGCTCGAAAGCCACACCTCTTTTTTTTTTTTCTCCCCCCTTCACTTTTTTATATTCGTCACCCCGAGAATCTTCCACGGGGGTTTTAAAACTTCAAACGCGGCCTCATGAAAAAGTCAGGAGGTGTCAGCCATGCGCTCCTTCGCGCTTCACCTCCAACGCTGCCGGCTTGCTCACAGCAAAGGCGTTTGGTGATTTTGTGCGGAGGCAGGCGGGGGGGGAGAAAACAAAACCAAAAAAAAAAACTCTCGGACACGGCGAGCAGGTCACCGTCGGCGAGATCATTGTGACGCCATCTTCGGCGTGGACATCTGAATGAAGTTAAACTTGACACGGTGATATATTCTCCAAGCCTAATTCCACACGGAATGAGCTAATAAAGTTTGGTTTATGGAAGATCCGGGACAGATTAACCGAAGGAAGAGCACCGTCCGAAGAATTTAAAGCATTAAAAAACAAGTGCAGAGGGAGGTGGCGGTGGCGGTGCCGTCTTTGGGGAAAAGGTCACGGAAAAGCCAACGGGCCGCACGAGTCCGAGGTGATCCTCCGACAATCCTCTTGAAATGAAACATTCCTTCCCGTTTGCCGGCGCGGGTTCATCGGAGAAGGCGGCGCGCAAAATGACAAACGATGGGCGGCCATCGGGAAAACCGTTCGGGTACTCGTTGAAAATGGAAAGTTGTCGCTTGAGTTGAGTTGAAAGATGGCCCCTCGTGAGGGGCCAGACTCTTTTCAAACATTCACTTGGCAAACGTTTTTATGCGCAATCCATTTCAACGGAATCCTTTAAATGCAACGATATTGTTCAAAGATCGCACCAGAGTGGCTTACAATCCTTTTCAACATGACTTTTTTTTCGCCCGTTTTTGGATGAGTAGCACACTTTGAGAATCAGCGAGCGAATGGAAACGCGTCGTCGGTGATCGCAGAGCGTACAAACCGCCGCCGACAAGCCGAGGAGCCGTCAGACGGAGCATTTGATCACTAAGTCGACAAATGGAGCGGTAAGTGTCGAGAGGCTCCGACGCTAATTCCGGGGCCCCTCCCGCCAATCCCTAATCCCGCTTGTGAAATGTGACAAGATCGTTCTGGAGGCCCCGCTTTACGGGAAATAATCTGCCCATCACGCACGCTCATCCTGCCCCCCCCCCCCCCCGAGTGTCAAAACACGCTACCTGTACATTTTCAGCCCCCGGAAATTACATTTGAAGGATCGAAAATTTGTGGATTCACTCGTCAACAATAACATTCCCAAAATAAAACAAAACAAAACGAGACGAGACGACAGAAGTGTGTTGCAAATCCCCGAGGACAGACAAGCAGATAACTTGTCCAAGTTTCCACAAAGTTCTTAACGGCAAATATGGCAGCTGTCGTCCGTGGTCGGACGGGTTTCGGCTGAAGCTAACGCGTGCGTACAGCATGACATCCTCACCTGCCTGAAACGGCGGCGAGTGGACGACAGCGCTTCATCTCGGCGAGCTTTAACTTCCTGCTCCTGACCAGCTTTGACTAATCGAGGAGACAACGTGGAAAAAGAGCCTTCAACCGCCGCCATCTTCGGCGCCACCTCAACTTGGCCAACTCTTCACCAACAGATCGCGGCAAAAGAGGAGGGCGGCGTACGCTTGACTTCTAAGCACGCCAAATGTCCCGTCACATTGGTAACACCGCCCGACAAGTTCTTACTCGGTGCCAGTTGGTTGCAGGGGGGGGGGCGGAGGAGGAGGGGGTCTGCATTAGGAGAAAGCTCGTCTATTTTCTTGTCATATTTGCTTGAAGGACGCGTGGACGACTCGCTCGTCTAATTCCCCGCACTTTCAAGACACGGCGCATTCAAGGTGCATTACGGCAAACGATCGAGGTGATGGCAGCAATTTCAAAGCGTCATTCAGAGGCGGAAATATCGTCGCGACTCCCGTGTCTCCTGCGGGCTGTCAAAGGGCCCTGTGAAGTTAGCGCTAATCTGGATCTTATTCACTCAACACCATTTACTTGTCAGCGCTTCGCCTCGGCACGCCAGATCATAATGAGATCAAGACACAATGAGAGGCGATTAGAGGAAAAGGTCAAATTGTTGCAGGCTTTTTTTTTTTTCAGAAGAATGAAAATTATTTTGTCTTTGCCACGTCACTCTTGAATTTCTGATGTTTGGAATTTCAAATCAAGGCGTTGCTTCGCTTGAATGTTGGTTGCCGAATGCGCATCGGCTCTCCTTGCCTACTTGCGACGGCATTACTGCGCAAATCAAATTTTGGCTCGCAACACAAAGCAAATATTTTGGGGGTAATTTTGAAGAACTTGTGGGAGCGCTTGTGAGTCAAGGTACCCGAGTACTAAGACGACAACATTTAGAACGGTGGTGGCTCCTCGCCGCTTCGGAGTATAAAAGGCAGTTCTTGCCTGGCAGACGGCAGTTAGTTAAGGCCGTTAATTTCCCCGTAGACGCGCCACTGCGGGCGACACACTGGGGCTGCACTTAGCCATTATTAATGTGACAGGCCTCGGCGCAAGGCGAATCAATTAAACAAGAGCAATCAGCGTCGCCTGGATGGCGACATTTTAAGGCCATTTTAAGGAGCCGACAACTGGCGGGAGAGCGACATGAAACAATAGCCCCTTCCAGCCGTCATCTCCCCTTTTTACCTGTCACGTCCCATCGGCACGAGAATTTTCACGCCGCGGCAGGCAAAGCATTTCTGTTCGCATGCGAAGGCGGATTGGGTTGTTCCTCTAAGTGATTGCAACCTGACCATCAAAAAGCACAAGAAAATGGCACCCCTAGTGGTCTTAGCGGGTAACTCCATTTTGGAGGCGCGACACGAGGCTTTTAAATTCCACGACATCTGAAATTAATTAATTCACATCTCATGGGGGCCGAACCTTGTTGAAAATGCATCAGCGGCTGTGGCTCTCCTTACTTGATGTTGGTCAGGACGGAAGCATTTGGTGATCGCCAGCATCTTTTGGAAGCAAAGTTGGAGAAGCACTCATGTAGACTTTGTCCGGGTGGTGTATATTCTGGGCAAAAACACCAAATAAAGCTGAGCTAGCTTTGCCGAGTTTGTCCAAGTGGCTAAAATCTTTGAAAGCTCGCCGACGTCCCACTTTGAAGCTGCCGTATTGGCACGGGGGCCGCGGCCCGTCTATAAATGTGTCCCGCCTCCGTGAAATACAAGCGGGAGATTTCAGGCTCTCTGTTTAAAAGTCATGAATTACGACGACAGCAGCGAGCGGGGGGGGCGGTGGAAAAATGTGCAGCCATTTAGGGACCGAGCCGGGAATTTGGTGTGCGCCTCGGCAGCCCATCCATCAGGGCCACAATAAAAGAGTTTTTGGCTGACGCTGGGAATTTATGGTCGCCCTTCCTTGTCCTAATAAGTCAAGCCGCCGTGTCACCGGCTGACAGGCCGTTGCCGAAAACAGCGGCGCCGTTATCAATCAAGAAACACTTGCATCTGTTTAACTTTCGCCTGATCAGCAAGACATTTATAGGCTATTGAGTAATAAGATAAGTGGGTCCATTTCAAAGGGGAGGGGGGGGTGAGAATTGGGAAATGGAAGATTTCATGATTAATTTTTATAAAACACTCGTAGCATTGCAAAGAATGTGATTTTGGATTCCATGTGATGCCATTAATTCATTCCAGAAACACTCATCACTTCAATTTTTTTTCTAAACCGCTTTTTCATCTTGGGAACAAACCTGGCTCTGAAACACTATGAACAGTTACCGTGGTTACCAAGATTAGCCTTCATAGGGCACATGAGTTGCACGTTGAGGACTGCGACTTGAACCCGAGTTCTTATGGTGCGTCTGTTTTTCCCAAAAACTATTCAGACCAAAGAAAGGCATCTATTGGTTTCGCAGTTGCAAATTTATAGGTTTCGTTTTCTCCCATGACGCCACGATGAAGAAAAGCGGTCTCCTACTTGCGACAGTGAAATATAGCTGGGACAGAGCAAGCAAAGCTGAACGACGACCTCGTGTTTGTCTTTCATTAAAGAGATTTACAGGAAGATTACTGAAGTTGCGATGATGGAAGGCTAAAGCTGAGACACTTCCCCTTCTACTCTTTATTTTGCACTCGACGTTGACCTGAATGTGACTGAGGAGGAGAAATGCAGACGGCTGACAGATAACTGGCAAGCAGGACGTAAAAGTGACAGATGCCAGGCCGCATCCAGAGGAGAAAGGACGTGGAAACGTGGACGACAGCCAGCGTTGGCCAGGCCGCTTTTTCTCCCAAGTCGTGGGTTACTTCTTAATGACTCATGCGAACTCAAAAAAAGAAATAAATCCCCCAACATTCCCAAAACAGGCCTTATTGAAGACTTTACATTGACTTCAAATGATTTTAAGTTATTGAGATGAGATGACAGTTCATGCAGATACTTCCTATTTTGTTTAGCGGTGCTCCTGAAGAGTGTAAAATATTTGCCTTGGCTCGATGAGGGCCGAGGATTAGCTCTTCGTGGTCTACCCGAACCGAGCATGCGCACAGTGCCAATTACGCGTGAAAACGCCACGTTAAAAGGCGCCGCGAGCGTGAAACACACCCTCGCGTGGATGCTTCCCGTCATTTTCACCTCGGATCAACTCTTGAGCGCTGCGAGGGACGGAGGAGGAGGCGGAGTGATCGTGCCTTCGTTTGGCGCACCACCGCCACTCTTCCTCTTCCTCCTCCTCCTCCTGTAATCCGAGCGCGTCCTCGGACCGGCGACCACACTGTCACAGGACGCCGACGAGAGAAGGCGAGACGGCGGACACGGAGTAGACACGACACGGATTGCCCACGCACGCCAATTTGGATTTTACGCTTTTGTGTTTGGCTGTGGTGTCTCAGCTTTGACGCGAGATTTTGAGGGGCTTCCCGGAGCACACGCACACCCCCCCTCCACATGCATTTCTCGGCCATTTCCGCGAGCTTTGGGTCATGATCACATCGCCCACGGTGTCTGTCCTGAGACACAGCAGCAATCCAGCGTGGGAGAGCCGCTCCTCGTCCGGGGAGAAGGGCGCACTGAGCCCCGCCAGCCGCCCGCGCGCGCACCGCAGCCCCGCCGCCAACAACATCGTCTCGTCCCCCGCAGACCCGCTCCGCCAAGCCGGCCGCCTGCCCATCAAGCTGCTGAAAATGCTCACAGCCCGGGCGGGACACATCATGCACCCGGAGTACCTGCAGCCGCTGCCGTCCACCCCGATCAGCCCCATCGAGGTGAGTCCGGGCACGTTTCTCCTTCCCGGGGCACGCGGAAGCCTCCACCGGGTTCTTTGAGTCGTTCGAAGTCAGCGGTGTCAAACCCAAGGCCCGAACGGCAGATCAGGACCGCCACGTCGTTTTGTGTGGCCAAATACACGCCAATAGCCTATTTGCGTCGTAATCTAAATTGAACAACCACGTATTTGGTTGACACTATTTTGTGCGACTTCTGCGCGCAAATTAGATTTGTTGTTACAAAATGTTTTAATGTGAAATAGTTGTAATAATATGAAGCGGTGCGTGCATTTGGAAGACTTTCAGCTCCTGTTGAACGCTCCACTGAGGGACTACATTTTAATATGGCCTGCGACAAAAACAAATTTGACATTTATCTTGAAGAGATGACAACCACGACAATATTAAAGCAATATAAATATATATTTTGCAATTCATTATGTCTCGACGTAGAATGACTTAAACTCGCTTTGCATGGAAGCTGCACAACAGTGTGCGGCCAAAAAGTCCCACGAATAGTTTTTCCCCGGTAAATATGTACATAGTGCTAAACTGAGATGTGTTCTGCGTCACAGTTGGACGCCAAGAAGAGCCCGCTGGCGCTTTTGGCTCAAACGTGCTCCCAGATCGGCAAGCCGGACCCCCCAGCCTCGTCCAAGCTTTCCTCGGTGGCGTCCGGTGGGGACAAAGAGAGCAAGGCCGGGCCGCTGAAGATCAGCGACATCGGCGCGGACGACAAGTCAAGCTTCAAGCCATACGCCAAGTCGTCGTCGTCGTCGTCGTCATTTTCGGACGCCAAGAAGGAGTCGAGCCTGAGCGGAGATAAGAACGCTTTCCGGGTGCCGAGCGCCACCTGCCCGCCGTTCACGCCCAGGACAGGCAGCCCCAGCGCGAGCCCGAGCTCCTGCAACTCCGCGTCCGCGTCGCCGCTGCCGTGCGACGGCAAAGCGGCCGACAAGGACGACAAAAAGGAATGCGAGCGTCATAAAAACATGTCGTCGCCGGACAGTCATCGGACGAGTGGAATTAGCCCCGATGGCAGCCAGGAGAGCGCGCCCGGGTCCAAGGCCGTCACGTCGGACTCGCCTTCCATCACCTCGTCGATGCTCGGCTCTGGACTGGTGGCTCCGGTTTCCCCCTACAAGCCGGGCCACACGGTTTTCCCCCTGTCGCCTGCTGGCATTTCATACCCCGGGAGTTTAGCGGGCGCCTACGCGGGCTATCCGCAGCATTTCCTCGGTGCCAGCATGAGCCTGGAGCACGCCAAGTCGAGCAGCCAGCTCCTGAGCGCGCAATTCGCGGCGTGCAGCAAGGCCGGGACGAGCCCCCTGGCCGGGGCGTCCCCTCCCTCGCTCATGTCCGCCGGCTTGTGTCGGGACCCGTACTGCCTCAGCTACCACTGCACCAGCCATTTGTCGGCGGCCTCCGGCGCCAACTGCGCGCACGACGCCGCCGCCGCCGCGGCCCTCAAGTCCGGATACCCGCTCATGTACTCGGCGCACCCGCTGCACGGCGTGCCGTCGTCGGCGCCGTCGTTCGGCGGACACCCGCTGTACCCGTACGGCTTCATACTGCCCAACGACCCGCTGCCGCACGTCTGCAACTGGGTGTCGGCGAACGGCGCGTGCGACAAGCGCTTCTCAAGCTCCGAAGAACTGCTCGGCCACCTGCGGACTCACACGGCCTTCGCAGCCGGTTCGGAGAAGCTGCTCGCCGGCTACCCGGGCTCGTCTTCGCTGGCCGCGGCCATGGCCTGCCACATGCACATGCCCTCCGGCGGCAGCCCGGCCAGCCCCGGCGCGCTCGCCATGCGGGGGGCCCCGCATCACCCGCTCGGACTGGGCAGTCGCTATCACCCGTACTCCAAGAGCCCCCTGCCCGCCCCCGGGGCTCCGGTGCCGGTGCCTGCGGCAACCGGGCCCTATTACTCCCCGTACGCCTTGTATGGACAAAGACTGACTACTGCCTCGGCTTTGGGATACCAGTAGAGACCATTGAAAAGAAAAAAAAAAAACACCCAAAAAGAAAATATATATATATATATATATATATATATATATATATAAATATACATATATATATATATACATATATATATACATACACACACACATTTATAAAGGAGATTTAGCCCAATGAGTTTTATATGTACTTCATGCAGGGACTGGATCCATGTGGGGATCAGTGTATTTATTTGAGATAGCTTCAAGCGTGACTTAAAAACAATAATAAAAAAAAAAAGAATTATAATTTAATTTGCAACAGCGTGGATATGCATTATTTGAGCGAACCCCCCCAAACCTCCAAAAAGGATTTTGAAAACAAAACTGCCCTCCAGGGCTGTCTGCACTGTGATGGATGTGGAAGATGATCAATCGGGAGCTTCTTTACAATTAGCATTGATTTATTGATTGCTTGCGTGGCGGGGATGCAGCACAAAGCCCGTATTAAACTTTTGGAAAAGTCCAAATTAATTTTCCACATGTAATATCCCACAGACTTGAGATTTTACTTTCTTACAATTTGAATGTATCTCATCTGCCGTATTTCAACATTTCAAAACAATTCCACCCAATCTGTGCCATTTGCGAATTATAACTCCAATTTCTATTTTTTTTTTAACGCAAAATCTGATAATATACAATTAACTACTCAAAATGTGTCTCAGCCGCTCTCAGGCAAATTTACATTTTATGCCTTTTTTTTTTTTTTACTATACTGAAACTCTTTGAAAAACAGGCCAGACAGCACCTTGAGTCCATTTTTAGCATCGAGTTAGCAAATACACAAGATAGCATTGTGACACGCAACACATGACAGTCAGTCACCATAAATACTTTAGATTGAAACAAATACCCCCCAAAATATACTTTTGGCCTTCCTGTGGCCTGCAGAGGATCTGAATGATGCAACTTGCGGAATATTCCAAATTCTTCAGAGGGGGGTAAAGTGATGGGTGGCGGTACTGAGTGAGAAGCCAGCAATGCAACTTAATTAAATATAACTAAAAATGTGCTTTTTTTAAGCAAATTAACTAAAAGTATGGTTGGCATACGAAGTAACACAAATATGGAAAGTATGATTTGTGAAAGATTTAAATGATGATATGACATGCTAAAGTCTAATTTTAGGAAACACGTACAGTCAAATGCCGTTTCTACAAAGTGGTTTGGATTAAACTTTTCAAATGCATTTATTAAATTTGTGATCATATCAATGTTTAGGATACTTAATTAAAAAACACTCAATTTGATGGGGATGATTTATGCACGAATGTCTATTTTTGGGGTTCAAATGTATTGGATGACAACATGCAAGAGGATCAAAATATGAGCAATGTCTGCCGGTGCCATTTTGCGACAAGCACAAAATTAAACGTGTTGCCAAAGTCATTAAAAGCGGATATTATCTTCAGGTAGGGAGCCATTTTTCTCCGAGAACATTTTTATTGGCATACTTGTGCAAAAATTAAACATTCCGCCTCCAAGGGCCATATTTTATTTGTGTGAAAAAAAATACAATGTTTATGCTGAATTATTTTGAGTTTGTGGGTTGAAGTGTAATAACAAGGGCTCCTCTGAGGTTTTCTTAGTTTTTTTTTTTTTTTACAATTGTGTGTCGGCTTTCCCATTTGCTCTCAAGGGGCCTTATACGACCCGTATGCCACATGTTTTCCACCTCTGCTTTCGCTTGGGCATATTTTTACTGATGTGGTTCTTTACGTTGTACCATGTCACCTGAGTGTCAAAATAAGCAAAATGAAGTCAGCGTCACGTGTTGCGCACCTGCCGTAAAACGTTTCATGCTCGTCTGTGGCATTCGTCAAACAATACGTGCAGATTTAAACGTGGGCGAGCATGACCCAACGATGATGTGGCCGTTTTATGAAATCCATTTTTGGCGACATGCAAACTTGAAGTCTGCGCAGAGATTTTTGAGGGCGGCATTTATTTATTTATTTTTTAATGTTACACATTTTTTGTTGCGTCTTGCGAAGGAAGAAGTCAAATTCGAACTCAAGCCCATTTGTTGGGTGCCACCAAACAACTCAAACTTCAGAGGAAGCAGCTCCAAAACCATCCAACCTCAACATTTTTGTGCTTTGCCCATTTACAGATTAATTTTGGAGTCTCCCAGCAGCTCTTAACTGAAAAAGAAAACTCACCTATTTGCTGTTTTCTTCTCCATCTGGTTGTATCTTGGCATCAATGAACTGCTGAAGAAAGTTGAGGAGCTCCATTTAGACAAAATCATCTACAAAGAAGTGAATTTGCCAATGCTGAACTGAAAATGTGCCGGCGGACGTTGAAAAACTCAAATGGCTTCGAATGGGAACAATGTTGCTGAGCCTTGTCCTTAATTCAACTCAAGTCATATCATTTGTGATTTCATAATTGCGCACATACAGCGCACTGGTGGTCAGTCCAGCAGCGTTGTCCACACACACAAACACAAAAACGATGGTGAGCTTTTAGCCTGGGCAGAGTAGTTTGTCAGTTGCTCTTACCGTGATTTTTGGAAGAGAAGAGAACACATTCGGACTTTTGACCTCCATCTGAAAATAAGAAAGTGACAAGAATTCTTACTTAAAAATAAGTATGTAGTAAAAAAAAAAAAAAAAAAAAAACCTCAACATGACAAGTGAACAACATTCAAAAGGTGAAATTTTCCTGAAATTGAAACAGTTTGTGATCCTGGATGGTGACAACATGTAATGTCCGAAATTTGATATCCTTCATGTTTTGTTCATTTCCAGTCAAGACAGCCACTGACAGACTCCCTGACCTGAAGTGCACGAGCGTAACAAGAACGATGGTGGCGTGTCGATGTCAACTCGATGCCACGGCAAATAGCGTGTCCGATGCGTTCTAATTCTTTGTCTTTGGAGCCGAAAATAGTTCACGTTTACAATGCGTGACAGACACGAGCTGGTGATTGCGCTCCAGGCGCCACCTGCAGCGGAACACATTTTCAAACACTTGTCTGTTGCAATGCCGTCCTTATATCACTTGACGGTCCGCCGTCAAGCTTATTAATGATCCCATCAGGGGGATTTCCACTCACTGCTTACATTTGACTTCCTGCTCTCAGCTTGTGACCTGTGCAGAGGCCGGCCAGACGTGGATTTAAAGGCCCCAAGGTCCAACTTGAAATCAGGGGGGGGGGGCCTGTGTCATCCATCTGACGGCAGAGAAAAATGGCCACACACTTCAGATCATTTTGACGAGCTCTGAGAGACAAAAGTCAAATAAATTTGATCCCAAATCAACTTTGTTTTTGTCATACCATCTTAAACGTTTAAACGTATTAAAACATACTTGGGGGAAAAAAATCCTTTCACAGTCCTCCAAAGAAGTTTCCAAGTGTGCCTGCTTTGAGCCGTTTGTAACTCCCGGTTGACGTTTCCTGTAAAACACACACACAAAAAAGTCACAAAATCTGAGAGTAATTTCCGATCATGACGACGATGATTGAGGCAAGTAATTGCTTGGAGATGACAAGATGCCGTCAAATCACGTTTTTCTTTTCATTAGACAAGGTGAAGGCATGGCGAAATCAAACTGTTGCCAACATGACAATTTAGCCACAAGGTGGCGCCAAAGCAAAGTTTTTAGACAAGACACGCATTGGCCTGAGCACAATCAATGCAAATAACGAGTGAATTAACAAAGAAACAAATTGTGACTATATTCTTTGCGTGTGTGTGTTTGGAGGTCGTCCGATGGGGTATAGCCGCAGACACTTTGTCGTGTCCGCAGTGTGTCAACACAGAAAAGCAAGAAAGCGCAGGAGTGACTTAAGCAGTGTGTTCTTGTCTTTCAGCACTTTTCACAAAGTCTGTAATTTACGCACGCCACTCACACAGGGCACATTTTTGATGTCTGTCATTGGCGGAAAACATTTTTTTTTTCTGTCTCCAAAAACGTCTTGCTCAGTTTGTCGACTGCCACTTGTGTGTGATTAATGACCGCCAGGCCTATTGTGTGTGTGTGTGTGTGTGTGTGGCTAATTAACTGCAGGCTGACTGAAGAGCTCGGCAAGCCGCTGGCTCCGATAACCTCGTCTTTCCCCCCCCCTCGCCCGCCCCTGCTCGGCGGTGGCATGTGGAAGCGCTTACTGACAAATTTGCGAGAGGCACAGCAACGTTGACGAAGACGAATGAGCGCCGAGACCAGTAAACAGCCTCTAATTTAAGCGTGTTTAAAAGTATGACACGCTGGCACCGCGCCTCCCCGCTGTTCGTGCTTTCTTGTCGGGTGGAAATGTGACCAAAGTACGGCAAACACACACACCGGAAAGCCCATTTCATTTCAATCGGGTACGTTTTTAGGACAAAGATGAGTCGCAAGCCTTCCCGCTAACAATCGAGCGCACGCCGTCGACACGCTGTTGCCAGCTGCCTTCGAAGGCAGACGCATGACTGGCCGACTCCTGATTATTCTTATTAGGTTTGTTCGCACACACACAAAAAAAGAAATACCACTTCAACCGGTTGAGTACGCCATGTTGGCTTCAAACTCCAATCGTGACACTTTTATTGGCTGAATTTTGGCGCCGACCCATGAGAGGAAATAAGCTGTGGACACAAACTGGTGCGGTGTTGCATCCAGCAGGGACCAAAGATTTGGTCCTCCTTTTGAATAAATTAATTTTCTCTCTCGTTTTTGTGGATGATGGACTTGTTGAAAAGAGGAAATGCAGGCGCCAGGGACCCGACGACCGTCCAGAACCGCAAATGGTCAAAACAACGCTTCATTTCCACCGCCTTCATCCACCCAACTACAAAAGCAAGATGGCTTCCCCAGCTGGTAATGGACGCTTTCCTTCTTTTTTGGTGTTTTTCAAGAAAAGCTGACTGTCAGCCGGATGCGGCGTCATCACAAATCGCCGCCACTCGAGCGAGGCCGAAGACGGATGACCCGCGGGTCTTTCGAGTCGGATGGCCTCGGCGGCGCTGACGGAGAAATATACGCAGCAGAAGCGGCAATCATGAGAACATTAAACATTCCCGCCACCCGACGGCCCGGCCTGGCATCCATCATGCGCCCAGACGCACAACCTCGACAATTAGTCCCATCTGATAACGTCTGGGACTCCACGCAAACGTTACACGCGGTTCACTTTGCACGCACACGCACAATATGTTCTCCGGGAAGTTGGAGTTGGAGCAGGAATATCCTCAGAATTGTTTCGATCCAACAATTTTTCAACGGCCTGCTTGACACGATCAACCGTAATTCGTGAGAGATAAACATTTATAGCAACAGTCGTTTGTCGTAAATATTTTGGGAAAAAAAAAAAAAAGCAAGTCAGATTGGACCCAAGCTGTATGGAGGGGTTCAATGAAAGCTAAAATAAGATCATTGTAATTCCGGAATTCTGAAAGATGAAGAAACACGAGAAATCGGGAACGACTTGGCGAGCTCGGAGCCAAGTGATGACTCTTTCGTCGTCTCTTGGACGCGTTCAATTATTTTGCTGGCGGCGAAGGAGAGCCAGGCCGCATCCGACGCGCGTTTACGGCTCTGCCTCCTCCAACGCCACTTTTAATGACGCCCTGCGGGCATTTGGAGGCAATGGAAATTCTTGTACGGCAGCCAAGATTTTTGGCGGATCAAACATAAAATAAGAATAGTGCTTTTAATGGCGCTCTAACAAGGTTACTTATCTGGCGTCTGCGTGCGTGTAAACATGAGCTAAATGTCAAGTCGGCTCATAAAGAGCGTCGTCAATTTGGCTGGCCGGTGGCACCGCCTCGTTTGGGTGACGGCGAGCGTCGATAACAAGCCGCTTTGGTTGTCGTCACTCTTTTTGCCCCGCGTATTTATCACGTGACGAATGAGCCGTGCGTAATGACATTTCCCACGTGAAGAGAAACAGCAAGGCATCCGGCGGACGATTGGACGAAGGAAACAACTCCCGTCGCCCCCCTCCCTTCCAAAAGCGATGACATGGAAAGTGCTAGTGACTGTTTACAAAAAGTACCGAAGTTGGAGTGGCGGCGTTCCAAGCCCCGAGGATGATAAATGGCTCTGCTAACCCTGCGGGACTGGAGACCCAAATGAGGACGGAGCTAATTGCCGTGCAAAATACTTTGGCATGAGCCGAAAGAAAAGACCGGGCCTCTCGGCGCCAAAAAAAGGCCCGGTTGCTAGCCCCTGAACTCCGACTAGGAATTTTGCTTCCCGGAGTTGGCCCGCCGTCCGTAAATCACAGGGCAGTAAACACGACACTCTCAAAATGTTGACACCAAGAACCACCTATTAAAAAAAAAAACGTACTTCCATCATGACCAAACATTAAAATGCGAGTGTTGGTCTCAAATCATCTTTAAATATTGATGATGCAATTCAAAATGCAAAAATGAAAAATGAGCCGAAATAAATGTTTTGAAAGTGAAAATTCATCTTCAAGATAAACGCACGGAACCCCAAACTGCGGCGTTGGGCACGTTGAGGAGGACTGCAACAGAGCGAGTGAGCGATTTCATCTCAACTACATTGGCCTCTCTTTTTCTGGCAGGAAATGAAAAGCAGATGTTGTGCACAACATCGCGCCGCTTTGCATGGGAGACCAAAATCCAAACGCAAACGGCAAAGACAAGAGGTCAATTTGAGGCATATCCTTCAAACGTTGGCCTCCGCGCGTGATTCATTTGCATGTGGCGGGCCGGGGTGAAAACGCTCTCCGGCGCCCACGCGGGTGCAAAGGCGTCGTCCATCTTGGCGTCGGTAATTATTCGGCAACGTCAAACCATCCAGATGCCTTCCACGTTTATCATCATTTCCGCTCAAGCTCGACGAGGTTTGTTCGTTAGCGCGCTCGCATCTTCATAAGAGGGATGCCATTTGTTGGTATTGTTGCCACGGAAACACCAATTACTACTTTCCTATTAACCGCTTTGGACTAGCGAGCGGCTTTTGTCGTTTACGCTGGAGCATTTTATTTGAAGATTTTGATGAGGGAAAGATCAGCTCCCTCAAATTGCTTCCAAACGTGACCATTTTCTGCTCGGTAAACGCGGCCGAGGAAAGCAACAGATAGTTTTGCGTCTCCGGGAAGTTTACAAGAGACACGTTATCAGCAATCTCTTCCGTGTGACTAATGACGATGGCCAGCTGCCAGACGCGTTTAATTGCGCGCCACTCTCATAGGTACGGCTTATTAAATGCTGGTAAATGTTTGCTCGTAAGTGTAAAGAGCGCCGCCGCGATTAGTAAACATGAAAGAGAGCCGCGGGTGGACAATGCAAGGACGAAAAGCGTAATAGAACGTCAGCGTGGTCGTTGTGAGGGAAGATGACAGTTCAGGCCAGGACACGTAAAACAAAACAAAAAAAAAAAGCGTCATTCACCCGCAGCCCAATTCTCGGTTGTAAATCTGTAAACCATTTTGCCGCAATCTTGTTTTTATAGTTTGAGGTGCGACAAAAGCGCATTTTCTGTTTTTTGTTTCCAAGACGGCTTTTGGGCTTTATTCAGATAAAAAGTGTCAAAAGTCTGCATTTGATTTGGAAATGTGAAAATAATAAACTACGCCGCAGTTTTTGGAATGTGATTGAAGTGAACAGTTTCGAGTTGGAATGGTTTGACTTGAACTTCAACAAGAAATGCGGATCAGGAAAAACGGTCAAATTTATCACGCAAAATGTGGAATGAGAGTCGAATGAATATTTTTGGGGTACAAAAAACAAAAAGTTTTTGTTTTTTTTCTTTGACAGCGGGTTGTGACAGGAAAGTTAAATATGTCGTTTGTTCTTTTCTGTTAGTGCTTTGAAAGAAAAACGTTCAAACTGATTTTGAATGCTGACCTGCTCACTTTGTTCAAAAGTCACAAGGAGGTGGAAAAAAGATGAGAAGGCAATGACAGGAGCCGTTCACCGGCTTGATAAATGACGTTTTACATAAAGGTGGCACAAACTTACGCCTTGCGTCTAAATCAACACTGAAGCTCTCTTTGCTCGCTGTGAAAAAATGTTTATTGGTGCAAGCGCGCTCCAATCGTCTGGTTGTGTTTGCCTTGCAATCATTCCAAAAGTTCAAAGAAGTCATGATTTTTTTTTTTTTTGAAGGCACAAGACATCTCCCATTCAAGCAGCCGCCCCCCTCCCTTCACATCTCGCAGCTGCTCAGTAGGCCCGTCCCACAACAAAGCGCGACGCCCCGAGTGATCATCCATCATGGCGAGCTTTTTGTGGCACATCAAAAGCAAGCCACTTGCGTCGTAAAAAAAAAAAAAAAAAAAAGTGACGGCGAATAGTCGGCACAAACATTCGACTTTGAAAGAAGTTAAACAAGTTGTCCTTTTTTTTTTTATCATTTCAGAGAATCAGGACATTTTTTTTTATTGCGCGTGGCTCACAAGACTTGCACGTGCCATATAGAAAACAGAACATGTCTGTCTGTGTTCTTTTCATAAGATGGTACTGCTAAACTGGAGACATTTCAAGTGGAATTCCATTTGCACATTCTGTAGAAATAAAACATTCTGTAAGTTCTCTTTATTTTTTTTTCTAAATTATAATTATTAATAATAAATCTAAGAACGCTAAAAAACGTTTGCAGGCCTGGCTAGAAACGACGCCATCTGAGTTTATTTTCGACTGAAAGCAGAGATTGGCAAACGGTGCTCACGCCACCCCGAGTGGAAGGACTAAAGTACGAAGAATCGGATCTTTCATTCCCAGATTGAATAGTCGAGGCTTTATCGGGCTCAGTCAAGCATCGAGCAGCCTCGGCGCGCTCGTGCTCAGCGCCGCCATCTTTCTGGCAAGCGAAACGGGGCGCTGGCCCGATTAAAGCGTATCCCGCCCGCCGCTGATTTATTGTGACAGCGGCAACTCCCGGCAGAGGGCCATGTCGTCAGGTGCTAGGACTTGCGCGGGCGTTCGGAGGGGGGGGGACACTTGATAGGTCTCCAGTTGGTGTGAGAACGTCCCCAGCGACGTCGCTGAGAACGCTGAAAATGCTGTTTGCTGTTCGTGCTGCTACAAATTCACTTGAACTGAGACAGACGCCGCTTGTTGGGATTGAAAAGCCCCAGCTGGGATTTTTTCTTTTTTCTTTTAACGCGTAAGTTTACCCCAATATGGAATTTAAAGGTTTACGATGCACAGTGAGTGTGGCTGAGACACGAGAGCACGGTGCTAATTTGTACAGTACAAAAGTTTGGCGAAATAAGGTTGACTGACCAGATTTATTATGCTAATTAATATTTTTATTTGATTTTTTTTTACTACCAATTGGTCAACTCACTGTGCGCCACAAAACACAAACCGACTCGCTCACTCCCCACTCCGTCATCCAATCATATTTGGATGCACTCAATGGTTGGCACAGTCGGAAATTGCAAAAGTAAAACCAACTCACGAAACACAACTAACGACTTATTAGAATCGTTGGCAATTAAAAAAAATAAATAAATGCAAGAGGACGACCTGCTTGGTCATAAAAGTAAGAAGCTGGCCACTTTTGTTGTCTTTTGGCTGCTGGGCAAATACATTTGGTGCATTACCATCGGCGGAACGTAGATGGCGGTAATGCACAGAAAGGCAACATAATTATGGAAGATGAATTTTGGAGTTTGAAACCTGAGTATAAGTCGCAGGACCTGTCAAACTAGTATATAGTCTCGCTTTAAATCCCTTTTCATGAATTTCCAGTTCATTAGTGGATGTCAGATTCTCCACCAAGGCAACGTAAACAACCAAATCAGCGTACTTTTAAATTTGTTCCACATGTCAGGGCATCACTTTTAGCAGAACAGTGGCCATCTGTCCGAGAGACGGCGGTGGTGAGCGGGCTCCGGAGGGGTTCTGGTGCAGGTGAATATGGGCCTTGCGGATCGGGTTTGTATCTCAGGGGCCGAGTACGCTGGCGGACGCAAGAGCTTGAGCAGGCGCACATTGACGGCACAGTCGCCACCCGAAGAATTGCGTGGCATTCGCTCAACGGACGAGCGAGTCGTCTCTGCGTTTTCAGCGAAATATGGAGATAAAAGAAATGAAAACAAAGCAAAAGGGTCGTATCACCTGAACGCAGGCGTTCTTCATGATGAATGGATCGCGGTCTGGGCCGGGCTCAACGACTCAATAAAAGTGTTAAGCGGGCAGCCAGCGGCGGCCGACGTGACGAATGGCTCGCCTTCTCAGATTGGATTTATTTTGTCTTTTATTTCTCCTTTAACGAGCGGCCGCGAACGAGTCGGTACTCGCCCCCTCCCGGCGTCGCACGTCGGCCGCGTTTCCAGATTAGCGGTGACTAATGAGGATTCAAAATGGCCGTTATCTACATGAATGCCTTTTTATTTGAAAAGTCAATATAGAGCGTGCGTGTGAGGAATTTTCTGGCGCCGTCATCCATTACGGGGTCCTCGCCGTTACCGGGAGATTAAGCCGTCTTGCTCTTTTTTAAAGAGCGCCACATTTGTATTTATTACGTTTGCACATCTTTCCACACTACGTTTCAATTCATCAAAAAGGACATCCGGGGTAAGCGGTCATCTATTGGCCGGACAGCAACGGTGGGATAAATGAAGCGATAGTTTACACGTCGTCATTCCCAAAGCAGTATATTGGCGGTGCGAGGTGGAGCCGGAGACATAGCTCAATTTAATGAAAGAGCCCAGCGCCGTAATGACCCCGGTGATTCGTATATTTGGAGAAGAAATCAATCCTGCATCACTTATGCGCAGAAACACGATCCTCAGCATCCTTAAATCTCGGCGCCGGGTAATAAACGGTAAACTATAGGTTACATTAAACTGCGACGTGCGGGACAAGACAGATGAAGTTCATTAGAGGGCTGAGAAGAGGCAGGAGCAAAGATGTGGAGTGCCATAACAAACGTGGCGGCACACAATGCAAAAAGCTCAAGCCCAAGTCGGCCTTTTTTTTTTTTTTTCCACCGTACTGTTGTTCACCCCCCCCATCCACCGATGATTTAGCGTGGCGGCACGCGGCTCCACAGCACCCGCGAGAGGACTTGATTTTCATGTTTGCCAATCTTCTTTTATACCTGCCCGCGGTGGCCGTAAATACACTTTTTATGCCTCCCGGAGAAATGCTTAAAGAAGCGCTTTCCCCGCGTCCTGTACGGCAATATTGTTGATGGATGGCGGCGGAGTTTTGGACGACGCCCCGGAGACTTTCACCATCCACGATTTGATTGGGAGTTTTACGTCGGAGCAAAAATTCACACCAGGCCATGTTTATGTGCGCGTTTTGGATTCCTCCGTCGACTTTTTGTTCCCGCAGAGCAACCGAAACGGGATCACGTTGGCCCGTTCTCACCAAAACTCAACAAAATCCCGCCAGATGATGTTTGTGGTCGACGTGGTGTCGGCCCATGTTCAAAAACAACAAATCATTCAATGATTTAGCAGGAAGAAAAATGGAGGATAGGTCCACCACCCCCACACTCGCCCGAATCTGTGATGAGGTGCATGTGAGAATCGCACAAATCAAATCATGACACGATTCGCCACAATTTTTTCATGTCGGGCCGTGTCGTGAAAATAAAACCGCGCAGCCGCGGTGCGCCCCTGCGACACGACGAGGCGACTTATTTTGAGGACGTCCGCTCTGGCTTCTAAATGCGGCGGGTGTTAATGGGGATGCGTTTGGTCACATTCAATAGCGTCTTGGCACCCGTCTAAAACGAGACTCGACCGACTGGGGGCGGTCCGTCCAAAGATGAAATGACCCCCTCAACCAAAATAAACCCCATCTGGCTTCCCATAGAGGAGTGACCCTTTTCCTTTTCCGGCGTTTTGATCTACAAGCAGCGCATGGCCCCTTGCCACGTGTGAAGGCTCATAAATACCTTTCACGCACGTGATCCGAGACAGGCAAAGAAACGGTTCGGAATCCTTCCAAGTTTCAAGTTTCGTTGTTAGCATGCTATTACTAGCCACCCAGGTCAGCATTAGGGCTACCGTGTTTCTATTTTTTCTTTGGGTTTGAGACCGGCACCGCTTCTGAGTCCAAGATAAAGATGAGGCTTGTCACGCCGATTACGAACGAGCTATATTCATTTGATATACAAATAAAATCAAATTACAAGCCTGATCGCAGAAGACATTCAACTTGTAACAAGTGGCGCATCCACTCAAATTTAAACCACGTGAGCGAGAACCTTTTGGAACGGGGACATTTTTAAAGTGGGTGATGTAACAAGGTCAAAGAAGGATCGGGGGTTGTGAACGCAGTAAAAGGGAAAAAAAGCCAAATTTCTAGGATGAGGCAAGGTCAAGAGAGAGGCCATCGCGCTGGACTATTTTGCAAACATTAATTGCCGTCACCACGAGCGCGTGACATAATGAACGTCTCTCAGCAAACTCGGCGTCACACTCAAGCAAGTGAACAGCTGAGAGTGAGATCTCGCGGGGCGAAATACGGCACGTCGACAACAGGAGGAAAACAAAAGCTTCGGTGTGGCATCCAACGCGCGACGTCGACGCATTTGCTGTGTAATAACGCTCGTTCTGTCAGATTCGGTGACGTTTTCTGGACATAACGCTTTCCAAAGCTGTTGGATATTTAGGAATCTTATCTTTTTATTAAAATGATCTTTTCCCATTGAAAGGAACAGAAATGTCACTAATCAATGAATTCACGTTATCCATCTTCATGCGTTGCGCAACCATCGGCGTTCACTTACTTAAACAGTTGTCACGCCATGAAAACAGGTGGATTTTTCGGCTTAACTGATATGCCACCAACGCCGTATTCATCCGAATGCCGCGTTTAGACAGGTGGGGCCGCACAAAACCAGAAAACGTTTGACTTCCCCTTTAAAAGAATGTTGAAGAGGACCAACATGAGGCCAAGAATTCCCCTTCAAACCAAAATGGCAGCCTTCCTCGGTGATTGATGAACAAAGTGTCCCACATTCGGAGAATGGCGATTTCCGCCTGGGATCTGACAGGCGGGCTCGGAGCCAAGCCAACGACCGCGTGAGGCGGAATAAGCGGCCCACATGCTTAGCCGGATAAATAGGCTGTAATGTAGCATTTAGAGTCACATTACAGGCCCCTTTACGCCTTCCCAGTCAATAAGGAGATGATCGGCTGGCGCTGGCACGCCTCGTTAGCGGGATATTGTCGCGCTTGACATTTATCACGGCTGCGGGGTCGTGAACCCGGAGACGCTGAGCGCGAGTGGCGGCCGTCTCCGAGGCACTGACATGAGCGTTTTGGCGCTGAAACGAGCGAGTTAAGTTCCAGCGGGCTCAACGCGTCTTTGTTCAAACTGGGACATTTGGACGCTACGGGCGACGCGCACTCGCCGGGGTTGCCCAAACAACCGACAATTCAGCAAGCAGACTTTCGACGCATTGGTGATATTAATACCCGTCCCGATAAGAAAGATGGACGTCTTCCCGCAGATCAAGTCGTGAGTTTGGTCTGAGGAAGACAAAAAAAGATCAAAAATTTCTTTTGGAGCGAGCATTCTTGACTAACCAGGCCGCGTGGCTGAGAATAAAATAAGTGGGACAACAGTACTAGTTATGCAATAAAAAAAAATGTTTTAAAGATGAAATTGAAGGTCCTGTGAGGCTAATAGCAAAACTGTTTGTTTTTTTAGCACCAGCAAAAAAATCTCATGGTGATTGTGTTGTTTATTTATTTTTTTAATACAAAATATGCAAATAAGTTCCCGCCGCGTCCCCTTTGAACGCAAACAAAAGACGTTGGCTAAAGGACAACAGCAAGCGTTTCATTCTCTTGATTTAGAGCATCGGGATGATGTCAATCCTTATCTTTGACTCTGCTGGAGGTTTATGGCACCTTCAACCGCATTTCAGAGACGGAATGTCCGTACCTTCTGCCGTTGTCGTAATTTATGACTTTATTACTCTTTGTTGAGCAAAGACGAGCAAAACATAATGGAAAAGAAGCCGAAGCCAGGACGGAGACTCGTCATCGCTGCGACGTTTTTATGCCTTGCATTTTTCCGTCTTTAAATGGAGAAAGAAAGAAAAGCATAGCATTTTCTGATGCTTAGCATTAGCCTAGCGCGTAGCGCGGAGGTCACAGAGCGGCGAGGAGTCACGAGTTTGCGCTCGCACTCTCATATTTTCTCTTGCCCCCAGTGACAAGAAGCTCATTGTTCGCCGGCGATAAGGCTTCAGTGTGCACAGTAATGGGAATTAAGAAGGGGCATAAGTCACGGAGAAATTGGGTGACAGCAGATCAATAGATAGTGGCGAAGCCTCGGGGAGCATTAGTGAAGAGGAGGCCCTTTGTTTGTGGCGCGTTGGCGGGGAGAGTGAGCAGACGTTGGCCTGTGAATTAACCGTCCAAACTAAGAATACACTGAGCTCGTAAACATCATTGCGTAGGCTTGACCCATGGGCTTCTTCTGAAAACACTCGCGTGTCAACTTCAGGTCACGCCAACCGCCATGTTTGCTAAAAATGTACACGATACGCAAAATACGGTCATAAACCCCCGCCGCCTATTGTTTTCAAACATGATGAAAAGGTCTTCAGCCAAAGACTGTTTTGGAAGCTCACTACACGAAAAGAAAGCCTTTCAAACGGCGAGGAGCCCGGCTAATTTTCCTGTCAATGGCCAGAGTTTCTTCTTCCGGTCGTTTGCGACGACCGCGGCAAAACGAGTCGACTGAAGATGCCCCGCGGCCGAGAGGGTGGAAACGCATTAGCGCTAATCTTAGCGGCGCTCCGAGTGATTAGCCACAACATGTGACAACTCTGATAAAAGATTCCCCCCCTGTTAAGTTGTTCAGGCAAATGCATATTGCGCCCATCGCGACCAGACATTCCCCACTTAAATGCACAGCTCGGCTGTTGTTGCCTCGCATTATTCGCGCCCCGTACACTCGGCGCAGTGAGCAACGGCAACTTAAGATATTAATTAGAATATCGCCACGGCGGCTCTGCGTTTTCACTATTCATAAATTCCGAGCCAACGGGTTGCGATTAATTCTAAATTATGTAAAAGGTTGCCATGAATCATTTAGCTCTATGCATTGCATATTCCTTCCAAGCACGTCACATTTACACACTCAAGTACAAGCGCGTTTAGCGGCGAAAGGCAGGAAACACGTCCTATTCGTTAATAACGGTCGAAAGGTGTCATTTGATGTTATTCAAGAGTTTGAAACTTTAAAAATGCAATTGCATGAAATCAACACAGCATGTTGGTTGATATGTTACACAATCCATTTAATTGCGTATTTTTACTGTTTGGAGCACGGCTCAATCTGTAAAGCGGCAAATTGGGAAAAGACCATTTGTAGTACAAAATGTGCCACGAGGTGGCAGCAAAGCACTTTTTATTTTATTAGAGAAAGCTGCAGCGGGACCAAATGAAGCTCCCCCTCTCACTTGGAGCCAAATCAATATTTATTAGCCAGCTTTTGCCCTTGCAACCAAAAGTAAGTACAAAATAGTTCTCAGGTTTTGTACATTTCCAAGAATTATCTTAAATGGTGGATTTAGAAACAAATTTCTCAATTCACTTTAGAGGAAAAGAATCTTGCAGCGGGCTCATTTTTTTCCTTTGTTTATTTGTGGACATTCTGTCACCTAAGTTTTGCCATTGCGCCCGTTCAACAATTTCATTTCCATTAAGTATGGATGATTCGCAGCCCCAAATTGAAAATAAATAAGATATAAAGTGCCCATCCCCCGGAACAATGCGTGACACTCATTTGTATGATTTTATACAGATGTGAATACACGGTACATGAGTGTCTTTTTTTGTTGGCCCAGCCTCTCTCCGCATTTTCCCTCTTGTCAAGCTGATGCAGTGTCAGGAACGAGGAGTATATTTGCTTTGAAGAGGGCTGTCAAATCAAACTGTCAGGCGCCACACTCTGACGGAGTCGTATCGCTCGCTCATCCGTCACTCAACCGGAGAGGGGAGAGGCAGAGCAAGAGAGTTGAAAGGACCGATGCTTACATGACATTTCATTTTCGGGGTGAAGCGAGTGACTGACTGGCGCTCGTCAGACCCGCCGTTGAAAAACTTTTGACGCCGCGGCTTTCATACTAAAGTCGAGAGTGAGCAAGCGTGGGAGTTAATGGGGATGAAAGTCAAATTGCCAGACGTCGGCTACAATTGGGGACGTGGACAGGAAACAGGCCTCGAGGGTTGCGGAGAAATGTGACGTTCCAACGAACATCTGAGACCTTGTTTTAGCTAGCATCAAAGTAAAAACACTGGGCATGCACGTTGCATTTTCTTTGGCACTTGACGATATGCCCCACTCAAGTGAAGCGAGGGAAAAAAATGATCAATTAATGCACTAGTAATGCCCTCACATGTGGGCAAGGAGAGCCATAGTCACAATGCTCTTTTACAATGTTTTTTATGAGAGGTGCAACGATTAATCTATTATTTGAAAATAATAAAGTAACAGTGTTCCGACATACCAGAACATTCCTCTGTAAGGGATTTTGCCTCTCTCCACAGGACGGCTCACAACAGAAGGCTCGGCGTCAGATATCGCAGGCACGGAGAGGGACCTCAAAAGTGAAAGCAGAAATTGTCACACTATCATCATTTTGGACCACATTTTTAGAGATGACACACAGCAGACACACTTTGTGCCATTTTTTTCCCTCTCACGTTGTATGTTTTTTTTTTTTACTACTTTGGGATTTCTTTTCCCTAAAAAATGTCTTCCTAGTCTCAGCCCAGTTTTGAGATTCAACCCCCAACCCAGAAGTTTGTAGTAGACATGTTAACCACTAGATCACTGTACACCCTCATCATGACACTCTAATTTAAACCGACAATTATGGATACTAAATTGAAAACTCGTTGCCATGAAATTCAGGACTGCCATTTTAGATGAGACAACACTGCACTCTTCTGTTTGAGAACTGATACTACACGACAACACAAACAGTACTTGTTTACGTGTAATTTGTCCAAATACAAAATTCCATACAATATAAGCGATCATGTAATAATTAAAAAAAACATGACATTCATATGTTACTTTCGTGCTGGGGCTTGAATAGAAAATAAGCTTTCGAGAGGTCATGTGACGGCGCATGAGTCGACTCAATGTTTAAGGTTGGCTTCAGGACAGGAATTCATTCTCTGCAAGCTGAAAGAGGAGGAGGGGAGCGAGAAACCGTCACACATATAGAAGGAGAGGTATGCTTGTTGTTTTCATCACTAAACTAGAAACAACGAATGCCTTCGCTCATTCCGTGCGTCTCACACGCATGCTGACTCGCACGTGTAACATTTTTTTACTTTGCAAAAACCAAGTCTTGTAGTAACTCATTTCGGGTGTGGTCGTTTACGATTCCAACACAGCGTTTGATTTTTCTTTAAACCCGAAACAATTAAGAGAAATACTTCGAAAGCAAGTCTAATACAGTCCCGACGCGTTACGTCACTTAACTGCGTCCACTGTTTACCAAAATGCGCATGCGTAGTCCGTTCACTTGATGAGCAAACATTTGGGGACGGTAAGAAGGTAACCGGAAGTGATGACTTCAAACGTCGTATTTTTTGGGAGGGGGGGCTGGCAAATTACAAACAAAATTACTTATTAAAACAAATAAAATTAAAATATAGCAATGGGTTATCACTTTACGAAATCCACAAAAAACAAGGTTATACAACGGGTATGAAAAAATAAAAAAGATTACATACAAAAAAGGTACCGCGTAAACATTATTGTAAAATTGGCAATAATTTTGTTTTCATCGATTTTAATTTTGTACAATTAGACAATGTTGAATATCATACAAAAATTCAAGAATTATTCCGTTTCAACGGATATAAATTGGTTGGGTAAAATAAGTTTACGTATCATTTTACAAGCAATCTCTTTAATTGTGTTCGTAATGAAAAAAATTCAAACGTCGTACGCCTCTCCTCGCGGTGTGCGGTCATGTGCGGTCATGTGACGTCATTATGGCCAAGGGTCACGGAAACCGGAGGCGGTCCAGCCCAACCGCGCCGTTCGGTAACTACTAACTAGCAAAGCCAACATGGGCTTCCGCGACGTCTCGAAAGAAGCACTCGTTGGGACGCTCACACTCGGACTTGTTTTTATTGCGGGATATTTGTTAGGTAGGACACACCTTTATTTTTAATATGTGTTTCACGAAGACAAAAGTCGATCAACAATAACGATTACGACCGCTACTATCAATCGAGGGACTTGTCAATCATGGGTGCAGCCCCTCCCCCCAGCGTCTCTTGGGATTTGCCTCAGATTGTAACAATCAAACGTAATAATATATGTCGTAAACTATTACCAACTTTTTTTTTACAGAACCAACTCTCGAATCTAAATCTTAAAACAATTGAAATAACGTTGCACCTGCTTTAAGATAATCGTCATAGGAATGAATGGAGACGAATGGGAGATACCATCTGTAGCATTAGTGGGGGTGTTTAGAGCTTACTTCAACAACATCTTTTTTTGACAAATAAAAACGAAATAAAATACATAATGCGCAGCATGTCAAATAAAAACATACATTTAACACGTTTAAACGAATATGAACTAACAAAAGTACTTAATACAAAAATATACATTTTAATGGCTTCAATTTTAAAATGAATCAAAATATGGATTTTGTATATACTGTATCAAATATTTAAAAGCAGCCGAGTAGAGTACTTTAAACAGAATCTATGAAAGGAAATGTATAAATAAATAAAAAATGAATAAAAGAGTAATACGCATAAGTTAACCAATGAATGTTGGTTGTATTTCAATTTATAAAATATTGTAGCTGTTACTTAAAATGTAGTCAAATACTGTACAAATCTTGAAACAAAGCCTCTTTAAGTCAAACGATACGATAAATAATAGACACAAAAAAATACGAGATTACTGTCCCACAATGGAAGGTTTGTAAGCGCAAGCGGATTGAGTATCTCTGAACTTTAAACGTTGTAAAAGCAACTGACTGCATTGTTAACATTGCGCTTAGGTAACCACTCAACATTAACATCGAGCATGCGTCCATAGTCCACTTGAGCTGTACCACTGAAATAATGTTCTTTTGCCGACAGGAAAAGGGAAGAGGAAAGCTTTGAGAATGAACTTCTCCAAAAGTCATGGCAGCGGGCAAAGCAACCCGCTGATGCAGTACGTTTTGCGCCACTCCATGAGGGAGCATCCCGCCTTGGCCAACCTCAGACTGGTACGCGCGCTCGTTAACAAGATTAAAGGAAGGAATGGCCTTGAATTGGAACAAAAATAGCACTCCATGTAAAATATAGAACACAATGATAGTGCATGTAAATAATTGAGTGTAATTGAGCCAAAAGTCAAAGAGTCATCTTCCACATATTACCAGAATTTGGTATTTGCTTGTGCATCTTAGCTGGGATGCACTTTAAAGAAAAAGAGGGGGAAAAAAATCCTGATATGTAAACTCCAATGAGTTGATTTTAGAAAAGGTCATATATTTTTTTTTTGTTTGTTGCCTTTCAGAGGACTTTGGAGCACGACGGAAAGGCCATGATGGTCTCCTGCGAGCAGTCGCAGTTCATGGCCAACTTGGTGCGACTCATCCAATCCAAGAAGGCCTTAGAGATCGGTAAGGTGTCGTCAAGCGCCGAGATGCATCTTTGCATCGTTTACCCTCTCAAATTCAAATTCAAATCACAAAATACCCGTTAAAAATGAACTTGACCTCATTCTCGGAAAATTTTAAGCAAGCACTATGAAAAGCTCAAGAGAAATGTTAGGAGTTGAAGCGCTCCGTTTTATTGGTATGAATAACCTGAAGTTTTTTGTTTTTCGGGCGCTTCGGGCGCAGGCGTGTACACAGGTTACAACACGCTGAGCATGGCGCTGGCATTGCCCGATGACGGCGTGGTGGTGGCGTGCGATGTCAGCCAGGAATTTGCAGACATGGGCAAACCGTTCTGGCAGGAGGTAGAAAAGAAGCTCAAACACTCTTGACTTGTTGACATCTCTTCATTGAGCTTTCTGGGATGTTTTTGCGCAAGGTGACAATTGCTTTCTTTGGGTTCACTATCTTGGAAGAGACCCCACTTGTTGCACTATCAAGAAGTCCTGAGGGCAATAATGGATGTGTGTCAAAGTGGGAACTGTAGCTTGATTTTGACCTGCGTTTTGCTGAAAGCTGTCTTTTGCGTTTGCGCTCATCTTTAAATTGCAAATGAAAGTCAATATTCTAAACAGGTTTTGCTGTTTTTTTAGCACCTAATTGGATTTGTTTTTTCTTCTAAGACCAAACAAGATTTGAAACTTTTTTTTCCTGCATTAACTTGCACTTCCACTTTTTTCTTTTAGTGATAATGTTGAGGATTATTTTGCCAACTTTCTTTCTTCACAGGCAGGAGTGGAGAAGAAAATTGATCTCTGCATTCAGCCTGCATTGGACACACTTGGTAACGTTGCGACGCACTTCAAGCTGTGACATTGCATCATGTGTGGAGGGGAGAGGCAAATTTACAACGATCACTGAGGGACTGGCTAATTACGGCACTTTTGTGACATTGTCAAAAAGGAGTCTTGTAATCTTCTATGCTCAACTATTTACAAAATACAGTATGCACAACTTAATTATTGTTCCCGTTCTTGTGCTCATTGTTATTTTAATGTCTTTTCTTCTCCGACCAGAGGAGCTTTTGGCTGCCGGCGAGGCGGGAACGTTTGACTTTGTCTTTATCGACGCTGACAAAGAAAACTACGATCCCTACTACGAAAAGTCTCTGCAGCTCGTCAGGAAAGGCGGCATCATTGCCATTGACAACGTAAGTCCCCCCCACGCCACCAACACGGCCGTGAAAGGTTGACAATGGGTTTGCGAAGCGCCGGGGAACTTTTTGGCATTTGCACGTGCAGGTGCTGTGGGGCGGCAAAGTGCTGCAACCCGCCGCGGACGACACGTCAACGCTGGCCATCGACAGGCTCAACAAGAAGTTGCACCGGGACGCTCGGATCAGCCTGAGCATGCTCACCGTGGGCGACGGCCTCACGCTGGCCATCAAATTGTAGGAAAGACGGCAGCAGCGCCAGCAGGCCGCTCGTGCGAAAGAGAAAAGACATAGACTATGATGTGTTGTTTTGGTTTACTCAAAAAAAATTGACCCCACTTTGTATTAACTCAAACAATGTCCAATTATGTTTTTTTTTACTCTAGTACGACCTAAAGAATAAAATACTTTTCCAAGTGCCCCTAACATGGTCGACACTGAAATATCCCAATAGGCTTTTTTTGATCGAAAATAAAACAGATTTTGATCCTAAATGTTTTCATTCGTTCAAGCTGTAAGATTATTTTTTACCTCCCTGCTATATGTTCTTGCTTATAAACGCAAAACGTGATTGTTTTAGTTATTGCAATTTGAATTTGTGAAAAGAAAACGTTTTTAAGACAATTACAATGGTCACGAGGAGCGGAATCGGTGAATCCTAAAAGGGGATTGCGTGTAGCGGGATTCAAACATTTTAACAACGGACGACGACGTTTTAGAAGAGCGAGCAAGATTTCAATTCTGTCCGGTGCCCCCAGAAACGTCGCCAGCACACGAAAAGTGTTCCAACATTTGATCTTTTTTAAAGAAATGTTCAACTTACCTAGCAAGTGGCTAGCATGTGTTCCGTCGCAGTCGCCAAGCCCGCGAAGCTCCGTGGGCGACAGGTGCGACTCATCAAAATGATTGACACATCGTCGGTCTTGACGCTGGCCCATCGGCAACTTTTAAAAAGATTTAATTACAAGCATGGTCTTTCCAAAGACTATTTTAATGATATTCTTTTGTCAGGTCATACAATTTGCGCATGACGTTTTTTTTTTAACTTCAAACGCTTCCTTTGATTTTAATTACAGTATTTCAAACAAGACATAAAACGTAAATTAAACATCGCACCTAAATAAGTTAAAACGCGAGAAGTTAAAGTTTAAATGCAATTAAACTGTACCTGAGAAGTGATTATTTCACGTCACACTTGACGGGTTGGTACGCATACCACACTTCTGGGTCGGATTTTTCAGGACAAACAGTATTGCAGTACATGGAAAAGTTGAATTGTATTCCTTTAAAGAGGTATTTTGTAGGACACCTTTTTTATTTCAAATGCAATGAAATTGTTTCATTAAAATGGATTTTTTTCACATTTCTCTATCTTAAGAAAAAAACGCCACTGCAGAGACGTTGCTTAACAAAAAAAGGAACAACTTTAATTGAGAAAGGAAGTCTAGTGAGCAAAAGAAGAGCTCTGATGCAACTTGGACGTCCCACTCGCTTGGATTGTCAACATCGACTCAAATGGAGGAAATCGTGGCTCTTAATTTAAGCATTGTGATCGACAGTAACGCTTCCCAATTTGTGGGTCGCTGCCCCCCCCCGCCCAATATATTTTTTTTAGGTCTTCATACATTGTTTAGCAGACAATCATTTGTGACAGGAGCTTCATTGTGACTTACAAGCGAGTGGAGACTAGGCGGTGACATTTCAGCGGCGCTCAAGAAATGAAAAAAAAAAAAAGAGGGGGGGGTGTCGTCCTATTATTTCATATGGTTAAAACACAAAACAACATTCTCTCTCTAAATGGATCCTCATGCCTCCAACTCCAGGCCCAAGCCCAATTTGTGACCGCCGGCGTTGATGTTTTTCCCATCCACAAGTGCAGAAAGGACGAGTTTCATACCTGCAAGCGTTCAATATTAGAAGACTCATTTTGAAAAGAAGAAAGTGACAATTCAAAGTCAATATATGAAAGAATTTTCTTACCGGGCCGAAGAGTCTGACTGTATCCAATTCCAACCAAGCTGGCGTTGTTCACCTTAACCTGGAGGAAAATCATTTCCGTGAAATAAATGAATACATCACACATTGAAATCATAACATTTAATTTTACATTATTTTGAACATGCTCAAAAAAAATCACGAAGTATTGCAATGTTTGTTCAAGAGCCTGACTGATATGGAGGCGCTGGAGTCCATCTGGTATTTGGCGGCGATCCCAAAGCGAGTTCCGTTGCTCCCCGCCGCCCACGCCAGGTTGACGGCCGTCTCCAGCTGCTCGTTCACCTTCTGGTAGATGGAGCCTCCAAATTCACAACCGTTGTTTCTGCAGAAACAAAATACCCCGTTCATCAGTGGCTTCACTCAGCTCGCACCACAAGCGCACCCCAAAAGTGTGCGCACGCATGCATGCATGCATACATACATGTTGGTGTGTAGCTGGAAGTCGCCCGTCTTGTAGCCGACGGCAAAGTTACTCTGGAGCATCCTGGACTTGGCCGTGTCGAAGCTCATCTGGTAGCCCGCCAGCCAGCCTTCATAGCCGGCAACGGTGGCGCCGTGGAGGGTGGGACCAGCAAAGTCCAGGTCTACGTCCACGCCGGCATGAAGGAACTCACGCTTGTAGGCCGTCTTGATTTTGCCACTCTTCTTGCTGCGGGAAATGACCGTTTCAATCTATTCAGTGCATCCAAATTCATTTTCTCCCCTCAAAATTGTAATTCTCTACGAGACCGAGCAAAACGAAATCAATACTGGATGACGGATTGTATCTTGAAAAACAATGAACGTACATACCCAGTGTTTGGTGAAAATGTGGTTTCAAAATTCAGTTTCAGGCCTTTGGTGATCTAAACGAGAAAACGATGACGTTATTGCAAAGTCAAGCCGGCATATTTCCGCCTAGAGACGAACAATCAGATTTGCACCTGATCCTCGATGCAGATTTCCGTGCCGAGCGTGTTCTCGGTGGTCCACTTCTCAGTGAAGGTCAGCCCATATTCGGCCCACTTGTACTTGGTCTCCAGAGCTCCCGTCACCTTGCTGGTGTCCACGTTGGACGAGCCGCACGTTTTGAACTCCTGCAATGGACGCACGTTGACATCGGCCCATATTATTCCCATCCAATTATTTGTTTGTAGGCAATTAATGATTTTCTCAAATAGTGGCCTCCACTCTCAGTCACCATATCTCAATCGCCATGGCAACTCCAAAATCTGCACAAATAATCTGTCTTCTAACTTTTGTCAGTAAAATCCTCTACTCACCACTCCATTTGATGACTTTGTCTTGACGTCGAGTTTAACCAATCCAAAACCTGCAAGCACAATGGCAAAGGTCTTTATTGAGGGAGTTTAAATGGAGGGGGGGGGGGGTTAAACTTAAATACCATATCCCTTGTTGAAGATGTCCTTTGCAGATTTTCCCAGATCTGCATATGATGGAGGGACTGCCATTTTGCCTGCTAACACACAAATATAAAACTATGGAGATTATTGAGAGAAGAGAGAAAAAAATTATGGAAGTTCGGTGATTCTCACGTGCTGCACTGTCTCCCTCTGGTGGTACGCTAATGAATCACTGCCTGATGACAGTTCCGTTGTATTTAACCTCATCATTCAACACATTTACATTTAATCGAGAATAACAGTATGCTTTTACTGATTACTTGGGTACAATAAGTATTTAACTTTTGTTTGCAACACATTCTCATGTTTTCCGGTGGTAATGTTCAAACTGTGCAGCATATTACTTTTTTTTTTTTTAAGGAACAAAACCGGTCTCGTTTTTGATGATCGAATTTTCCGGGACACTGTCGGTTAATGTTGGTGGTACTTAGAGAGCAAAGTATTTTTTTAGGTGCTGCTTGGTGTAAAAAGTTTGAGAAGAGGCTTCGTTAGTAGTAGTCCAGCAGAGGTAGCCTAGCAAGGGGCGTTTTCTAGCTAGCAAATAGGACGCCACATTTATTTAATACTTTTAGTTTTTTAACGAAGTTACAGCAACATTCGGAGAGCAGCAACCCGGGTTGATAATGAAGTGTTTAACTCACCGACAAATGTTTGATTGTTGTCAAGGTCGCCGTTCACTTGAACTTGGAGAGTCTGCCAAGTGTAAAGACGCCGGCCAGCCGGTTCAGGACAATTACGGCTTGTGGAGGAGACACCGCTGACCTCGGGGTTGGAAGGCCCCTAAAGCTGTCTTTGGCATGCCTGACTGAAAATAAAAGATGGATTATTTAGAAACAAACATTTTCAACAACGTAATCGTTTTATTTCTGTGCCATCTGACATATGCAACGTAGAAATACATTTTTAGTCTCTTTGTGTCGAATGGAAAATGCATATTTCACACGAATTATGCACCGGCATATAGGAAGACATCCAGGTTACTATGGTAACGGGAAGGGAGAATCGTTATTTAACGAACGTAAAATAATGTGAGGATGACTTTGTAAACTACTCAGACTAAAACAAACAAATGCGTCAAACCGTACATTTATTTTAGAAAATGCAATAACGTTCAATTTCAGCTCTTTCATTTTAAAGAGTTGCTACGGGTCTGAACATGTCTGGAGCGTGTTAACAGATTCCATTCGACATCTCAGCTTGCCACGATTGTCATTGGCACATTTTTGATGCACACCGCCATATACAAAGCACCACACCATCAACTTGATCGATCCATCAAGTAAGTTGCATTGCTTGGTGGATGCAGCATTTCATCACCGAGCCACTAAAACACTTGTCACATTGCGAACAGTTCAAGCACATATACATTTCCTGAAATAGCTGATAAGTCAAATTTACTTGGATGTGACAACCCACACTAGTTGATGGATGTGCTTGCAGGACAAAAAGTCAATTTTCCACAATATGTCCTCTTTAATAGTTTAAATATTAAGATGAGAAACCATGGCTGTTTTTTTTGTTTTTTTTTACATCACACACATTTTCCAACAATTGAATCAGTACATTACAAAAAAAGTGTATTGCCTGTTCACACGAAAACGAATTTTTGAGCAACTGTAAACTTAAGTCTGATGTGTGCATGTTGCTGCCTTAGTACAAAAACACACAAACTTAAATAAATTAACAGGTTTTTAGAGATATTCCTTAAATAACTAAAGGGTATTGTTCTAGGAGTAATACTATGACAGTGGTGGGAAACCTGCGGCACGAGGACCAAATCAGAACATAACACCTCACCCAACATGCAATTCTAAAAAAAATATAAAATAATTTCTGTTAGTCATTTTCTGTGCATCCAATTTTCCACATTTGAACACCCTGTCAAATGAAGTCAGAGATTTCTTTCTAAGCACATGTGGTCATCATATGTAGAATTTTGAGTTAAAAAAAAAAAATCCAATGTGCAATTAGGCTGAAAACAGTGGTGCCTTCAGATATGAGTTTAATTTGTTGCGTGGCCACGCTCACAACTCAAATGATCTTTTACCTTTAAAAAAAATAGAAATGCAATTGGTCTAGTCCCCACCCAAAAAATATTTGATTTCACAAAAATAAAGTAAAAAAACAAAATGAAACCGTTTGTGCATCACAAATTCAAAGTTGAGTTTAGGTGCAAGTCAAATTGGGTCACTCGTATCTCAAGGCACCACTGCGCTTGCCGAATAGACTGCAGTATGGCCCCTTGTAGTAAAAACAGTCCAACCTTTTTTTATATATTTGACATTTTACACACGGAAACCTATAGCAAAGCGCAAGGTCATTGGCAAATGGAATCACACTTAAGACAAAAGACAGTTTTGGCTGATTCTTACTTTTGATCAAACAAATCCTTGAAGTCAAAGGCAGGCTGTGTGAATTCACTCCGACGGACGGACGGACGGACGGACGGCGCCCCCTCTAGCCGATGACAAATTTGAAGACGGCGGGCCGCGAGAAGGGCCAGCAGTACTCGTTGGGCACGGGCCCGTTGACGTTGCATTCGAAGAAGGAGAACATGGGGAACCAGATGCGTGCGCGACGGCTCTGCTGGTAGGCGCGCGTGTTGGCCAGCGTGTGGTAGTAGAGGAAGAGGCGCGTGGTGATGTAGAAGGCGATGAAGACGTCGATGGAGTAGTGCTCGTGCGCCGCCAGGATGAAGAAGATGCCGAACAGGTTGAGCACCCACGACAGCGTGTGGATGAAGTGCCAGCTGCGCGGCGTGTCTGCACAAAATACAACATCTTGACTTTACACTCAACGTTAACGCCACACTCCAGCAGTGTGAAATTTAATTCTTGTATAGAAACAAAACATGTATTCATGCAAATGTACACATAGTTTGAAAATTGATTCCGTGATTCTTTGTAAACCACTAGAGGGCGCCAACGTACCATTTCAGAATTACTGAATGTTGCACATTTAATGCAATGTACGCTGACGGGTCAAAAATTCAACTAAAAATAAATCGTAAGAGGAAAAATACAAAATTCTAAAATTGAAAACACCGAAATGTTAAATGCTAGATGAAGACAAATGCAAAAATAAAATAAAGGTGTGCGACTCACACTCGGTGACAAAGAAGTTGAGCAAGGTGATGACGACGGTGTGTCCGCTGAACATGTAGTCGCCGCACGTGTGCACGCCCGTCAGCGTCATGCCGAAGCCGCTCCAGATGGCCACGGCCCGACGCAGCTTGGCCCACGTGTCGCCGTACATCTGCGCGACACCCCCAGCGTTACTGCGGCGTACTGTCCGTCACCTGCGCCTTTGGCCAGTGCGATTAAGGGCGGAACTTCGCGGCCGTTCGTTACCTTTCCGGAGCACTGCAAGTGTTGTCCCGGCACGGACAGGGAGGTGACGAACATGGTGATGCAGCGCAACATGAACACCGTCCCCATGAGACTGCACATGCGCCGCAACAGAATGGACCTGCAGGACAAGCATGCAAGAACAAGAATGTGGAACTTCCTGGTCAGTCATTCAATGAGCATGACAGAAGCCCCGCCCCCAATTTCTACAGCAACCATCAAACTTTCAAGCCGTCTCTGGCAAAATGACAAACGTGGAAGTCATCCCACGGAAGTTGCGAGCGGCTGATTTTTGTTCAACTTTGATTGGGCGGTGTTGGTTAAAAAGTACCGATGTTTGTGCAGCAGTAGAACCAGCAGCCAGATGATACACAAGATGACGCCACACGCTTCAGCCATGGCGAAGGCCCACGGGATTCGAGGCACGCTGTGGACCAAAAAAAAACCAGACCATGATTTGCTTGGCCGTCTCGCTGTTTTGTATAAACAGAAACAGCGTCGTCACGGAACAAAAGGATGAAGTCCACCGCCGTCCAGTTCGTGTCCGATGTGCTGTTAAATTCTGCCAGTAACTCGACTTACAAATGGCACAATTTGTGCTTTTTTTCAAGGGCTTACAATCAGTTTTTGTGAATGTTTTTGCTTTGCGTTTGAAATTTGAATTATGTAAAAGTAAACATATAACAGAATGACATGTTGCATATTTAACCACATCACTCAACCACACAACCACGAGCTCAATGCTAACACACAATGCAAAACAGCATAGACAGGCTAAAGAAATTAGCATTGATATTGCAGTGTTTGGATTTATTGAATATAAATCTGTCTTTATCTTCTGCGAAGAACAACTAATATTATCATCATCAAATCTTATTATATGTCCTCATTTGTGACATTGAATTAAATAACTGGTGTGCTGTGCGTTTTATGTGCACAAGGGACCCACCTATCCAGGAAGATGTCAGGGAGTGGCGGGTAAGTGGCCATGTCGGGGACCCTCTCGTGCACGATGACCATGACGAAAGATGTGAAGCCAAACACGAAGACCACATAGAGGGAGCTCAGCACCGTCTTCCAGCATTCGGGGTCCAGCCGCCGCGTCTGCTGCTTGTACTTCCCGTTGGTGTACTTCTGGTACTCCTCGCCGACGGGCGCCGTGTCGGTGCCGTCGCAGGAACGCGCCGCCTCGCCGTTGCACAGCCAGTCGCCCGAGCCGGTGGGTGAGTGTCCGTCGAAGTGCAGGCCCAGCTCTTCCAGCGTGTCCAGGTTCTGCTTCTGGAGCTTGCGGACGGACGCCATGAGGCGCTTGATGTCACCCAGCACTTTGAGCTCCAGCGGGGGAGAGCGCAGGTCGTACTCGCTGAGGGCAAGCAGGCTGCTGCCATCCAGCCGGTGCTTGTGGCACAGCAGGTCCACGTAGTCGCAGAAGCCTTCGTCCTTCAGCCACTTGGCCACGTGCTTGGTCGTCCAGCGGCGGACGTTCGGCGGGATCATTTCACAAGCGTCAAATGCTGGAAAACAAAAAGAAACACACATTATAGCGTGCTGTGTTGTTAATCTGTGTGACGGCCCAGCCAATCAATTGATTGAAATTAGGAGGTAGGGTAATTTTACCCTCGTTGACAATGTTTGACAAATATTAAAGTACAAAGTATTGTAAAAGTGCCAAATGTTTTGCCTGTAATTCCTATATTTAGTGTTGTAAGCATTAAGGGCCGAAATAAGGTCATTTTATTCATGACATTTTCTCAAAATTAAACGGCCAATTATTGTATATAATTATCAGTTTTTGAGTCTACCAAATTGGGGACTTTCGGCACAATTACTTCAACAACCTCATCGAATCATACGAAAGAAGACAACTCTAATACATTCCTCTATGGGAAAAAACAAAAAAAAAACTATTATCATTATTCTTAGATTTTAGGGAACGATGAGTTATCTATCGAGTCGCTGTCAAAGGTTAGTTAGCATTGCAATGACACCACTTGGCCATTTCAGGCGAACAAAAAGGTGTTGAATGACACGCGCAAGCTGGATGAATGCCAAAAGGAACATTTGCCCAAGAAACAAAGCATAATTAATAAATGAAAGAAAACACAACAAGTGCAGCTTTGCATCTGCGAAGACGGCTAGCTTGACGGCTGCTAGCAGCGTTAGCTCGGCTTTTGGTTTTCACTCACCCGGCCTGAGCTCAAGCGAACGACAACGGCCGGCGACACGTTTGACTTGCGAACGTCGGCCAAGTGGAAAGTGCACCAGGCGAGCAACTCATAATGTCAACCTTGTTGCTTTTGCTAACAAAAACATCGCGGTGGGGCTTGTGTGCAATCATATCGCGCTGCGAGTTGGCATCCGGCTCGCACGTGACGTCACACGAGAGGCCTTGTCCACAATAGAAGCGCAACCAAAATAAAGTGACGTGAAATGGGGGGAAAAAAACGCGACACAAGATGCGCTTCACACGTGAAAATGTGTTTTTTGCCCGTTATTTGACATATTAAAATAACATTATTTCCACACATTGTAACTAAAATTACTTGGAATAACCATTGATTGCGCTTGTGACGTCATGACATTTGAACGTGCAGGAACATTTCACTCTATTACTACGCGACCAACAGATGACTGCATTGGTGGCATACAAGTGCTGCTTTTGAAACATTACCACGACTGTGCTACGAGCAATTTTTCTTTTTACTTTTTTTGGGGGGGATTTTACTATGTTGAACATTATTACTATGCTACCTATTGTTGACAGATAATTCAAGTGCTGCTTGAAACACGAGCTGCTCCTACCACATGACATGCTGGGTTGCTTCGTAATTACCGTAACGCACCCAAAACGGTAAGCAAGCGTGGCGCAAATCCGATCTTGCAGCTGTCTTTGCCAGTCAAAGCTCAGCAAAAACATTCACAAGGGAACGCAGTAGTACTGCAGCATTTTGGATTTGCAATGGAGGAGCGCTCGCCCCGGACGCCATCTGTCAAAGAGTTGAAGCACATTTTGTTTGGAGGAAAACGCTCCGGGAACCACGTGGACGAGGTTTGGCCTTGTCTCTTCATTGGGGACTCGTGAGTACACGGCCATAAACGCTACTGCTGCCGCTGCTATGCTACCGGCTGTTCCCTTCCGGGTTCGAGCTAACTGAAAGATGACTGCTGCTGCTCTGCGACCGCCCACGCCCCCCACAGGTCGGTGGCTAATGACCGCTATGTCCTGTGGAAGCTGAGAATCACTCACGTGGTCAACGCGGCCCACGGCAGCAAGTACTGCCAGGGCGGTGAACTATTCTACGGACCGTCGGTGGATTATTACGGCGTGCCTGCTGACGACTCGCCATCCTTTGACCTGTCGCCCCACTTTCTGCCGTGTGCCAACTACATCAATAATGCGCTCAACACTGCCGGCGGTATGAAAACATTCATATTAGGGATGGGCGAGTACCAATGCCAAATATCCGTATCAGGCCGATATTGGGTTTACTTAAAAGTATCGAGTAGTCCTGAAGGTTGTCGATACCAGTCAGCGATACCAAAGGCATCCACTTGGGTTGGTTCTGAGATCAGGAAGTAAATGGTACGCATGGCTGACAACGTGTGAATTTAATCCTTGTCCATCCTCTCATGTGCCCATGAAGATGCAATTCCTGAAAGTATGTTGATCACATCGGGCCAAAATGGATTCATGGCTTTCCGAGTCATTTCAATTGTAAAAGTTGATTTGAGATTCAATTGAATTGAGGTGGATGCATGTTACACGACCATTGCATTTGTGATTTCTTTTTCATCCCCTTCTAATCGGAATCGTTGGTGTTCAGCTCGTGTTCTGGTGCACTGCGCGGTGGGCGTGAGCCGCTCGGCGTCGCTGGTGCTGGCGTACCTGATGATTGGCCACGACCTCAGCCTACTGGAGGCCATCCGCAAAGTGAAAGAACGTCGTTGGATCTTCCCCAATGTCGGATTCCTCAAGCAGCTGCGGGCTTTAGACCGCCAGCTCTCGCGGGAAACGGCACCACGTCATCCGCTGCAGGAAATCCTGCCAGAAATTCCGATCCATTCGCAAGTCATCACTCTTTTGCCAAATAGAAGCACAAATAAAGTGTCACAATAAGCAACAATTCATTTGTTAACACAAATAAGGAGACAATATAAAACATCTGTCAACATGAATCATCCAAGTATCAGAAAACATAATATAAAATACACATTTTCAATGATTTGCCAACATAGACCAAAATAATAGTGTACCATTTTAGAAAATTCAACAAATGAATTGAAATGACCAAAGTAATATATCTATCTAACCTTTATCCAAGCCACTTACTCTCACAATGAATAATGTAATTTAGCTAAGAAAACAAAAATAAAAATGCATAAATATAAGACCAATTCAAATAAAGAATGCCAGGACTAAATGGTATAAATGGTATAATTTATTTTCAGCAATAATATAATACATATACATATATATATACATATATATACATATATATACACATATATATATATATATATACATATACATATATATATAACCAAAATATAAACTAATATTTCAAATTTATTTAAATTAATAAAAAAAAACAACCCCAGAAGTCAATTTTAGACTCATCCAGCAGAAGGCGCTGTTGCACACTCCCGTGATGACGTCATGGAAGCGCTCCAATCAGTTCAATGAGCTTGAGAATTCTACAATGCAATACCAAATGACCACTCCCTTGACGACGAAAGTTAAAAGGAAGCGACATCGTCATCCTCATTACGGTACATGATGATGACAATTTTTGTTACTATGATTGGTACAAACAAATGCGGAATCCATCTCCGGGTTGCTAGAGTCAAGTCAGTCCAGTGACAGCCGACTCAAAGCAACAACATTTCAAGGTATTGGGTACTTGTGGAGGCTGCCGATCATAGACATCGATACTTCATGCAAAAAAAAAAAGAAATATGACGTGAAAAAAATCTCATCAAATACAAATATGAAGTGATCTAACCTTTAAAAATATGCAGGCTCAAATAAGCGCCTGCTAACATGTCTGGTTTAAATACCAAATAAGCTAGCCGGAGTCCGTGTGTGTGAGCGAGTGAGCGAGCACTCATGGCTGGGCTAACCTTTAAAGACCCAAATTATTTTGGGCGACATTAAAATAGCCAAAAATGTTGCCGTGTAGATGACGGCCGAGGAGGGCGGCGGCCTACAAACGTCGTCTGGCTCGCTCGCAAGTTCGAAAGTAAGTAGCTCATTGCTCAAATACTGATTTCAACTATCTCGTTATGCCTTCGAATGTGACAGAGGCTTGAGAGAAGAGGAGGTGTATACATTTGGGATAGGTCGATTTAAGGAAAGTGGAAACAACTCCAAAATTCCGGTTCAGGTTTATTTCATGCCATGTGTGCTGCATTACATCTTCATCGATACCGGGTTGAGCCATAACAAATCCGGTTCGTGGCAAGCTAAAAATGGCACATGCAATTATTGTTCAGTGTGTATTTGCACAATTGTTTTGCAGTTTTGCGCAAACATAAAAAAAAAAAAACCAAAAACTAGGAAATGTTTTCTGATGTGTCCAAATGGCCAAAGTGGCGCAATCAGGCATACCCAGACGCCCGAGGAGCTTGGCCACTCCGAAGGATGCGTCCGCGAGGTATCAGAGCCCCCCGGCGTCTGAACTTCAGAGGCTGATGTGGACCAAGACAGGCAGCGAGTGCAACCACATGGATCAGGTCCAACCCAGAATCTTCTTGGGAGACATGTAAGCCGAGCAAAGCACGGGTCCTTTCAAAGTCAAATAATGATCGATTTGGAGTACGTTTTCAGGGATGGGCCGCGCCAAATTGTGTTTTGTTTGTCGTCTCTTCAGGTACGCCGCCAAAGACAAGCGGAGCCTGCGCGCGCACGGCATCAGCCACGTGCTGAACGCCGCCCACGGAAAGTTCAACGTCAATACGGGCGCCGCCTTCTACCGCGACATCAAGTTGACGTATCGCGGCGTGGAAGCGTTCGACATGGTGACCTTTGACCTCAGCGCTTTCTTTTACTCGGCGGCCGACTTCATCCGGAGTGCGTTGAGTTCGCCCACAGGTGAGACGGCTGCGACGACATCAGCACAAAGAAAGCGGCGGTTGTGTCGATCACAATAAGATCCGATCGGTGACCTGACTTCATTTGCCCATTTTTGAGACTTGAGATTTTATATTTTATTTGTAGTTTTTTTTAAACTGATGTGAAAATTTTTCTAAGAAAATATTAGTAAATGAAAAAAAAAAATTCTGAACAAACATTTTTGTTTCTTGAAAATACACAACTTCTCTCTGAAAACTTGATCATTCTTATTTCAGTAACATGACTTTTAATACTATTAAATAGTCCAAATATTACGTCACGCTGGACATGATTTCATTTGTGAAACCAAGACCATTTAATCCCAAGTTAAACATGTTTCCATGTTTTTATAACATCTACTGAACAACGTTCTCACAATTTCATCCTCATGACGTTGAAGTTTCTTCTCATACAATTAAGCATTTGTAGTAATATTACAGGGATATTTTTCTGTTTGTTCTGTGCGTGCGCGCGCAGGACGCGTGCTGGTGCACTGCGCCATGGGACTGAGCCGCTCGTCCACGTTGGTGCTGGCCTACCTGATGATCCACCGGCGGCTGCCGCTGGCCGAGGCCATGGCGGCGGTCAGCGCCAAGCGCAACATCTCGCCCAACCCCGGATTCCTCGAGCAGCTGCGGGCGCTCGACGTTAGGCTGCGGTCCGCCGGCCACAACGGCAACGGGCGGACTTGAAGTCACGTCTGAGGATTAGAAAATGTGGCAACGGAATAAATGAACGGCATCCGTTTTGAGAGCGTTACATTTTGTGGTTTGCTTACTTCAACTCGCCTTATTGGAATGAATCGATAGATTTGTTTTGTCCAATTTCCTTTTTTTTCTTGGAAATATTCAACTGATTTCAAATAATAATTTGATAATATGACTTCCCACCCATCCCAAATGTTTTTGCTTTGTCATAAATGTTGAGGCCACTTCGAAGGCCGCGCGGTGCTCAAGTCCGAAATATTCCAACGGCGAACGATTGTCCTCAAGCGTCTCCAGCAAGACTGTGTGCCTAAAAATAAACCAGGCGGCGTGTTTGAACGACAAGAGGATGCAAGACGACAAAAATAATCTTCCGGGCAGGACTTTGAAGAGAGAACGAGACGTGCTCGGCAGAAAGAGAGCGGCTGTCCGATAGCACACGTTTCATGATTCCGCAATGAGAAGCGAAGCCGAGAAGTGACGACGTCGGTGCGAAAACGTTTCATGACAATCTCTAAAATGTGAAGCTCTGAAAATACTTTCCGGATGTTGATGTTAAATTAAAAACTCATCCTTAGAAATATTAAAGACAACAATATTTTTTTCAAATTTTGCAAACATATTAAAAAAAAAAAAAAGAGAGATTTACCGGTACATTTGTTTTTGTTACGATCCCGGGATGGGGTGAAATGTCCACAGTTTCATCAGTGGCGATTCAAAAGTGTGCCAGTGTGTGCTCGGGGGTGAGGGTGGAAGTGTTCCAGCGTGGCAGCTAAGGTCAGCCACATCATCGCAGCCCCTAAAAATATCCTCGGCAACCGACGGCCGTTACACAATCGTCTCCTTCGCCACCGAAACGATACAGCTTCTTCAGATTTGGCGTCATCACACAAGCGGACGAAGGCATGTCCCAAAGACATCTCGACGACCACGACGGCAATGACGTCACGCCCAGCTGCTACGAGCTGGACAAAATCCTCAACCGGGGCTGCGCGGCATACGCCGCCTACAACCAGGTGTGGCCTCAAGTTTACATCGGCGACGAGTAAGTAGCAAAATACCGAAAGCGCTCAATCGATCATTGCGTGCGCATTACATTTAGGACATCATTTAAGGTGCATTTTTTCTCTTGAATTCCGTAATCTACTAATTATTTAAATTGAAAATAAAACTCCCACCCCAAAAAATATTAATTCATATTTAATAAATAAAAAGTACAAATGAATTTTGACTGCGACAGGGCGACGGCAAGAGACAAAGTGAAGCTGAAGATGTTGAAGATCACGCACATCCTGAACGCCGCCGAGGGGACGTGGAACAGCGTGGACACGGGCGCCTGTTACTATGGTGACATGGGCGTGGTCTACCACGGCGTGGTGGCATCGGACACGCCCACGTTTGACCTCAGCCAGTACTTTTTCACCGCCGCCCACTTCATACAAACGGCGTTGGCAGAGCCTCACAGTAAGGCACAAAAGTGAGGGGGGGGGGGGGGGGGGGCAGGAAACCGAATAACGTCCAGATTTGTATTTTTTGGGGGGGAGATGAGTTAGCTGGAGGTGTACGCAGCAGGAAAACCACAGAGCTGTCTGTGTGCGATCAGATCAAGTGCTGGTGCACTGCGTGATGGGCAGGAGTCGCTCGGCCACGCTGTTCCTGGCCTACCTGATGATCGGCGAGGGCATGACGCTGGCCGACGCCGCCGAGCACGTCAAGACGCGCCGCAGGATCCTGCCCAACTGGGGCTTCCTCAAGCAACTCCGGCAGCTGGACGTGCGGCTCACACTCGAACGGAGGGACGCCGCCCACCGGACTGAGTCCAGATGACATCTACAAGGGAGCACCCAACAACCAACATTTGAGCCACCGAGTAGGCCGACGACATTGTACATTGTAGCATTTTGAGTTTGCGTTTGGCTGCAATAAAATTGGAGGGATTTATACCGTGGTTATTTTCCTTTTGGTTGTCCTCACATTTTTGACTCGGACCACTTTTTCACTGTTGTCGTCTTGGGCCTCATTGCTTGGATCTGGGTCAGGATCATCTGGGCTGCCTGAAAGAAAAGAAACTGGCATCAGGGAAAAAAAAGGGCGTTGTGTAATTGTGGTCAAAGTCCAAAAATTGAGTTGAGAATCACTTGGAATTGGCACGACGTGCTGATTAAATCAAGAAATGTGCCAAGTGGATGAAAAGCACCGCCCCCTATTGGCTAACATTGGAACGACACCAGTGGCCTTTTTTTGTCAATTCAAATGAAGCCATCCCACTCGAGAGGAGAAAACGGCAAAACCTCACCAGACACTCCAGAACAGACAACGACCAAACTGTAGCTGAAATCACAAAGGCCAAACATTTGACATACATAACAGAATAAACAACACAAGTTGTGGATGACAACACGCGGCCCGAATGAAAGCTTTAAAAGGCATTCAGCTAAATACCAATGAAATTGATATTTTCTTTATTGTTACATATATATATATAGATATATCATATTCTGGAGTGTACAAAGAGGGAGATATGCTCGCATATTTGGACAGAAATCCGTCTTGCTTTATTAAACAGAAAGCTGCCTGGAGGAGATCTGTTACAAAAAGACTTCAGAATTATACATACATAGAGCAATAAAACCTCTCAAAGCGCAACAGAAAACGGGACTAAAAGTTTTACGTGTCTTTTTTTTTTCTTCCTTTTTTACATTATGAGCATTAACAAAATATAATTTCATTTGTCACCTAATAAAAGGCCCGGTAGCTTGAAAATGGCTTGCTATTTGTTAAGCACGACACTTGTACAGTACTACTCAATGCACTGTCACTAAAGGAGAGACCCAAGCATGCTAAGGTTTGCCACTTTACAAAAAAATAACGTACAATAATTTAAATATACAAAGGCGCAAATATGGTACAAACTAAATGGTTTGCGCGTGAGCACTGTTGGACAGTCAACACACTGAACAGGTTCCACTCGTGAGCAGGCACATGAAAACAAAAAATGGCTTCCGTGGGAGGCTGCTACGGGGCGACAGAAAGCCGACCTCGGAGCCTCGGAACCTGCCGCGAATTAAATAGAATTTCATTTCATCTTCAACATCACCATGTCGTAAGGCTTCCCCTCTTGGACCAACAAAAATAGGTTTTTTTAAATACATGAATGAAAATATTTGCATTCTTTCCAAGTGCTGCTGCTGGTTTTTGTCTATGAAGAACGTAAAAAAAAAAGGACAGAAAATAAATCTATATATTTATATAAACGCAACTCCCAAAAATGCGGTTGACCTGCTTGTTGGGTGAAATTTCAGGATGAACCGAAAGTGGAACGAAAAGATGAGCACAAGACGACGACGTTTTGACTTGGTCATTCCTTCAAAGTGTCACTTTTAAACCTTTGCCGTACCCTCATGATATATATATATAGATTTTTTTATGTTTGGAACTAACGCAAGGTCGGTGAACTTGAAATGCGAGCAGGTGCCAGAATCGTTTTTGGACAAGACAAACACGGATCAGGATTTGAGATTGAAAGAAATTGAATGCTTAGTCTATCGAGTATTAAAATTGCATTTTGCAAGTACACCAAAATATTCTTGTAATTAAATCACGTAATTGTTCTTTAGTGATTGAAAATCCAAATGATTGTCCAATAATTTCAAAATAGATTCATTTCGACATCTCGACTTAAGTGTCGTCTTCATGTCATGATGTGAAAATGTGAACAGCCAGCAAAAGCATTAGCACCTCTTTGAAATTTTCTTGACTCCTGCCAGCCTGGTCAGTTTTCAGATTCACCATGAAAATGGCTCAAAAGCAACAATTTCGGCAAAGGAGTCTCCGAGTTTGGCGACTGGAGAACTTGCAATTTGTGCAAAAAGTACCGAAACTTTAAACGGTCAGACATGTGCATTCAAAAGCCGAGAGGTCGTCTTTGAGGTTCATCCTGAAATTTCATCCAAATGGCGACGCCTCGACCTTTTTTGAGAGTCGCGCAGATCACACGAAGGTGAAGGAGAACCAAGGCCAAATCAGTGCATCTAAAGCGAAACGACGCATCGGTGGCGGGCTACCGCCGGATGAAAGGCCCTTTGAGCGATTGCTTGGACATGCCCGGGTTCATGTAGCCATGGTGACCGGCCGGGGCGTACACCATGTTGCCGTGCGGCGGCGCCTGCATGGGCTGCTGGGCGTATGGCTGCGTTCCCATCATGCCCATCTGCATAGAGTACTGGGGCGACTGGTTCATGTAGGCGGCGTGGTTGCCGTGGTAGCCGCTGTTCATCATGGGCTGGCTCATGCCGTAGCCGTTCATGGCGTTGAGCGAGGGCATGTTCATGGAATTGTAGGCCGGCGCCGGCATGATGTTGACGCTCATGTTGACGCGCGGCATGCCCGCCAGCGTCCGCGTCGGCGCCTGCATGGCCACGCCTTGCGGCTGCCGCGAGTACATCTGCTGCTGGTGCTGCTGCTGCTGCTGCTGCTGTTGCTGCTGGTGGTGGTGGTGATGGTGATGATGGTGGTGGTGCGGGTGCGTGAGCGGCGCCGACTTGGAGCGCGCCGACACGTGACTCTTGGCTGCCATCTGCGACTGGATCCGCGGCACCGGCGGCATGGCCACGTTGCGCTGGAGCATCATGGCCGGCGGAGGCGTCATGGCCGCCTGCACTTGAGGGTTGGGGACGCGGTGCGGGGTCTGCGACAGGGGCACCAGGCCGGAGTGCTGCGAGGACAGCGAGGGGGTGTTGGCGTAGGACGTGATGGCGTGCGACGGCGAGTGGTTGAAGGGCAGCGAGCGCGGGTGCTCGATGAAGGTGTTGGTGAACTGCTGCAACTTGGCCAGGCTGAGGCCCGACGACGTCGCGTAGTGGCCGCCGCCGGCGTACTCGCCCTGGTGGTTCATCCTCTCGTAGAGGGCAAAGTTGGGGTTGCCCGACTCGGGGATGTCAGGGAGCGGCACGCCGGCGGTGAAGTTGGCGGCGATGGAGCACGGGACGGCGGAGGCGGCGGCGGCGTCCTGCGCGGCGTGCTGATTGTGCTGGCTGAGCTGATTGTGCTGCAGGTGGTGATTGTGGTGGTTGTGCTGATTGTGGGGGCCGTGCCTGGCGTGCTGTTGACCGTGCGCGCCGCGCTGGCTGGCGCTCGGGGGCCGCTCGGCCGTCACCACGCAGCCCTGCGGCGACTTGACGTTGCAGTGTGGCGGCGAGCTCAGGCTGTTCTGCGGAATCATGCCGCAGCCGCCCGGGTTGACGGCGGCCATTTGCTGGCCGACGGCGCAACTGCTCTGGGCCAGACCGCCGGGAGGCATGCCGCCGTAGGGGCAGCCGCCCGGCGGGGGGCCGGCCCCGCAGACGCTGCCTCCCATGGCGGAGTCGTAGCTGCTGGGGTTCTCGTAGTTCTCGGTGGTGCTCTCGATGCTGCCCAGGTCGCTGAAGCCGCTGTCCACCACCTGCTGCGAGTGGTCCGACACGGACGGCACGTCCATCATGGGGCTGGTCTCCATGTTGTGGATGGATGGCACCGAGATGGCGCTGTGGTCGGGGCTGATCTGGGCGTAGCCCCCCGCCTCCAGGATGGACACGGCGGGGCTGCTGACGGAGCGCACCGACTGGCTGGGATGCGACTGCGCCGACGAAAGGGGGCTGCTGTGGTCCGACGGGGGGCAGTCATCCAGCGGGGTGACGGGGGCGTAGGTGAGCACGTTCCTGCGAGCGTCCTGGCTCTCCACGCAGTCCTGGAACGCCGCGTCCCGCTCGCTCTCCCGCGTCAGGGACCGAACGGCTCGCGCGGTCTCCGTGTCAATCTTGGTGCAGATCGGGGGGCCGTCCTTGAGCGCGGGACTGAGGGGCGGCCTCTTGGTGGGCGGAGGCGCAGCGTGACTTTGCCGAGGACTGGGCGCCGCCTCCTCTTCAGACTCCGACTCGACGGCTGCCGTTTCGGCGGGCGGGAGCGGCGACACTTCTTTTGTTTCCGCCTGCGCGTCTTGGATACTTTCTGGACCGGCGGCAGCGACGTTGTCGTCGTGCTGACTTGACGCAACCTCACCGTCTTCTTCGGCGGCTAAAAAACCATCACATGTTTCTTGAGACGCTTGCGACGTTTCGAGATGGCTGCGCACAGGCTGTGTTGTCTTTTCATCGCTCTCGTCATCATTCGCATCCTCTGTTGTCGCCATCCGCTCCTCATCTTCCTTGTTGCGATTATCAGGCGATGCGGCGACTTCAGTTCTTCGATCAACATCTTTGGTCGAGGGGTCCAGCTCGTGCTCGCTTTCTTGCCGCTCATCGAATCGACGCTCCAGCGACTCATCGCCATCTTCGTTCCCAGAAGACGCGGCGACGGGGGAGGCGGCAGGCGACCTCGACTTGGGTGAGCGACAGTCAGCAGGGCTCGGGGTCTCAGAGCGGAAGTTGGGTCGGGCCGAGCGTCCGGCCGACCTGGCGCCGTGGCGCTCGCGGTCCGCTTCTCCCTGCATCTCCTCGGCTTGGGTGCGGTGCTGCTCCGCCTCCATTGGCGTTTCGGGCGGCGTGTAAAGGTTGAGTTTGAAACCCATTTTGCGCTCGTTTTTGAGGCGCCACTTCGGGGGGCCTCGTTTGACTCCTTTGGGCCAGCCTTTCTTTCGCTTCACTGGACGAGGTCTGCCGAGTCTCTTGGAGGGGACGTCAGCATCTGCGGAGAAAAATAATGCGGGGATGACGTGCAATCTAACACACGCCCTTTCTACGACTTTCATATGCATTGGTGCCTTCGCTTCTAAGTTTAATTCATTGCAGGAAACATCACAAAAATAAAAGTAAATAAAAACCAACAAACATGATCAAACTCTTGACTTCATTTACTCACGTCAAGTCAATGGAAAAATTAAACTTCCCTTAAATTCAAACGCCAACGTCACAATTGTGAGGCACATGTGCCACTGGGGTTGCTGCTCTTACCGTCATTCCAATGTCGAAGATCATCTCCCGGCACCTTGTCCTTGAGTCTCGGTCGACCTCGCCGCCGTTTCACGGGTGCGATCTGGCTCTTGTTCTCCTCTTCATCTTCCTCCTCCCCCTCTTCTTCTTCTTCTTCTCCCATGGCGCTCACGCTGCAGGTGCGCTCCAACCGCGGCATGGGACCCTCGTCGTCAGAGTTGTCGAAGGGCTCGTTCAGGACCTCGGTGGTCTCGGAGATGGTCTCCGTCGTGACGCTGCTGTTGATTCGCTTTCTCTTGCGGCCCCTCTTGCTCCTCTGAAACACAAACAACAACCACCACAAATGAAGACAAGCGCTACAACAAACGACAGTCAGACAACTGACCGTGTCCTGTGGTTGCTATGACAACAACTGCGGCCCACTTGTCTGCCTCGCAAGAACAATATCAAATCAATAAATGGAGCAAGCCCAAAATATAAAATGTTTCTATCGTGTTTGTGTTTTCTTTTTTTTTTTTAAATGGCAGCTGGTTGTAATATCGTTTCGACCCCAAGGGGGCAGTGTCATGCAGAAATGTGAAATGGACAGCACTTTGAATGACATCTTCTGGACAAATAAAGCATAATAAGAGTTGAGCATTATTTTTTTGGGTTTGTTTTAATGATGGCAGTACACAAGCGTCCCAGTGAGTGCAAAGAGTATTTTTCTCAAATGTCTTTACTTTCCCTCATGATACTTTTGGTTTTCATAATGGTGATGTAACATTCTCATATGGTCTCATCTCGTGAGGGTGAGTGCCAGAGAAAATGGTTTTGCCATGGGAGCAACTTGGAAGTCAACCATGATCGTCTGACACCAGCAGTGAACGCCATCTATTATCCACAGCTGCAGGCGACCAGAGAGGGACTCCGCCAATGCCACGGCTGAACTCATGAATATTTATCCCAACTTTCATCTCGTCTGAGTGCATCTCACGCTCGCTAACAAAGCGGGAAAGCGTACTCGATCCCACGGCAGATGATCGCCGTGAAACTCCCACTTGGGAGCGGATCTAATTTGGAAGCAGCGCGAGTGCTCACAACAACATCAACAAACCAAATCACCTTTCGCTTGGCCGCCAGCATAGCGTGCGCCTTTGTGAGGACGGGCGGCGAGCCGTCCGAGTCTACGTCATCGTCCGCTTCCTCGTCGTGGTTGCTGACGTTTTGCTGCGGCTGGACGCGTCGGCGCCACGACGGAGCGTGACGTCGCTCGTACGTCCGGTAGGGCACCTTGCAGTGCATCTTGGTGAGCGTCGTTCTGCGGCCGTGAGTCGCCGCATGGCTCCCGTGATCTTCTTTCACCCAGCAGCTGGCCTGCTTCTTCACACGCTCCGCCTGCAAACGGACGCACAAACAAGAGACGGACGGAAATGAGTGACAGAAGAATGCTTGCAGGTTGCACAGTCAAACTTTGGTCGTCGTACGCGAGCGACATCCAGATCTCAGATCTGATGTTAGCCAATCATTCAAAGAGTGCATAAAAAGCGCTGTCAAATGCGTTGAAGTGATTTCGAGCAATGTTGACAGCGAGTGCGCTCCGCCTGCTTCTGGCCTAAATTTGAACTCGGCAGCTCATCGTGCAAATATCCACGGAGGCAGACGAGCGTAAACGCACGCCGTTTGAGAGGGGAACTTACATCCGTCTCCGCCGCCCGCTCCTCTTCGGGCTGCACGGCGTTGAGCGACGCGGAGCGCGTCCAGCACAGGGCGTCGGGGTCCACTTGGTGACGACGCGGGTCGGCCCGCAGCCTCCCCATGTGTCGGTGGATGAGTCCTTCTCGTCGGACCAGCACCACCCTGAATCGCAGACGAAATCCGTCGCGGCAGTCATTCAAAAGTTCACTTTTCAGTCTCACCCTCGTGCAAATTTGAACTATTTTTAAAATCTCAATACAGAAAATGTTTGTGAAGCCACTGCACAAAAAATGTAACGACTGAAAATAACACCAGCGACGGTAAAACAAACATCGTTTGCTAATTTAATAGCGCCTTCCAGCACGAGATCGAGCAAATTTGCTGAACAAACTAACAAAATAAACATGCAACAAGTACTTTCTTCCACTCGCTGCACAGACAAAACTAACGCCGAGAGGAATGCAGCACGCAAAGCGGCTAACGGTTTAGCTGGTTAACAGCCAGCCTCTATTCGGAATGCAAATCAACCAACGTAAAGAATAAATAAATAAAATAAAACGTTTTAAAGCCACACACATTCAATGACAGATTCTCGAACGTGAGGCGTCTTTGGGAATTTCCACCGGAGCAGGTGCTGCTGTCCTTCAAAGTGCCGAACCTGACTTCATTTTGTCAATATTCCACTGCACTAAATGGATGTAACGTGAAAAATATCCGCTGGCCTGGATAAGTCAGACGACACACACCCACGCAGAAGGCAGCGAGACAAAGCGAGTGTTCAAACTGACCGTCCATCCTGTCTGTCAATCATGCCGAGGTGTTGCAGCGTGGCGGCGATGTCGTGAGGACACATCCCCGTGGCCCGGCTTATGCCTTTAACACTGACGCGTTTATCCGGCTGCCTATAAAGGTACTCCAGGATGACACTTTTCCAATACGCCAGGTAGGATAAGCGCCCCAGATCTGACAGAGGCTTCTCAGGGGAGCCCACTTGTCCTTCTCGCCTGGTGAGAAGGTAACCTAAAAAAAAATAAATAAATAAATGCTTTAGTCAAGAGGCAGTTTATTTCAGAATGCATTTCAGTCTTCGCTCGGAAGTGACATGGCGCCCTGCTCGGGATTTCACCTTCAAATAGTCAAAAAGAAGAAATCAGTCGTCTCCTGCAAAAGCTACGCCGGGAGAGAAATAAAGATGTGACAAAACACAGCTCGCTTTCAAAGAGACTGCCTGAGTGGCGATAACGAGGCAGCCGAGAACAACAAATATGGAAGTGTGCGTAATTAGTTTCATAGCAGCCCGCCACCTCCTTCCCGCATCAAGGGTCATCCGTTACGAAGCGCACGGAATTAATTCACACTTTTTAGTGCGCGCCCACCACCGACAAGCAAACAAGCAAATCTGATGGACAAACACTGAGCGCGTTATGCTTGAGTCACGATGAAAATACTCATCACAGGAGGATTCATCGCACTTCCTTTTAAAAGAGACAAATGATGCACTTTTCACACAGCTGAAAATAGATTCGGTAAAAAGTGACAGGCTTTTGTCAAAAGGATGAAGGATTACTTGGGATACAAGTTTGTTTAGATAGCACTTGTGTCTCCAATCATTTTCCCCATTCAAAACAAATGACAGCCACAAAAAAAAAAGAACATTTTTGCAATGCTTTCTTCAACAGCTATATAATATTGTGCTTTATAAAAACAGTTTTCGACACACTTTGTGCTTCACTTGAGTGGATATTGTGCTGCTCCTTGTGGTGTGTGTGTGAGATGGCCACCAGGGGGCAGCACAACACAGACCGAGTCAACGTCAACTGGGAGAGGCAATAAAGTGCTTTGAAGCGTCTGCTCAGCTGCCGCTTGTTGTGACGTGACACCAGCTCACTGCCACAATACGGCGCTTGCATCTCACATTTCTGCTTGCAAGTCAAAGCAAAACAAAAAGAAGCAGACAAGCCATGGCTTGGATTCCGGAAAAAAGGTCACAGGTCAGGTCGATTTGGATACAAACAATAAAAAGTTAAGTTTCCATAATATGTCTCCTTTGTAAACAAACGACGCCATAACCCTTTGGATCTCAAATCCTCCCCTCAGTACCTTCATACCAAATGGAAAATCTGTTCATCGTAGCCAATAAAGCCTCGGCGGAGCTGAGAATTCAGCTGCGTTCAAGCTCCCTTAATCCTGCCGTCATTGTTACTGCCGCGCTCTCAATATCACAGCGCGTCTCAATGGCTCCCCGAAGTGAACAGGAAATCAAATGCGCCATTATCCGGCCGCCTTATCCTGCGTGAACCAATTCTTGAATAGAACACAAAGGGAAGGGGACACAAAAATGACTCATTGACGGAACTAAAACCGAAACGTAGTCATACGCACGTAGGATGCATAACTTCAAAAGTCCATTTTCCATAAAACGACGTGGCCATTTAAATAACGTTTCCTTCTCTTAATCCTGCTCAGTAGCGCTCTCGACTTGAAAGCAGACAGCGGCACATTTAAGCGTTCACCACATAAGCGGCTGAAAAAAAAAAAAAAAAAAAACGGCTGTGTGGAGCAACTTACTGAAATCAATAAGGAAGCGTCCAAATCCTTGCCGTTGGTACTGAGGCATGATCATTATGCAGGAGACGTTGTACTTCTGCTGGCAAAGCTTTTCCTGCAGGGAAGAAGAAAAGGGATCAAGAGTGTCAGAGAGCCACCGTGCAATTTACCGCACCTGCCGTTGTCCTTGCCCGTGACGCCGCCGCCAAACTTTTTATTTTTTTATGCTGGATGTCAGCGCACATGACTACGACCTCATTTCAGCAAGCATGAAAGGATTAACGACCTCCAGAGTATTCTTTTTTTTTTTTTCTTGGGATTTGCTCAACCTTTTAGAGACACTTTCTGAAATAAGGACATTGGGAGAACGCCAAACACTTTTGTCCAGAATTGCTTCTGTTTAAACACCGTTACTTCTGCTTTCTTCTCGGCAAAAGCGATTTGCAAGAAAAAAATAAACAAACCGAAAATGAAAATGATCCATTTGAGTTACAAGAAACCACCGCACCCGAGGAAAAGCGAAAGGAGCAATAAAATGACGAGGTGTCCGTCAGCTGTCGGCTGCAAACAAAAAGGACGATTTTCATCGCCCCCCCACATCGTTGAGTCGGATGGCAAATGGCAGCGGCGATTCCCCACCGCGTCTAATTGCTGACCTTGGAGAAGTAGCCCACGAGATGACAGCCTTTGTGGTCGTTCTTCGTGAGGATGTAGAAGAGGAACGGCTCCACGTCGTAATACAAAGTCTTGTGATCCAGGAAAAGCTTGGCTAACAGGCAGAGGTTTTGGCAGAACAGTTTGCTGACATTTCCATCAACCTAAGCGGGGCAGAAAAAGAGCAAGAGGACACTCCACGGTCAATTTTGCTCACTCGCTCTCTCAAATCGCAGGCGTCGTGCGCTTCGTTGCTGGAAAAGGCGAGGCTCACCTCAAAGACGGAGAGGCCGTCCTTTCGGTAGATCTCATTGGCCGGCGGGTGGAACCAGCCGCACTTTTTTGTGTGCCTCTGGAGAATGTTTTTGCTTCTCATGTACTTCAGACAGAACTCGCACAAATAAAGCTTTTGTAATCTGACAAAAAGACGACAACAAAAACAAGTTTTTGAACTGGTTTCCGAGCCGCAACGTGAAAATAAAGGAGCGACTTTGGAGATGCGCGAAATACCTTGAATACTCGGGCGGGTACGGTGACGAGTACCAGGTTTGGACTTCGTATTTGCCAAATTCAATAAAGGCTGGACATCGCGTGGCGTCCGTGTTCATTTGACATCCGGTTCTCTGCGAGGAATGAAAAAAAGAAACGTGTCACGATTCACATTTATTTCATTCATTCCTTCTTCCAGTTTTCTGCCAACAATCGACGATAATGAAGAGTGGATAAAAGCGAAATCCACATTCGAGCCTGATTTGTCTTTATTAAAAAGGTGAAAAATGTGCACCGCGTGCGCATCTGAAAGTATGATAATGAAGAGCAAATATGAGCACTCCAAAGATTTAAGACGTCGTCTCCAGTTGTGTCCCAGGAGTCGTAGCCTCGAGAAAAGCATTAGCACCTCGTGGGAGAGAATTCGGTTTTAACGACGTATAAAAATACATTTGAGAAGGTCGTCAAGCCTCAAGGGCAATATTAAATGTCAACAATAACTTTTGTAAATATACAGCGGCGTCTCAACTTAAAAGCACCAAAACTAAACGAACCGAATGTGTTGTTGATTTTCCCTTCATGAGAGATCCTGACAAAATCAAACAGGAGTTGTTTGGTGGAAATGAGTAAAGATGATGTCAAGCCAAAGTGAAACGCGCAGCATGACTGCCAACCAAGATCCAAAAGTTGACCGACAACAGCAGGATTAAAAAAAAAGAAATCCCAAAGTTTTCCAATTCACCTGCGCAGCGACTTCTCGGACGCTGATGAAGGTCTCGACGTCCTCGTGGGTCACGTGCTCGCCAGACATGGCCGCCAAGTTGGAGCGGGCATCTTGCTTGAGCCGCAGCTCCCCGTTGTGGCCTGTTAGCGGCACAATCAAGCCATCACGAATAGTCTCCTCACTGCATTCTATGCAAATGCGCGTTCCAAAGCGCCGCGCAGCCCGGGCGTCTCGGGAGGGAATGTTGCTAATGTATCATCTTTGCATGTTTATGTGTGAGGGGGGCGGCGGGAAGAAATCCCTAATGGAATGAAGCGAAACTAAATCACTCTAATTGCATAACGGCTTTCATGTGCTTAGTCATCCTCCGAGACCCGGCGAATTAAGAAGCAGAGGCATTGAAGGCAGCGCGGGCGGGAATGGACACGGAACGGACGCTGATGAGTGATGCTGGAGAGCAGGCAGGACGTCATCTTAAGCACCCAATTCAAAGCGCCGCGTCCAGTGGGAAGGAGTCGTCATTAGCGCGCCGTATCGCTTCACACGCCGTCGGGGGGGAGGCGGCTTTTAGCGAGACACCGCTGCCGACAGTTTCTGAGTAAATAAAAAGGATTAGAACGGAACAAGGCACTCAACCGGGACAGTTGGTAAGACACATCTTTGACGTTTATTTAGACGGACGGTGGTGAGGGGGGCGTCTATTTGAGGCATTTTGGAAATTCTTAACGCACTTAATTAATCAACAATTTTTGGGGGAATAATTGAAGTAATTTTTTCTTTAGGAATCGCCTCTCCTTTGTGGCCTCTGTAGTTCAAAGTGCGTCGGTGCAAAGCTGAGGAAATCACGGCGTTGCTTAAGAAAATGGGAGGGGCAGGTGTGTCTTTGAGCTACACTGCTTGACGCTAAATTGTTGGACATTTCAAAATTTCAAAAACTGTTTCTGCGGAGGTTGACGCAAGTTAATGCTTAAAAAATTGTTTTAAATCTTGCTTGGTAACAGGAGAAATAAAGCTAATCTCATTCACGTTACGTGCTTTTGTCAGTGCTGCTGTTTTGGTTAGCAACAACGGGCTAAGCAGTTTTCATTTTACGACAGACGTATGTCGGCATCTGTGACATGCGGTAATTACACCATCAATCTGCATTTTTCTAGACGTCGGAACAATATTAGATGTACTGTATTTAAGAGTGCCGGTTTTTAAGGTACTTTGTTGGTGAATTAGTGTTTAACGATTGCGATTCTTGAGCGATGGCATCCTGTCATCTCTGAGTCAGCCCACGTGGCTGAATGACTTCTGTGGATGAAGACGAGCGTGCGGATGAGGAAGAGCGCGGAGGTGATGACGGCGGCCCCGACGGCTGGTCAAGGACAGAGCGAGGGGTGGCATGGAGGGAGGGGGAGTTAGTGGGCCATGCATCATGGAGGATGGAAGCCACGTCAACTCCGCAGCCAAGTTAAGAAAGTCAAAAATCATTCAAATTAGGCGGGAGATTAGTCTGTTGGAGCGCCGAGAGACGTCTCAGCGTTCGTCGGGAAGACAAATCATAATGGCAAGCGTTGAAAAGAAAGTCAAGAAGAAGCGTAAAGTGTGGCGGCGCCGACGTGGGCCGGCGCTGGGGAGCCTTGCTTACCATGATTACTCTCTGGTTTAAATCTTCCGTCTGTCAAGTCTCCCTTCCCTGGCGAGGGGGCTCCCTTCGGGGGGCTCACTTTATACCTCAGCCTGCCTAGCGTCCTGCGTTTTTTAAGGAAGGGGTTGCGCTTGAAATGGCCGACCAACTTAAAGGCGTGTCCGCTGGGTCGGCCCGGCCCGGTCGACGTGGAGCTGAGCCGCTTTTTACTAAACTCGTTCTGTCTGTGGCACTGGGGCGGCGCTTTGGACCCGTGTGGCGTGTCCCGCCTTTGCGGCGTGCGCTTGGGCGGCGCGTAGCACGCTAGCCTCTTTTGCCGCGACTGTCCCTGAGTGGCGTAAATGTGCGAGAGCCCGTCAAACAGTCCCTTGAGCTGGCTGCTGCTGCAGAGGCTACCCAGGGAGGGAACGCTCGACTGGCTGGAAGAGCTCTGTGGCGAGTTAGCCGACGTGGAGCCGGCGGACACCTGCGCGGGTGGGCTAAATCCCGGCGAGGTCGGGGCGGCGGCGGGGAGCGCACAAGGGGGCGCTATCTTGTGACTGGTGCCGACGGGAGCGGCCACGTCTAACCGTTTGTTGGCGGGTGACTCGGCGGCTACGGCTCGCGAGCGACGCCCCACGGGGGAGGGGGTGAAGAATTTGGAAAGCCCGTCGATGAGCCCTTTGGTTTTCTTGTTAACGCCGAGCGCAGCTGGCGTGGCGAAGGAGGGCGTGAGGAGGGGAGTGACGGTGGTGACGGCGGAGGAGGTGGTTGTTGGGATGGTGAATTGGGTGGCGTCCGGAACAGCCGAGCTGCCTCTGGCCTCCTTCGCGGATGCCGCATGACGGGATGAGGTACACGCGCTAAACTTCAGACCCCTACCGGGAGACCCCCTTCCTCCGAGTGCCACCATGGAACCATCACCATTGCTGAGACACCTACGGGCAGACGGATGAGTTTGAGAAAGCGCTTCAGCGATACGGCTACGCTGCCCCGCGTGACTCGGGCACATACATTCGTTGCGTGAGCTTATTCCTGGGCCTTCCGATGGGCTTTGCATATCGCCGTTTGATCTCATCGGCTTTTCTGTGCAGCAGCTTCTTTCTGTTCTCCTTGGGTCTGCAGACCTGGCACAGCCACGTTCCTGGAGGGGCATCCAAACACACACACACACGCACAGCCATGTTGGGGGTGGGTTCATCAATTCCGAGGACAAACAGTACGTCCTTTTTTTTTTTTGAAACATTTCCTTGAGCTGGCCTGCATCCGCTCAGCTCACAATGACAATCAATTACTCAGCACAAAGGCGGAAATCCATATGGGAAACAATGGCTCCATTCCGCATTTCCACCGAAATAGACTTCCAAGTCAGCTATGTATGAATAGTCTTGCAAAGTGCACACCGACAGTTTGTGCATTACTTGGCCCTTTGGCACTGTGACCCCCCACACCACCACCGAGGGGGAACCTGGAATCATTGAATACGCCAGCCGACGCCTCACCTTGAGGCATTCTGCAAATGGGCGGCTCGCAGCACTCCATGTGGAAGCCCCGGTCACACGAATCGCAGAAGAGCATCTGGTCCTGTCGGCACAGTGGACACGTGTGAGGCGGGTAGTCGTCAACGACGGCTTCAGAGTGGTGCAAAACAACCAAAATTTGCGGCGATAAACTAGCCATAGATGGCAAAAAGAAAAAAATAAATAAATCACCACAAGGTGACACGATCACTCTAAAAACACTTTGTTCCCTCTTCATTGAACAGGATTTTACTTTATTTTAATTTTGTCAAAAAGTCAAGTAGAGGTGCAGTGTTGGCACTTTTAAAAATGTAATCCAAATCTCTAATCTACGTACGTAAACCTGTAATAAAGTTTTATGAGGTAGAAAGTTTGCCGTATTTCCTGTACGTCAAAACGGAAAAGTCTCTTTTGAAATGGCAGCAATATGGAAAGTGACTCGGCGTCACGGCACACATTGTGTCCGACTTGGCGTCACGGCTGGCATTTGGTGCAAGCAGGCGTACTTACTGCATTTTTCCCCTGAATGCGGCAGGAACTGCAGGTTTTGCATTCGATGCACTGCCACCGTAATCGCTTCACGTGGGACGTCAACTCGGGGGAGAACTTCAGACACGAGGGATGCCCTAGAGGAGCAATTGAAAACGGCACACGAGCACATTTAATCAATGTTGCCGCCGCTTGCCGTTTAAATATTAAACTGAAAACTAATGACACGCATCAGTGGCATGCATGTACTTTTTTTTTTTTTCTTCACCGCCACAATCGGCGTGGAAAACCAGTCCGATCCAAACAGTGTCTAATTACAGATAATTTGATCGTAATGAGGCAGAAAGTGTAGCGGCGCTGATTTCTAACACAAGCCGATGCGTGACAGTCCAAAAGCGCCCCGTCATGCTTGTAAAAGAGCTGCTTTACAGCGCCGCCACCGTTTGTGTACACTTAATGAAAAGCACCTCAACGCCACTTAGTCAAATTTGCGCTGTAAAAATGTCACGCCGGCAACGATCCCTTGCGGTATTTAAAATAATTGCTCCAACGTGAGCGTTTCCACGACGAGTGGCAGGCACGCGGAAGAATGTAAACGCAACCCCTCCCACTCCGTTTTGCTGTTTGACAAATAATTGATTGAGAAAACGGTGGAAAAGGCTTCAATTGCGATAACCATTTTTTATGTATAAAAATAAACCTTTTGGATTTAGTTGGTCATCATTTTTAATTTTGCCAAACAGAAGTACTGTGTTACTTCTTATTTCCAAACAAGGGTGACTAAATGCGTCAAAGTGGCTCAAAAGAGCCCACAGGCGACTTCCACTAGCGAGGTGAAAGATGCGCCTGGTCGTGTGCCGTCAAGACGCTTGCCCAAAATCCTTTCCGGACGCTTGACGGTGTCAACTTACCGCTGCTCCCGCAGTCGGCGCAAGACAGGAGCTCCTCGGGATGCTTGTCTCGGTTGGACTCTTTCGTGCCGAGACAGAAACTGCATATTGGGATGGGGTCGACCCGCAGCTGAGAGGAAACGCAAACAGACCAAATGTTCAAGATCGGCGGGGCAAACGTGCGGTGGGTCAGGATATCATCCATTTCAATATCAAGACAATTGAACCTTAATAATTAAAACAATACTGAAACACGGACACCAGGTGGCAGTATTGTACATCCATTTTTTCTTTCATGCACTTTTGTTTCCTAAAAATGAGTGCTTTGGCGCCACATCTATCACAAGTGTGTTAAAGTTTTTTGTTTTTGTTTTAATTGATGCAAGATTGCTTGAGAAAGTTCCTAAATCAACCAACCAAACAACTGTACGTGCAAAACCTTTTAGCGCAAGCAGTATACCTCACGACTGACCTGCTTAGAACTACAGAAAATTAAAAAATAATTTAAAATGTCCTGACCACTAAACTCACATTACATGTTAAAAACGAATGAATCCAACAGGCACACGTTGGTCAAGATGATGCAAGACCAACACCAATTTGAACACTGTTTTTATAAGAAGCGGACTTGCTCTATCAAGTTTAATCACTCCCAAAAATGTCAATCATTCGTTCCACACCAGACCTGAAAAGGTCAAATCAAAGTGTTTCTATTGTTCAGCACAACGCAAGTTGACAATTGCAACAAGTACAAAGGCCAGGTCGCCCAGTGGGAGACAACAAACACGTCGCGTTACGCACGGCCATCTTAGTCAAAGCAGTCAGAGGGCTTAATCCGATTCTTCTTAAGGGTTAGTACCCGAGACCAAGAGGATTAATGAGCGTATGATCAAATTACCGCCGTAGTCCAACGTGCCGTTTTTGCACACCATGTGAAAGGGACTCCCCTGTTTAAAAACCACAAGATGACGACCTTTAAAAAAGAAAAATGTGATCATACCGGTAAAGCCCCTGGAGGAGCATAAAAGCAAGTGCTGCCGTCTGGCCCGGCTTGTGAACAACTGGCAGATATGATCTTTACTTAAGAGTGCGCTGATGCTATCGCATCACGGCTCTGTCAATCGACTTTCAAACGGCCACTCTTGAGGGGGGGGGGGGGGGGGGGGGTGTTTCGCACAAACAGTTGTCGCTTGCCGTGCAGCGCATCCTTGTGACCACCTCCTGACCGACAGATGAATGTTGTTTTCCTCTCCATCCGTCAAGAGATACATGACAGGAGCACTCTTTCAAAGGCCGCAGCGTCCACTGGGGGGTGTCCGTGTTAGCAGGCATACAGTGAGGATGTTGTCCTTGTTGAGGGCTTCTGTGTCAATTAGACGCTGAGTGCGTGGGGGGGGGGAGGGGGGCAGGTGGGAGTGTTTACTCCCATGTCAATGATGACTCTATATTCCAGCCTGCCTGGTCAATATTTGACAGCGGGTTCCCACACCGAAGAAAACGGAGCGACTCAAACCTTGATGTCAATTTCCAGTCATCTCGTACACAATAGAAGAGAAACCGTCGCGGATTTTTTTTTTTTTTTTTAAATGTATTTGGGTCCAAGCCAGCGGCGCTGGCGAAACAAATGGGACCAAGCAGTTTTTTTTTTCTCAAGATAGGCCGTTACGTTTGAAGCGCTTTATAAAAGCGTCCGACGTATACCTTGAAAGCGCAAAGCGGCTCTTATCAAGTAGTTTGTTCCACAGTTGTGGAGCACTTTGCTCTGTTTGGTTCTTGAAGTGTCACAGGGCTGTGTAGTATTAGTTTGTACACCAGCAAACAAAAACATCATCCCAAAGTGTGAACAATCTCATCTGAATTGACTCACATATGGACTTGGTGGGAAATCTGAGTTGGGCCCGTCGAACTGAAAACAAAGCTATCCATCTGTTATTGGAATGGCAACAATGGCCTAATTTTACATGGCGGGCCTTGCAAATTTAAAGCTCGGAACAGAAGCGCCGCAAAGCAATGTGTTGGTGAGAGCAATTCCAAGAAAGTGCACCATGTACTCAACTACAAATCATCTGACATTTATGCAGCTGCAATGGCGGCACATGAAGATGTTTTGGCTTCTTTTGAAAGCAATTCCCCCTCAAACACGACATCATCAACATCTTCTGGACACAAGGCCCAAAATGTTCCGCTTACATAACTTATTGCTTCTTCGTGTATTAAAAAAAAAAAAAAAAGCGTCACACGGGGCTCGGGGCGATTTATCGCCTTTAAATATAATTCCTTTGAAGCCGATGATGTTCATCTTTGGTCTTGTGAACAAATGAAAAAGAAAATAAAAGGAAGATGGATATTTTATCACCTCGTGTTGGCTGACAAAAGACAAAGCGGGAACACGAGTCAAAAAGAATGATCAGTAAAGTACACAGTTAATTAAACGGCCACTTCAAAACAAGCGCGCACTCTTGATCAAGATCGCTTGATTTAATCAGACAAACGTTTTGTTCTTCGCCAATCTCGAGTTGCTTCATAAATGATAGACTTTGCCCCCCGCCCCCAAGCGACCCCCCAAACGCATGCGGTAATCCCCACCAGCGACAATTTGAGGTTACAAACGGCGCTCAGTAAAAGAAAACGTTTTTTTTGTTTAATAGCCACGTGATAAGTGGCGGCCATCTTTGTGGAACGAGCAGTACAAAACAAATACGCAATTCATTTACGTTTTTAAAGCAAGTGACGCCCTTTGAAACATCACGATAATTTTAACGCAGCAATTCAGAAAACGTCTTTGGAATTTTGACTTGGACGAGATTAGTGGAGGATAGCTTCAACTGAATCTCGTCAGCCAATCAGAGAAGAGTTTGCCCGAGCATCAGACAAAACGACAAGGATAAGCTTTAATATTTTACGCGAACTGGAAGGTATTTTTTTATGGAGCAGACACAAAAACGTTTTGACTTCACGCAGAAAATATTTTTACATGGGAATGTCGAGCGTACAAGATGGCAACATAGCACCGCACCTGTTCGCCATGTGGCACTTTGGGAGCGGACAACGGCCAACGAGGAACCGGGCTTCAATCTGGCTTTATTTGCATATGCTCGTCTTTTGAAGCTTCGCCTTCTGCTACCACGTACAAAATGCTCTGCTATGTTTTTTTTCGTCTCGCTTGCCGCTACAAAAAACAAATCAAATATTTTGCATATGACATAATCAGCCGCAAGACGAGAGCACAAAGAATCATTTGGACTTTTTCCATCTGGGCTTTAAGGTCAGTCTGCACAGCTCCTGCGTTCGGCCCGCAGGAGCCGCCCTTGGTAGACAACTTTCTTGCCAGGTTTTGAGTGCAGCAACAAACTCCCTTAAAACGGTCCGTATGGCGCACCAAAAGGTTGCAGTAGGAGCTTTGGATTCAAGACAACGACTAGAGGAGACAACAAGTCTGGATGCAAGAACATTTCTGACATCATCGTCATGGTCCTAAATGATAACATCTAATCCTGGAACAAGGAGTTATTCCTGGTAACGGCATTTCACATAAACCAAAAACAGAATACGGCGTTGATGATTTTCTCGGGCAGTCTAAATTAAGTACATGACAGGAAATGACGGCGCACGAAGAGAGCAGGCTGTCCTGAGTGAGGGGGTGGGGATCTATTAGAACGCTGCTGGTGGAAAGAGAGCTCAAGTGGTTGCATAACACAGCAGGAGAGGGAGGGGGGGGGGGGTAGGAGGAAAAAAAAAAAAAAAATCAAATTTCTCGCCTTTGTTCCCGGCGGTCTCTTCACACACTTCTAAACTCAGAGCCAACGCTGCTGCTCTTTTGCACCAGCAAAGTACCTGTTTTGCTCAACACATAACACGGCCATTGTGAGGCTGCTGGCGTCTCAAGCGCAAGGTAAACCTTGACTCAGACAAATAAAAAGAAAAGGGGACAAATGGAAAACAGCTGCCGGACCCATCTCGCTTTTTTATAAGAAAAAAAAAACTGAATACATATTTTTTTTTTTAAGAGGCAGGGGGCCCCAACCACAGATGCAGTCACGGAGATGTAGCTGCAGAATTGGAAGTGTCGCTTCCTGATTATTCACAGTGAAACTGGCAAGAAAAAAGGTGACATCTCTATAGGCGCACAAAACTTTGACAGAGACTGCCGCGCATCTCGAAAAAGAAAAAAAAATGTTTAACTTGGTGCCGATGGCGGCCAGAAATTCCAAATTTGTACTAGTGCTGCAACTATCAAATCTTTTCAGTGTCGAGTATGCTAGCGAAGATCCCATCAATGAATGAGAGGTGCAGGTATAACTTTTCAACTGTAGTATTTGTGATGTTGAACGAGAGTGTGTCTTTAAAAGGTGCGGCCTGGCCTGGTGAGTGACGTGGGCGTCACAAAGAGGCCATTTTTTTTTTCGAACTTGCAATGCGTTTGTTGTCTTCCAGTTCCTTCAGTAACACAATTGAAAGCGGCCGTGTCCCTCTACACTCGTTCACACTGCTAAAATATCACGTTTCGATGGTCACGCAAACAACCAGCTTGATTAAGAAGTTGTCAAGCAGGACAGTTCATTTTTAGTTCTCACTCAGAAGGGCTTATAATGCAAATATTGCTCAACAATTCTGACTTTTAATCCAAAATCAATTCTACACGCTCATAGTGTGCCCGTTTCTCGCGTTCACATCCTGCGCCGGTTTAAATGTTTTCTACTCGGTCCGCAACAGTTGAAAAAGCGACATGTAAAGGATGTGTGCAGACGCCAGCAACAGACGTGCATCGTGCCTCTCCCTCGTTTGGTCTGGAGTTTGTTTTCACTCGTTAGCGACCGACAGCGACGTGTCATTTAAGGCAATCTTCTTGTCAGAGCCCAGCCATGCTCGACACCATCTTGCCGCCCGCTGTCGACCACCCCCGAGGCGCTAAATGCAGGGAAAACGAGGCACCCTGCAGGAATTGAGGACAATCCTTTTGTGGCCTTTGGGGTTGAATTCAATTTATACGCCACAGAAACACTGCCAGCGGAAATACACTCAAGCTCACGCTTCTCCACAAACGAGCCGCCATGTTGCTTTAAATTGTCAAAACAATATTATGTCTTAGCGCTCGCTCTTTGAGGCCCATTAGTTCTGAGGCCTGCACAAAAATGATGTTTATATATTCACGGCTGCTCACAAGACAGCCGACTGACCACATCCTTTGTGGGTCACTTTGGCCGAGCTTATGTAACGTGTGGGAAGCCGACAGCCAAGTGCCAACCACACAAGCGCAACGCGACTTCCTACTCCTATTGATGCCCTCGTCATATTATTAGTATCATCATCATCATCATCATCAGGGACACAGCGAAACAAACCCTTCACATCCGTTTATATCTTCCTAAATTTTAACGACGACGCAGCAAAACGCATTCTGGGGTAATCCAAGGTCTACTTATGTTGCCACATTCCAGAAAAAGTATGACTAATCCCTCGCCGTTCCTTATGGGAGAAGCAAAACGCAAGCTCAACAAAAGTGCTTTTGGCTCTTGTTGCACTTGTTTTAATCAACTTTAAAAGAGAAACACTCCTTAATATTACAAAGGCATATTAGTGACACTCAGCGAAATTTAGAAGTCATCATGACGACGCCCATCCTCATACAAGCTCTGAATAAAGTTGGAACCACGAAAGTGCAGTTCAACAAAACAAGTGCATTTGCCACTCATGAAATCACTGCGGTATGTCGACGTGTGACGATGTTTTTGGTGAATCTTTGCGTCACAACCGAGCTCACAACGTGAACGGTTGACTTCATGCTGCCGTGGACGTCCGACTTCAGGATTCCCTCATCAACTATCGATGACGATGGCGACTTACAATCTCGTCTTGCACCCCCCGCTGCGTGACATCATTGCACTGTTGCATAACAGAAGATCACAACAAACACTTTTGTTGAGGTACAGGACCTGAACTCTGTGCTTGTATGTGTGTGTGTGTGTGTGTGCACGTGTGCAGGTGTGTGACTGCGACCTCTCACTTCAAACAAACTTTGTCGTACTGAATCACGAACCAAGCACGCCTTTTTGTGCTGAGTAACGACTTATTCTTTCATCACAGCGCAAGCTAGTTCATTCATGTGCACTGTTGGAAACTCAGAACGTCGATGTCAGTATCATAAAGCGAGGACCTCCTGAGTATCCATTCCTGCGCCATTAGGGGGCAAACATTCAGACAGTTTGTTGGCGTTGCAATTCCCACCTGGTACATGAACACAAAAGCCACGCAAGTATACCTGCTCTCGCTCATGGGGGAGGAGCGTCGCCGACATCAAGAGCAAAGGGGTGGCCATCGGATACCGGGCCATCCTGCCGTCGGCGCCGCCGCGTCCTCCGAGCTGGTACCGCGGGCCGTTTTTGAACAGCCGGCCGCTGTTGACCGAGCGCTTGGCCGCCAGCCGCAAGCGTTGGCGGAAGGCCGGGTTGTCGGCCGCCTCGGCCAGGTCGTCCTGGTTCCTCAGGTACCTCTCAATGTTCTTGAGCGAAGAGCCGTGTGTGTCGTCCAGACCCTCAATGGCCCTGCGCAGGATCTTATTCCAATCCAAGTGGCGCAGATCGCCGCAACTCCATATAGATTCCTTAGATGACACGGGGGAGGCGGGAGGCGGGAGGAAACCGGCTCTCCCGGTGCTTCCCGGGTCCTTGTAAGAAGTGCTCCCCTTGTTGGTAACCTTGAGAATAGAGCCATCGTGAACGCTTAAATCCAGCTGCTCCAGGACCGTCTTTCGGTCCAGTCCGTGCGACGTGCCCACCGCATGGGAAATCCTCTCCTCCGAGGGCCGCTGCTTCTGCCTCTTGATTTTCTGTATGGCCTCCAGAATCCACTCCGTGTACAGAGGGTTGGCGAGTTTCACCATGGTTGGACCGGGAGACTCACAAAAATGCCATCCATGCGGAATCCCGCCTGCTGCCAAGCGCCAACGGGTACATCCACATCCTTTGGCGAGGTCAAAAAAAAAAAAAGGTACGTTCCAAAGAGCCGTCCAAAATGGCTCGTCAAATCCGGGCTGTTAAGATGACCGCCGTTCGAGGGGAAAAGCTGCCACCGATAAATACCACAACTGGAAACTGACGATGTTGTCCCTAAATCTGGCAGAAAGGGGAATTTGGTGATTATTAGCATTTAGGAATAGCCTGTAAACTAGACAAAGACAAAAGAATAATGAGATATAAATAATGATTATAGCAAGGAACATTATTGCTGTTCCTAAAAAACAGATGCAAATCCAGTATGACACTAATTCCGAATCAGACATGGGGCTAACTTTGTAAGCTTTCGTGCAATGGCAGGTCGCTGAACCAGAAACCTCTCTCAATGTGGTCATGGATATGACAGAGTCAGACAAAACCAATACTTAAAGCAGAAATGTTAAGTAATGTTTACACGTGATTGAGGTTTGTGGCTTTGTGACTTACAAAATGACACTGACATCTAATTGTGGATTTCCTTCTCACTGGATTTAAAATCTGCCTGACATATATAAAAAAAATACAAATAGTTTTGTGGTATGAAACTTTTAAATGAACAAGTCTAATCTACAAGCTTTTAGAGTTTGGCATTTGAATAAATGAACCGGTAATTATCAGAAGGGGTAGTAAGTAGAATCCCTCTAGTGGGGCGCAAAAGAATCACTGCCAATTACAGTTCAGTTATATTTAACTTTTAAATCCAAAACATTAGCATAGAATAACTACCAAAGCAGATTTATTTCCCTGTATTTAAGAGCAGTACTAATGTTCCAATGGCTTATAATAATATTCCGTATTGTGCAAAAAGTTTTGACAAGTGATAAACAAATACTGTGACTAGTAAAATTCTTGTTGTGACCGAGACACGAACGTGAGAGGGGAGCTTTAAATCCAGTATGACACTCGATTCTAAATGTGGAAAAACTTGAGAAGAGAGAAACTTTGGCGTTTGGGGGACAAAAAGAAAATCTTGCCTGCCTCAACTTTTGCTTTTGTGACCCAACCACGAACGCGATAAACTCCGCCGGCCACAAAAGTGCCTCACGTTGACACGGACGTCCGACGGCACACAAACGACGACGACAAGGTGGACATTTGGCGCTTGAGGCTGCCCCGCACGCCACTTTTTTCTTGTCTTGTCTTTCTTTTTCTATTTATTTTTTGACAGCTCAATGGCCGCCACAACAAAGTGCTCAACGCCAGCAGCACAATCGATGCTCGATCCCTTGACAGCTGACGGACAAACCCCTCAACAAAACACAACAACCCCGCCAGTAACAAACCTTGTGCTCCAAGTCAGTCCAAGGTGGATAATAAAAATAAAAAATAAGATTAAAAAACACACAGGACAGACTCGGGTCTATAAAGCGCCAGCAGCGTCGAAAAGTGCCGTCACCTAAACAGTCGCCATTTTGTTCCACTGTTGTAGTTTACGGCGAATCCGACATGACGCTGATTACAATCCAATGGAGTCTCATTAAAGCTCGCTGACACTAATGCGCCCGCCTCTAACAACTTCATTATTGGCTGGGAACGGACCACATCCGATCGCTGGTTTGATAAAGCGTCTGTCAATCTTTACTTGTCCGCCGGTGCCATTGGCTGGCCAAGCTGTCACTTCCCGGTCGTTCGACCCGCCCTCTTAAGGTGGCTCGGCTGCCGTGTCCGCGCCGCTTACCGTCGATAGCCGGGAAAACGTTTTTATTCACACGCCTATTTAGTTTCGTCGGCTCGAGCGTGAACGCCGCTGCGATTTGACACCGCGTTACAAGCAAACGACGCGAATATTTTCCTCAAACAACATCATAACGCCGCTCCACCTTATGGGCGCATTCCTCCTTGAAACAGTTGGTCGCGCTTGAAAGTGGCTCGTTTATTTTTTACGCTCTTCAATGATTCATTACGGCGATCTATCATGGCGTAAACGCCGATAAAAAAAAGTGGGACACCGATCCAATGTGGCGCGTTTAACGACTCCTCAGGGAGGAGTGGGGAAAATAAAAACATGTGAAGGCGACCACCAACACCAGCAGCAGCAGCAGCACCTCCATCTACCACCTCCCTTTTGATATTCCCCCGACAATTTCCCATAAACGCCTTGTTAAGCGATTTAAAATAAACACACATGGCCGCTTGTGTTTTGCCATCTTTCGGGCGATGACAGTGAACGTCCCGCGCTGCATACGTTGCGCAACGGCGCCACGCACGAGCTGTGTTTTATCGCCATTAAAGTCGCAAATCATTCCCGCAGCCAAAATAGTGGAGAGTTGCATGCAAAGAGACACGGGGACAACATCTCTCTTTTTTTTTTTACCTCCTCAAGTTTTCCAGAGTGCTCTCGTCTCCATGATGGTGACGTGGTGACAAAAAGATGCCGAAGAAGACGACGACGACATAATCCGAGATGCCGAGCTCGCCGCGTGGAGAGCAGCTGATAACAACTAATTGAAAGGTTAATCTACATAGCAGCCTGTGACAAAATGGTACCCTCCCCCTCCTCCATTCCTCCCTCCCTCCTCCCCCTCCTCCTCCTCCTCCTCCTTCCCCCCTCCTTCCTTTTTCTTTAGTGGAGTGGTTCACATGTTATTACACTGTAGGTACTCACCTGCACAATCCATTGAGCGCAAAAGCACAAGTTGGATGTAAAATGAACATTTTGACTTCCTTCCAATATTTTCACACCCTAAAGCGGTAGTTCCTAAAAGTTTTTGCACCAAGCACCACCTAAAAAAAAAGCTTAAATAGCATCATGACCAACCATTAAAACATAGCAGCATAGTATGCCAACTATTCATAGTCATTAATCCCCCAAAAAAGAGAGAACGGTTATTAATTAGAATAAAAAATGTAATTTAATTGGGTGAAAAAGAAATATTGCCAAACAATGGAGAGCTTGAGGCCCCACCAAACGGTGTGCGCGGTCTAAAAAAATGGCATGGCAAATTACTATGTCACCCTATCGGAAGATTTAAATTCATCCTTTGTCACCCAAAAGCGGCTGCAGCTAAAACATCTTTGAAATGATACACCTTTTATCTATCTGAGGTGAAGTTGGGAGAAACTGTTTTTATAAATGAATACATTAAAATGGAGTATTATTCCGTTTCGATTAAGGTACTTTTGCGTTTAGAGCTCCATTGTATGGGAACAAACAAGTTAAACCATGCTGCATGATGAGTCACCAGAGTTATCCAAGTGGAGACTAAGGGCCTTGAGGGGGGCAAAAAAATCTGTCATGGATGATTGAAATAAATAAATTTATGAATGAGCAATATTAAGTTTTGAAGCGTTTCCACAAAATGGGGAAACATTTTATCCAGGAGGAGACTACGGGCCAGCCTTGACGCTTCATTTGCGTTTGAATGGGTGGCGTTTGGCGTTTTGCAGACATGTTGCTCAACGTGCGTGCTGCTAATTGGGCGGCAATCAGATGTGTGAATGCCGCCAGAGGGGGGCGGGTGGACTCAAAGAATAGAAGCGCACTGCTGCGTTTCGCAATGAATGTCAAACCGGGGGCCCGGCGGCTCCTCCATCATTTCAATTGGACGAGCATGTGCCACCATTGCGGTGTGCCTGCATCCATCCCCCCAAGCCCACCATGACACCCCCGCCCAATCCCCTGCCGACCACCCGCCCTCAATGCTTGCCAACTTCCACACAAACACTGCTGCCCATCTGCTAAGGAAAAAAAAAAACAGCGGCCACAGTCTCTCTTTCGCGTACAACGAGCGTGTAATGTTCAAAATGCACATCATTTGTATCCCAAATCAATGTTCCCCATTGAAATGAATAGAAATGCCAAGAATACGTTCCAGTCGCCTCGAAACACCCAAAAAATTTTTTAATTGAAAAATATGCTTTGCACGGTTGTCAATTAAAGCTGTAAAACACATTATTTTTAAATGTTTGGGGAAGTAACGACAACAGCAGCAGTGACTGTAATGCGTACATGACGTTGATGAAGCGAGATGAAAAGTTCCACGGAGAAAGTGAGAGAGGTGTCGAGAAAAAAGGTACTTTCCCTGCCATTGTCAACTTGAACATGTCTGCCTCCTTTTTTGTGTTTGTCTTTTGCCATCTGTCATCTTGAGGGAGGCCAACGAGCCAGCTGCCATGTGAGTGGACATCTTGCCCAATCACAAATGCGCAAACACCCCCGACACCCCCCGTTTCTTTCAGGGTGCATCTGTGTGGAAGAAGCAGGTTGCAGTTTGACTAGAAAGTACCATTTGGTTGGCGCTGGTTAAAAACGGACATTTATTAGCACTTGCTTCCGGGATGGTCACTGTGAGTAGAAAAAAACAAAACCAACGTACATAAAATGCAGAGACACACGCGTGTACGAGCGTGTTCGGGGGAAGGTGCCAGACGCGTCTAGTGAAAGTCGGGCTTCTCCGGGAAGGTGCAGCCCACTCGCCGGATGATGACGTTGGCGGCGTAGTGTCCCGCTCGGACGCACTCCTCGAGGGGATGTTCCTGCACCAACGCTGACAGGAAACCTTCGACAACATGTAAATAGTGGGCCGCAGTTGGCGCACCGCCACCCTCGAAAAAAGAACAAAAAAATGTTTGTTTGTCTCCGGCGTACCTCCGACAAAAGCGTCTCCGGCTCCGTTGGTGTCCACGATGTGGTTCTGGTCGATGTCCAGGACGGGGAACATCGTCACCTTGTCACCTTCGAATGAGAAACAAAAAAAGTTGTCATGGCCAAGTTTGGAAGTGCAAAGTGACACTTTGTCTGTCGGAACAATCTCAAACTTAAAAAAACAAAACCAAAACAAGACCAAGATGGGCCGGACACAAGCCTGACGCGTGTCAAATGACATTTTACGGCTTTTGTTCACGAGTGGCACAATCTTGAGGTTTTTTTTTTTTTTTGCCACCAGCAAGTCCGTGTGAGGCAATGGCGATGAAAATGTCTATAGACTCAAGAAGCCGCCTTGCCAAAGCAAAATTTGCGTTTTTGTCCTGCAGGGCTAAACACACAACAGCACCACACAATGTTCTTAGATAAACACAATAATCTCGTTCCATCAGCAGTCAGGCGCTGCAGATTCATCACACTCTTAACGTCCTTTTTTTTATGTTTCTGATTAATAACACCAAAACACGAGGAGCGGCTCGTATTAGCGGCGCGACGCAGCCCTCTCCTAATCATTTGGACACAACAAATGTCACGCTAAAAAACGACGCGCACAAGGAGACGTACTTGACAATTTTTATGCTTCGGGTCAATTCCAGAAGAAGTGCCGACATCAAATTGTGAACCACAGATCTTAACCTCATTTATTAATAGCCGGTCTCAAATGAATAAATGGATTGTTTGTCAATATTTTAGAGAAAAAAACCCATCAACCGTTGTTTTCGTACGCTTCAGTTTTCATCCCAAAAACCGAAGCGTTTGGAGAGCCTCGTTTCGGCTGTCCAACTTGTGGCCTTTGACACGTAACCAGAAACAACGGAGAGGAAAGAAGAACTGTGATTGTGCGTCTTTTGTTCCGAATAGCCTCATTAGAGCTCTTGTGTGGCGCTGATGAAAATTGAGAAGGTCTTTCAACAGGAGTCTTTTTGAAATTAGCATCAATTAAGCCCTTTATTAGCCACGATTCTTTTCAAAAGTGCCAACCGGCGGAGAACAAAACAGCTGAATGTCGCCGCTTCAATGAGCAACGAGCGAGCGCGGCGAGGATTTGATGATTTCATAATCAAACATTGTTGCCGCCCACGGGATACGATGTCGGAAATGGAATGTCTGCTTTCCGCTCATTTGGACGAATCCCAGAGTTGGAGTTGCCCAAATTTGGAATTTAGAATTTGCCCTAAAAGGCTCCTTGGCATTTTTCATTGTAGTTTTTTTTTCTCAATTCAATTAGTTTTAAAAAGTGTTTGGAGCAGATTTGTTAGTTTTGATTCTTTAGGTTTGTTTTTTTTTCTGAAAATGCTTGGTTTTAGTTTCATTTCAGTATTAGTTTTATTAATATCATGAGGATTTGTCGATCGATGCCGTTGGCTAGTACACGATCAAACGCATTTGTCTGGAATGTCATTCACGCGGACAAACTTTTGTGTCAGTTTGATTTGACTTTTTGTCATTTTCACGTCCACTTTTGCAAGTGGCTCCGGATTCGGCAAGGATAAAACGGGGCCCGCTGTACGGCGAGGCGCCGCCATCCGAGTGGAACAACACCCTCCTCGTGAGAAAGTTGTTCTTCTGAAACGCTTCCTGTTGCGTGGCGGCCAAAAAAATGGAAAGGCAGCGAGAGGAAGAAACCGCCTTGTTGGCAAAGGCCAAACGTTGGGAAGCCAGTCGACATTCAATCCGCTTCTCTGTCGCAAGCGCCAGCTCGAAAACATTACGCATGCCTGTCATTACCGCAACCACCGGCACGAGGAACGTCGCCAGCGCGTTTCCTTAAAGACAAGACATGAGGGAAAACATTTCAACGTGCCGTGCCAGGCGGCTTCTTTGGCGGTAATTGATTTTGGCTAATAGGATGCACGCAACATAAACATCCTTCCCCTTCAATCCGCTCGCTTTTGGACACGCCGGCTCATAAGCCAACAAACAACTAGCAAACAAAAAAAACAAACAACTCAAATCAAGCCCCCCGAAACATTCTTACAGTCCACCCTCACCGTTTTTTTTTAGCATTTAAGATATAGTGTTGCCCTTGAATGTAGACAAGGAGATTCCCCCGTTATTTTTATTTTGTTCACAAAAATGTTTTTTGAAATAGTTTTTTTTTCGTGAACTAATATAACATCAATGCTAATTTACATTAGCCCATCTATGGCGTTTCACATTTTCTGTTAGCATCAAGCTAAGGCACCGGTTTGACTGAAATGAATCGCTTTCAAACACGAACGTGACGAGGCGAGGCTGGCGAAGCGCTCAAATCCCGACAGGAGGACTAATTGGCAACGAAATGAGCCGTCAAGTTTATTAGAGCGCCGCCTGTGGGAAATCTTGAATTCTTTCTTTTTTTGTTCCGCTGACATTTATTTGGCTGTGAAGCGCAGCGAGTAGCGCTCGACGGCAGTCATCACGTTTGCCTTTTGTGCGTGACAGCTGAAAGGCGTCATCCGCTTTTCATCGTGCACTCAACAACATATACGATGACGCAGATGAAGTTTCCCGTTTAGAAACGCCGTGTGCAACAAGCTCATCAGCGGCCGATTAGCGATGTCGCTCGCTTATTGATCGGAAATGGAAATCGCATTGTCACGCTAGTTGTTTTTTTTGTCAACTAATTCCCATTGGATCCATTTAAATTTGAGCAAGCCAGTTATACGCTCCAACAGTCTAATCGGATGCATCAGTCGAAGGGCAGCCGCATGCTAATTGCTCGATTTTGCACGACCGGCGACTTTGATTCCAGTCGAGAAACCGACAGCGAGAGCGCTATTATTTTCACAGCGTTTTCGAAAAGACAAGAAAGATGCCCGGTGGAAGGCAATTACAGTCAAAAGCCGCTTGACATTTTTATTTTTTAAATTGTTTAAAAAAACAACAACAAAAAAAAAACACCTTTCAACACTTGTTTGGTATCAATGAAATCATTTTTTTTTTCTTTTTTTGACATCTGGCGTCAATACTGGCGCTTCACTTCAAAGTCAAGCAGGCCAGATGGAGTTTGCCTCTTCCATGTCGGCCATCTTTTGAGGCCACAACGCCGCACATCACGCATCCGTCATGGACGCGTCCGCAAAAGCGGAAGAGGTGGGCCGCACACGGGGGTCTGCAGGAACATTTAGTGGACGCTCTCAAAGATTGGGACAAATTGCAACGTTTTGGGGAAAGATGCCAGATGGAAAAAGAATGTCAGAAATTGAAAAGAAGAAAGGACACGGACAAAAGTATTGGGAAAAATTGCAAAGTCAAATTTGAGATTTTTAATGCGTTGGGACCAGTTTTGGCTCAAGACCGACCGAAGTGGATGATGTACGTCGCTGTGTGGGAGAACGCCTACCGGCGGTGGCAACGGTGTCGTCCTTGCCCTGCGTGAAGACGACCACCCTCGGCCTGGCAGGGTTGTCCTTGGGCAGGCTTCTGGTCAGTTTGGCGATCTCGCCGATGTCGTCCGTCTGCAAAGAAAAAAACAAACGTTTTGCAATCTAACACAACGGAAATTCATCAAGTGCGTTGGATCCATACGAGAAAATGATCACATCAGCTGCGAGGGGGACGTCAAAGTCGCTTTATGATGAACACATCGTGATGTAGAAAGATGGCGGCCTCACGGTGGGGTGTGACGGAGCACGCTCAATGCAATCCAATCAAAAAAAAAACTAAACTAAACAAACAATGTGTACCAGTGAGCTTTTCCACCTCTAAACGCTTTCCAACCGTCATTTAATCAGCTCCGAGAGAGAAAAGTGGGTGGAACGCGCAAAGTAAGTGCTAATGGTGAGGTTAATGCTGAGGCTGTTTGCAAGCCAAGGTAAGGAGACGGAGGGGGGGGGAAGCAATTTGTCAGCGTGACTGCGTATAACCACAAGCGCTCCTCCAGACAGCCGACGCAAAAGCGCACAAGGCCTCGGCACGTTGTCGCCCTTCGCTTTTATGTTCACAATATTAAAAAAAAGCTGCCCGACTCAGGTTGAAGGTGCGACGAGGCACACCGAGACACGCGGGCTGGAAAACAATCTCCACGATCAAAGATTCAGCACAGTGACATCGATTTGGAGAGACACAAAGTTATTGGCTGCAACGAGGAGGCCAACGCAGGTCCTTCAAATTGTTAGCAGTCGAGACGAGCTGCGGGTGTGGCGGGAGCGGAGGTCGCCGACCATTCGGACCACGTGGGAAGCGAAGCCAAAAGTTGACCAAAACTTTTTTTTTTATAAATATAAATATTGAGGGTAAAAAAACTGCAACTTTGTGAATCTGTGGGTGCAGAGCCACAAGAATGCAGTGACAAAAATAAAAGTATGCCAATTTGGAGCAGAAAAATCCCGACTACCTTTTATGCATGCTTCTAAAGTAGCTCGGAAATGCTCGGGTATCGCACGCCATCACGCCTTGGCGACCCGATGGACCCACAAGAAAAGACCTAAAGGTTTAAAAAAAAAAATAAATAAATCAATAAATAACATCTGTACACGATGTTGGGCGAGCAAGCGTGCACGAGAGAGAGAGAGAGGCAGTTGAACAAAGAAACCATGACGACTGCCCGATTGCCATGGCAACAGCAGCGAGGCCTGGCGAGTGTAACAGCGCATCAATCACTGTCCAAAAAAGAACTTCCCGATCAGCAGAAATCAACAAGAAAGTCGGAAGCGTTAGCATGTTGGCGGGCGATGGGTGGACAACTCACCTGGAAGCCCAGCTGCTTCCCAAACGCGGCCGCCTCCTGCAAGACACAAAAACAAACCGAGTTGAAAACTGGGAGCCACATTTTAAAGCGCAATATGAAACAGGAAAACGTGGCTTGAAAGCCAAATGTCAAATTGGCCTTTTTTTTAAGGTAATGTTGAGTAACAGGTGGATTTTTTTTTCAGGTCAAAGATATGCTCAGAAAAAGATAAAGACATATTTTAAGCAAAACAAATGTGAAAAAAAATACAAATGCATGCGCTGACAATTGTGGAATTGCAAATAAAAAATAAAATCAATATACAGAATACAACTGGAAATAAAAGTCAATCAAAAAAAGTAGAAATAAAAATATAATAACTGAAATAAATGTGCTGTTGGTCTCAAATCTGAAAAAAAAAAAAAGTAGACATGGTGCATAATGCGTGGCGAAGCAAATATTGAGGCGACATTTTGTCATCAAACTCGCAAAGTTCGTGTTCAGGAGCTCATTGCGTGAATTTTTCACGGCCTTGCTGTGCGTGTGTTTTACATGCGACACGAGCTGTTTTGGGACGTCGCACTCGACAGCTTTGCGACGGTCGCAGCTGTCGCCACAATGCCGACGACTTCAAGTGACATCTGGGCTCGCGATGCCATGACAAAAAATAAATAAAATCCGCCAGTCGCCGGGCAAAGGAGCACAAAAAAAACACAGAGTTGTTTTTCAGTGGGCCCAAACGAGCTAACGAAGCGACGTGAAGCCGTCAGAAAGCGCGCTGAGAATGTTGCCGCTGTCGGAGGATTAAACAGTCCGAGGGCTATTTTTAGAACGCTTAAGCTAATAATCCACAGTCGGCAATTTCATGCTCAGACAAATGAGAGAATGCAGCGCAAACGCGACACTTTTCATCTTCACTTGCCAACAAAATATGCGGCAATTTCTCCAAAGATGCCAATGATGGAATCATTTGCACTTGGACAAGCTTTCATAAGAGACAAAAAAAAATAAAAAATATTCAAGAAGTGGAAGCAGACATGCTAACAAGCAAGCCAATATAAGCGTGCCCTTGCCCCGTCACTCCGGAAGACCCCTGCGGCGGCGGCGGCGGCCTGGCTCGCCATCCATCTCAGTTGGACTGACTGCCACAAGGGCAGCGGGGGGGGGGGGGGGTAAACACCCGCAAACATGGGCGGCGTATAAATAGCAATTACAAAATGGCGGTTTGCATAAAGGGAGGTCGAGACGGGCGGCGTTAGCCTCAGCCTGCTGCGACCTTGTGCCGCCGCCGCTGGGGGGGGCGTCAGGGTCGGGGGGGTCGGTTCTGCAGTCCCACGGCCTTATCTCACCTCGCGCTCGGACAAGAGGTCAAGAGTGTGACGGCAGCCGTGATCTCCCTCAAGGAACTCGGCCAATATCCGCTCGACTTTAACGACGTCTGTCCGTCGGGCGAGATTTTCGAGTCATAAACGGCGGCAAACACTTCAGTGCCGTCTCGAGTGGGGAGCTTGTACAGAGTAAACATGCAGCGTTCATAAAATTCTGCCCTGAAGCCAGTTTGAGTCGGCAACAGGAAATTTGGTGGACTCTTCTGTCATGATCAGACCCACAAAAAAAAAAAAAATGCACCATTTCGACGGCTTACGTACTCAAAGACTCCACATAAACACGTCCAAATCAAAGTTGACCTTGGTGGCAACGTGGTGTGTTTCGCTCGTCTCTGTCATGACTCGACGGAGATTTTAATCACCCGACAGCCGGGCAACGCGAAATTGTTGATGTCGTTGCGAGTGGGCAGAACACGGCAGCACCGTTCTTGACTTTCTATTCAACGGACAGACGATTGACCTGCCCGAAGTTCCGCAAACAAGTTTTGCAACTTGAACCATCAGGGAGATGGCGCACGTCGAGAAGACTTTTGACAGTTCGCCAGTCATCTCGGAAGCACGGCAATGAATGCGCCTGCCAAAAAACGGGGACCACAATCACGAGGAGACAAAGGACTTCGCAGCCGCCAACTCTTGTGAGGATAAGAGGATTGCGGGAGCGAGCGGCCAAACGCCGAGCAGCGGTAATTAGGACTGTTGGGGTATCTCGGAATGCCCGCCGGGCGAGCGAGGAAAAACACGGGGGGCGGAGCCATTGCGGGATCGCCTCTTCCATGCGGATCAGCGTGGCGGCACAAACCCCACGCGAGCAGGTTGGATTGTTTTTTTTCCCATTTGGCTAATATGCAGCGTGACTCATCGGGCTCCATAACTGTACGTCACGTCACGTCACGGCGAAGGTCAACGTTCTCCCGGCGGGTGACTCATCACGAGTTGCTTCAATTAAAAACCGTCTGCCGCATCTTTGCTTCTTTTCAATGACACCTTGTGATCGGGCTGCCAATGGCGATGTCGTGCCCGTATCTCGTCCGGTCACGCCCATTTTTTTTTTTTTTTAAAAGTGACCCGTACCGCAGCACGTGCTGGCTCTTTCGCTTTTCTTTTCGCTGAGCTGTGAGAGGGGCGGGCTGACACGCTGAAGGAGCATCAATGTGACAAATTTTTTTGAAGCACTTCCAGCAAATTGTCTGGACCGCGTCCACGACGCAAATTTCCGTCTCTGGCCGGCCCAAACGAGCTCGTTCGGTCATCTTGGGCACTCTCATTCAGATCGCTCTTCTCATGACGTACGACAAAAAAGGGCTTTCTGATTCTGATTTCTTCTGAAAAAGTCATCATTAATAATAAATATAATTACTCGAGATTAATTCTTCTTTAAAATAAAAAACAATTTTGTGCCTTCCCGAGGGAACAAAATGAATCAGAATTTGTACACTTCATTTGTCTTCTTGGAAATTTTTAAAATGATCCATTTCAAGCAATTTGGGAAAAGAATTGGAAATGTTTTTTTCTCAACGAGTGAAACTACTCAACAGCGAACCCCCAAAAGAGCGCAGATATAGATGAACGGCATGCAGACGTTAAAAGGCTCATCAGTCAGGGAGATTAATTCCGTAATGATCGTCGCGTTTCTCTTAAATACCGCGATGCAAAGCCGAGCGCAACCGTTTCATCCCCGCCGCCTTTCTTTGGTGTGCTTCTTTATCTCTCCTACGCTCAAGAGAGCACGTTGGCAAATCGCAGCTAATTTTATCGCCGGTAATTATTTCTCTCGTCGGGGGTCGCATCAACTGCCGCCGTTAAAAAAAAAAAAAGTGGAATCGATGGTCGTTTCCGTGTCAGGTGGTCAAAAGGACAAGGAGGGAGGAGTCAATTAAAGTCGGGTTATTGTGCGACAAGTTAGTCACTGAAACTAAACGCCGCCATGTCACGAATGTCACGTTGTGAGCACAGGTGGGCACTTGACCCTTTTTTGCCGGTCAGTCCCCCGCCCTCCGGCCGCGATCTCGGTAGCCTCATTCAGAAAAAATGTCGCCCCCCCAAAAAGCGTGCCTGTATTTCCTTATTCTGTCATCAATCAATATTTTGTCCAACATCAAGAGTGTGTCTCGCAGTCCAGCTCAAACGTTGTTCCAAAGAGGACGAGCAGATTGGTGCTTGTCGGCCGGCCGCAAGTGAAGAAGGCGACAATCGGCAAAGTGCACAACGGGAGGTCTGCGCGAGCACGCCCTCACCCTTCGCCCGCCGTCCACGTGGCGGGAGGCCAACGGGACTGAAACCAGTGCAGACCGACATCCGCCGTTCGCTCCGACGGCTGAATATCGCCTCTGTTTTGGATTCCCGGAAAACAAGTCCTGACAGACTTTTCCGACGTTAATCTGTCGGCAAACACGCCATTATGAGCCCGAATCTTTAAAGTCAATAATGACTGCAGGTGTGAGGGAGCGTCTCGAAGCAAACAGTTGCAGACGCAAAACGCGAGCGTGTTTGCAAAACACGCTCGCGTTTCAGGAGGCGGAATCGCTCGTCAACACAAAAAGATGCAGTTGAATATATTGTTTTTTTTGTCAGATTCACTTGGGACTTGCTTGAAATGTCAGAGTTAAGACTTGAGCCGTATTTGTGACTCACACAAACGCAACTTACCGTCTCGTTGCCAAACAGGATGTCCACGTAAGGCATGAGCTCCATGATGCCGTCGTTGAAAAACTGACAGATGAAAGGCGCCGACAGGTTCATGCAGAAGAGTTTGTTGTTTTGCGAGGCGTGTTTGGCCACCTTCAGCATGGACGGCGGAGACACGGTCAAGAAAAAGCCCTGAAAAAAAACACACACGCACGCTAATAATTTGGATTTTCACATTTCCAAGTGAACGTGCATAGAATTTGACATCTTTTCTCAGGGCAGAACAGAACAGACTCAAAGCAATTCAAAGTGGGTTTAAAAAAAAACAAAAAAAAAAGTTCATCAAAATGTGAAATCTTGACTGGCCCCAAATTTGCTGGGTTGTTTCTTTCCTTCTTGGACAACTTTTGGAATGCTCCAACTTGTAAAAACTCGACGGCCGCGTTAACTTCTCGTGCTAGCCACTAGCACGGCAAAATTGCGCAACAAACTTGAAGCCACCAACTTTTGGCTGATCTATTCATTTGTGACAACACAGACTGCTGCTGAAGTTTCTAGCGAGCCGCTCACTTAACTCCAAATTGGGCCACTTTTAGGTCGTCCAAACTTGAAGTCACAAAGACGAGCGTAAGAAGAACCAGAATGTCTCCAAGCAAGCGGAACACTTTGAAACTGCTAATTTGTGGCTTTGAGGGCAAAATGACGACCAGTTTTGGGAGCACAAAGGAAGGGAAGGACAGTGGCGAGAAGGGGGCCGGTCAATTTGGTGGGGAAACGACACGCACGTATCCGATGATGGGCGAACAAAAGTCTCGTCTGGACTCCTCTTACTCGGAAACGAGAGAAGCATGCTCGGCCATTGTGCGAAGGAACACAAATCGGGTAAGAAAACACCTTTGCGTTTCAGGAGGAAACCCGAGACGAGGCGCGCTCAAGCGCCGCTCTCCTTTGATACGGATCGGCTTAAGCTTGTTTTCCGACAAGTTGCTCGCTAAAACCTGGAGGGCACTCATAACGACAACAACAGAAAAAAAAAAAAAGTTTCATCTGATCCATTTAATCCGCCGACTTTCTCGAGGGCTCATTAAAGCCCGATGACATCATGTGCCGCGAATGAATATTAGAAACTTTTGAAAATTGTAAAAAAAAAAAAAAAAAAAGACAACATAGCATTTATTGAAATGCATATCCAATCCGGCTCGCTTTTTAATTTAAGGGGGGGCTGCGGTCCAAAAACAAAGAAAAAGCGAAGAAGGTCGCCCATTGTCCAACTTTCCAGGGTGGCTTTTCACTCTGCCATCTTTAAAGGCTATTTGACCCAAAAAAAACACATTTGCCTTTTTTTTTTAATAGCCAAAGTAAAAATTGCAGAGTGGAAAGTTCTCATTGCGCAATGAGAATCCAAGCCGTCTTGATTCCCAAGTGCCCGCCTTTCAAATCTGTTCCGGTGTCATCGGGCCGAGCGCCAAGTTTGCGTCTGCAAGCGACTGTGAAACGGAAGACGGGAAGGTCTTTAGTGGCGGTGGCGGGACGCCGGATCGAGTGGCGACGATCGCGGGAGGCCGCTCTCACACTCGCCAACCAAATGAGGACAAGTGTGAAAAAAAAATCAAATAAAAAGCTATTTTAAGAACGACACTTACACTCTTTTACGACACTGCTGCTATTTTGAACATCACGACTGCAACTTTGAAAATGAAGCGCCTGTGCCACTCTTTTTTTTTTTTTTTTTTTCCACGGCCACCGATAACATCTGCCTCTTGGTCTTGCTTCCCAGCTCGCGCGTTCTGCTCCATCTTATCAGATCACTTGGAAATTCATCCACTGCCGCCGAAGGGGAGGGCGCAAGAGGTGCGGGCGGGCTGCAAGCATCTCCGGGGGCAACAAAATTGGGATTTAACAACCTGGGCGGACATCTTTAACCAACGGCTTTCTCTTTACCTAAAAAGCTGCCCGAGGAGCCGTAAAGAGGCGGGAGCTCAGGAATGATGACGGATCGGACCCGGTCAAGGTTATCTTGATAAGAGAGGGGGGGGGGGCATTTATTTGATGAGCCATCACAATTTGTGGCTGTTAGGCGACCAAACCCCGTTGCGATGTTACCGTAATTGTTGAATCACTAAATATACCGAAAATTCTCATCCCCCGTCCGGCGAAAAGGGACGCCCGCATGCGTCGGGCGTCGTCCTTGTGCGCCACGTTGCACTTCATTAGCATTTCACTGCCCGCGGCTCGCTCTCCTTCAGTGACTCTGAAGGGGAAACGAAGTGCGCAAACACACACGAGCGTACGCACACATTGGGAGGAAATGTAAGACATTGCAATGCTTCCTATTAATAGAAGACAGGAGACCAAATTGATGATATATATAATATGGTTAGCTCCCACGGTCAAGTCTCAGGACGACGGTTCGATATCGATAAACATGAAAATTTATTTATTAATGATATCACAACTTATCGTATCGCCGGATCACGCAGTATCGTATCGATACGAGGAAAGCAGAAAAAAAACGCAGACTCTGAAAATCGCTTGCCGTCGCCGTTTGGAAATCCATCTGCAGTTGAGTGAATAATCGCCCGAGGTTTCGTGTTTCCGCGAATATTTCCAAAAGGTGCTACAGCGATGGATACGAACGAGTCGGGCGGGGGTCACTTGAGGTCGAACACCGCGACGGAGCGGCGGGAGACAGTGGTCCAGTGTTCGCCGCCGGCCCGGCGAAAGCCGGCGCAGCGGCTTGGAAAATTACAGGTAATTGGCCGAGCCATCGAATCCAGTTTGGCTTCGCCTGAGAGCCTAAAATAACAAAGCTGTGATTGCTCGGAGGCCCCAAAGAGTTAATTTGATACACATTTCTACACCCACCTTGAAATGTACTGGCTCCCCCCCTTTTTGCAAATACTCTCCATCTGCCAGATTATGCTGAAGCAGCGGGAGAAGGTGAGGGGAGGGCCCTCGCGCAATATTGCGTGAAGGCTGTCAAGCGGCACGCGGGCCCAATACGACTGTTTGCGTTTGCCTTGAAAAAAGATGTGGCGTTGCACGTAATTGGCGGCGGGCCACATGCTTCGGCGGTGAACAAAGGAGGGTCTTTTCCTCACCTGATTGACTGATGGACGTCGGCCACATTTAAACTTGCCCCCCGCGCCCTCTTGAGTTCGCTAAGTAAGCGGTCCGTTAATGAGACGACAAGAGGTGATGATGTCACAGGATTGACTTGTTGTGCGCCATTCGAAGGCGTTCCCACAATCCTGTGAAAATTCACATTCGCTGGTGGGCAATTTGAATTATTATTTTTTCTGTAACTCCACCCCCAAGGCCAGTTGCAGTTAGCAACAGGATATTCATGAAACGAGACGATTATGAGACGATCCAGGAAAAAGTGTCAAGAGGTCATGCCTGAAGTGACACTTTTTCAGTCATTTTTAAAAAAGCAACAAATTGGAATACTTTTGTCTACCATGAGTCGACGCAGAGAAAGGCCTCAAGAAGTCAAACCCAGAAAGCGGGCGAGAGGCCGCCATTTTGCTTCCCATTGGCCACTTTCATTTTCATTTTAACCGATGACAGAGATGCTTGAAACGCAAACCTGACGATGAAGCCACGCAAACCAGATCACACGGTGTTGACTCTGAGATCCCTTTTTGGCAGCAACCAACAAAGAAATGGATCGCAACAAAGCGCTTTGCCAAATAGTGAGCCGAGACGTAATAAATGCTCATCAACGCTTTATGATGAGAGCGCTCGTCTCGTACGAAAGCGTTCATGAGAGGAGACGTGACGACGCATCTGCTCCCTAAAAATGATGAAATTCTACCAAAGTCCGCTGATGTTTTCGACCTCGCTGACACGAACAGCATGTTTTACACTCGCAACAAGCAGCAACTGCAGCTCCGGAGAGAGAGAGCGAGAGGGAGGGAAAAAAAAAAAGAAGAAGAAAAATTGATTGCCTGCAGGCGAGAAGTGTGAACTTTCATAACCTAAGTCAAATTTCCTTGAAAGCGGTGGGCCCTAAATCACATCAAGCCGAGGCGATGCGGCTGCAGAATTATGCAAAAGACACATTTGACGGAGCACAAACTTTCAAAAGTTGAAGCTTGTTTATTTAGCGCAGATTTTTTTTTTGGGGAGAATATTTTAGCACAAGAGGAGCACGTCTGATTGTCTTCAATTTTGCCAAAGACTCTAAAGCCAGAAAATTGCATGTTCATTTTTAAAATACATTTTTTAAGCTATTTATTCTTCGATTGCTATTCATGAATATTTAGCTTTTAATTTATTTTGTACAACACAAGATGGTTAAAAAACATTTGTGATATTTTGTCCCAACCCTATCTGCGAAGACTAACGATGCAAAAAAGTGTTGCCGCAATATTCGCAGTGGATTGTGAAAAAAAGAGGAAAGGTTCCGCCCCCAAGGAAAAAAAAAAATCTAATTAAATTAAATCAGCAAATTAGACTTTTGTCTTACATAAGATGTAAAACTAAATGTGGCTGGGTTTAAAAAAAAAAAAAAAAAAAAAAACAACTTTCTTTGGCCACACATTGAGCCTGGCCGCCACATGAAAAACGTCCACTTAAGAGAAAAATAACCCCCCCATAAAAGCCGAAGTGAAGAGCAGAGAGGTGCAAGGTTGCCTCCTAATTGCAACAGAAGAGAGAAGCGACGTCGGAGTAAACAAAGTCTGATCGATGGCGGGGGATTAGATCGGGAACAGAGCCTTTGGTCTTCGGCCAAGGGGAGCGCAAACACACTGAGAATGATGGGGGGGGGGGGTCAGAATAGCTGAGGCGAGGATCTGGTTGAGTTAAAAGCATTCTACATCACAAGGAAGGAGGCCAGATGGAGTGCGGCGTGTGACCACGTCTGACAACTTTTTCACATCTTGCTTATTTGGATCTGACGGAGGAGCGGCACTTCAGGTCAGGCCACATTCCCAACGCCGTTTTTCACGGCAAGTGGAATTTAAAAAAATAAAAATAAGTGTACTTTGGCCTCCCGCGTGCACGTTAATGCACACACTATCAACTGTTGCGCTCTCAACCTAACCTTTACAACTTCCACACTTCATTTCATCCCCACTTCAACGTTCGAAACGTTGCCGGGACTTCCTCCATCTTTGCATCGGACACCACAAGAAGCCGAAATTGGAGCAGAATACATCAACTGAAATGTTGTCTGTGTTTGATTGCACTGGGCCGAGTGCCAACAGTTTTAATGAGGGCTGCGTGCAAAGATATTTTGGTGCGCCGCGTGTGCGTGTGCCCAAATACTCGCAATTAGATCCGATTGCAACACACAGAGTTCTGAGGATGTGCTGACCTAATTCTGACGACTGCGACCACCTCTGGGGAGGACGCTCATGTTTTTTTGGGGGGGGGATTTTAACTCTTGATTATTGAATGAGTCGGAGTGTCAAAGTGAAATCTTGATCGGCGCACGCGCGCTTCTCATTTCGGTGGCAATGCAGAAAGCAGAATTTTGCTGCATGCTTTGAATGGAGACAAAGTCGTAGAAAAGTTGAAAAATGTCAAACGAAAAGCCACAAATCTTAAAAGGAGGTGATTGGTTTATGTCAAGAGTGAAAGAAAAAGCAGCAATTGGGCTTATTCATTTCTTCATTTTGAAAAGAAAAAAAATTACAAAGATCAACAGTAACAGTTGGGTAACGTGAGAGAAATAAAAAAAAAAAAAAAAAAAAGATTGTCAATGGTTATCGATGACGACATGGAAATAACAAATGTTTGATGAGTCGTTTTGTTGCTTTCATACAAAAAAAGAGTGAAAAAGATCTTTTAGTCATCCATCGAAACGCCAAACGCGGCCTTAATTGACTCTTGTTTCTATTTGATCCTTGTCAGCTGAGTAAGACGGCGGTGCAGTTTAGCATCAATATTCTCCTCAACTGCACTCGGCGACATCATTAACAGGCCCGCTGACATGGCACCGATATGAGATGACGATCAGAGGCAAACATTTTGAGGAATACAAAAACGGAACGCGCATTTTTCATCAGCGGCCGTCGAGCTCAACGACCACGTTTCACCGATGCTCGGAGCTCGGGACGGTTTATCCGACCATCGAGCGGCTCGGAATCAAGCTTCCATGTCGACGTGCGTCTACCCTCCAACACGCGTTCGCCGCCATTGACGAGTAGACGCGTCAATTACGTTTTTCAACAGAAAAGGGGCGGAGCAGGCTCGGATTCTGCTTTGACACAACTTTAATGATGAGCAACCACCAGTAGATGGCATCGGTGCCCCGTTGCAAAAAAAAAACACAAAAAAGCAGAGTCAAACTTTTTTCCCTCGTGAAAGGAGAGCGTCTTTTAAAATTATTCTGAAGCATGTAGCTTGGCGGGGCACGAAACAGCACGGTTCTAATTTTAAACGTGGCACACGCCATGGACCACCTGCCGCGTGTTTACTTGCCGTGAAGCCTCCTCGCAGGCAGGAAAGGCGCACTCGGGTGACGTTGTCGCATGTCGCCGTGACACCGCGACACATATTGTGTGTTTGAAGATGCAAAAATGTGTCGGCCACATGCGAGCAACCACCCGGCGAGAGGCTGAGACGACGCCCGCCCGCCGTTCCTCGCGCCTCGGCGCACACGTTTGTTTTGTCACCGGGGATTCGTATTCATTTCAGTAGTTGAGTTAAAAAAAAAAAAAAAAGAAGAAATTAAGAGAGATTTTCATAGCAGACTTTCTAGATATGGGAAATCACGCAGTGACATCCGTTTTTCTGTGACCGCGCTTGGAAGTCTGACGTTTGTCTTAAATCGACATGAACGCCGACATTTTTTTTGTCCACCGACGATAATCGGAAATGCATGTGCCAGAAGATTTTGATTGTTACTATCAAATCGCAGATAAACATTCAATTTGTGTTTAATTTTATCATTGTTTTTTTCATTTTTATTTGAAATATTACTGTTGTAGAACCGATTTTCTTTTGGTCCCTGACATTTGTCTGTTGGAGTGGCAAAGTTGTTCTGGATAGCAGGAAGGTCCTGTGAGGATTACATTGGCTAAGCCCTTCTCACTCCAGGAAATTCACTGAAAAGTGCTCCGGGTAGAAAATCAAAGGAAAGTGTTATTCTTTTCAACTTTCTGCATGCTCACGGAGAAAACTTATTTTTTCTTTTTAACCACTCCACTTTTCGCCTGGCTGGAATTTTTCACGCGGAAAATGTGAAGGCAGGTGGGTTTGGACAGAAAGGGAGGAAAGGGGGGGCGCCACTGTTGAACATCCAGGGGAAATGTTTCTTATTTGAATGGAAGAGCGCCATGGCGACGGCTTCGAGAGGCTCCCGAGGCTTTTGTCCGGAGTACAATGTGATTAACGCGTCTTTGAGCGGAAAAAATAAACGCAGCGATGAGCTAATACAGCTGAAATGAAACATTGTGAGCGAGCGCATGATTGCGCATCGACACACCGCGTCCGACGCGGGTGGGACGAATAATCAATGCGTGCATTCTTATGATTGTCATTTCATGACACAAGAGATGCACAAGGGTCGAAAAAAATAATAAAACTGCGTGATGAATCGGTACCGAAATGACGTATCATTTCCTCTCTCGCTATAATAAGGCTAATAAAATACAAGCGTGAAATATTGACTAGCCGACGTGTTGGGACAGACAATCACCACAGTGACATTATCGTCATCATTTTATTTTTATGACACGGTCTCAAACAAGTGTGAAAATATCCTAATCATAACTGAAAAAATATCGAATGTTGTTGTCTTGTGACACAGTGACGATACACACGGGTCAAATTTCAATATTTCATCTCGGCACAAGCTGGCCCATCAGTTCAAGAAGTATAAAAAATAAATAAATAAATAAATCACTTGTCACGTGTAATTGGACGGGGAAGCGAGCGGGGAGACGGCGGCCATGAGCCGCGGGACACCCCCTGATTGAGTAACGCGGCCGAGGAAAAACGAGCCCGATCGATAGCCTTTGATCTGCTGGGATGCAAATAGCAACGGCTGGACGGGACGATGCGACATGACTTATGTTGTCATCATTAGCCTTTTTTTTTTTTTAACCGTGTCAAATCCGCTCAATAAAAGCACATTATTTGATTTCCGAAAGGAGAAGCGCTGCTACTTCGTTAATTTAAAGCTAAGTCATTAAAAAAAGTTTCAAACTGACATTTGAAACAGCTCACGATAAACAAACCAATTAGACGCAACGCAAAGTTAACAACACGTAATGAATCCAAAGTTTTGGGGGGTTTTTTTTGGGTTCTCGTTTGTATTTTTTGCCTTCGTCGCTCGCAGGGATACGTGCCCTTCTTGAGTCAGCATGAGTCAGCTTACATCTTCTGACAATCAAAGGCCGGGGGGGGGGGGTTTGTCAAAAGGGGACCGCTGTTATTGTTTTGATTGCTCGCCACCGCCGCCCCCCCCCTCCTCTCTGTGATTGCGCCACAGCATCTGCGACAAAGGCACGCACATGTGGAGCATCAAAAAGGACGAGAGGTCTGCTTTTTATTTACAGCGGCCGACCGACAGCTTTGTTGGGCGGGATGCGGTCGTGACGTTCGAGCAGGCGGGCGCTAATCGCAATGTCCCGCGGGCGTGCACATGCTCTGGCATACAATGCAACGACCCCCCCCCCCCACCCCGCTGCCGCCATTGCCCTCAAGGCTCTCGGCACTGGCATAACCAATGGCACAAAAGTAAAGGAGCGCTGAGAGGAGTTGTGACATCATTGTGTCAGTATGCGACGCCGTGCGTCACAGGTTCCGATCTGGTCGAGTTAAAACACCTCACAATTGAGCGGCGTCCACATATACAAGTTCGGAAACAAGCCGTCAAAATATAACAGCAACTTTTGAAGCACACAAAATGGCTGCCGTCCCGTGCTCTTCCAGGCAAGAGATTTTTTTGTTTGTTTTTTTCATTTTCATTTTTTCACTCTAGTTTTGCTCCCTGCTCACCACGCATACCGCCACCCGCAAGTTCTGGTCCAGCAATTCTATTTTGTTCGCAGACTTCACTCGGACGTTTCAGTTTTGTGAACCGTTGACGCATATTCCCGTGCATCAGGCGATCTTGTATTTTATTTTATTCCGTCCACAAGTGACTACCGCAGATCACATGGTCCAGACGGATTTGTGCTCGCTTTTATTTTTTTCTCTGCCGTCGGCTGCCAGGTTGGCATTGCAAATGAGAATCCGTTTTCAATTGCCTGACCTGGAAAGAGCAAGGTTCAATCCGTACAAATCAAAAACGCGAGCCTCCCAAATGTCATGTTGCTGAAAGTGGTTTCGAAATGTTGGTGGTTTCACGCCTGTGTAGGGCAAAACTCTCTAAAGGCCTGATAAAGAGCAATAACGACAAAGAAGCAAAGCCTTTTACGAGAGCCTTCATCAAAAAGTGCCAACGAGGCGACGCAAGACACGGGCATCTTGTTAGCATTGCGAAGCCGGGACGACGACGAAGAAGAAGAAGTTGCTTAAGATGTTATTTCATGTGTGTCTGAACATTTTGACACTTTCCAGACAGTCCAAATGTTCCATGACCAGAACCTGTGAAGACTCTCAAGCTGCGAGGAACAAACATCTCGGAAAACAATCTCTCACTTGACACGCTTTTCAATTTATTAGGAACGCCATAACAGCGTGGCGGAGCCTCTTTTTTTTCCCTATGAGGTGACATTTGAATTTTTTTATACAAAACTTTCAAACGTTTGCATTTCACAAGATGTGATGAGGTCTGGCGGAACCTCAGAAATTCTTTGGAGCCACGATAGCGTCCATTCACAGGCCGTGCGACACAAAGGGAAACATTTCAGGAAAAAAAAAATCTATTGGGTTTGCTTTTTCTTTGGCTTTACTGCTTGTCGATTACTCACACTCTTAACAAGTAAGCAACTTTTTTTGTATATTATTTCAACAGGTGGATTAATAATTCCATTTTGCATGCTGTTAGTTTCAGGGTCAGGTGTCCCAATACTTCTGCCCCCTTGAAGGGTTGGCTAAATTTGTAACGCAAGTGTGTGTGTGTGTGTGTGTGTGCGCGGCTCAAGTAGATAGGCAGTGTGTTCTCATCCCATCGGGAAGGAGAAGAAGAAGAAAAAAAAAAAAAAAACACCCGAGGCGCTATATTTAGTCACATGGTGGCATGTGAGCAGTCTCCATGACAACAGAGCAAAAAATGTCATCCTCCTCCACTCAAGACGCATTCAAAGACGTCAGGGGAAAAAAGGTTAAGAGGTATCGACGCCGGGTCTGTCGTTAACAATGCCAAGTGAAGAACTGTCGGGTAATGAGGGGCTACGCAAAGTCGATGGAGCGCAGACGCGACGCTTGTAAACATTACGACGCCATCGCTTCTCCTCAAAAGCCACCCCAAAAAAAAAAAGGAGAATGAGAAAGTCAATGAAAAGTATTGGCAGCTGAGAAAGAGAGAAAGGAGGGAGGCCAAACTGGCAGCGGGGCTCTCGTGACAAAATGTAAACACAAAGCGGGAACGTTCAGAGGAAAAAAAAAAAAAAAGCGCGGGGGTGCACAATCACAAGTTGAACATCTGGTATGCACGCACACACGTTGTGACCCACATAAATCAACGTATAGCCACAGTCACAAGAATGGCTTTAATTATGGACTCCAACTACTTCTATTTTCAAATGTTTCCTTTTTAAATGTATTTTCACCACCGTAGAGGAGATTAATGTCGTCGTATTTGAAAGTTCAACGGCTTTCGTGTTGCCCAAAAAAAAAAAAAAAAAAAAGACAGCAATTATGCTCTTGGGCTAACGACAACCACATTTTTCCGTGCCATTTTTCTCGATTTGCAGACATTGGAGGCGTTTGAATGCATTGGCTGATATCGATTCCATCGGGGCTCAGGCACTGTTATTTAAAAAAAAAAAACTTGCCATCTTTTTTTGCCCAAGAGACGCGCTCTCCTCAAACGGCGGCGAGTAAATCTTAATCAGACACTCAGCCCGCTCGAGCAGGTTCCTCGCACTCCCTGGTGAGAGTCGCAACACATGGCCATCAGGCATCATTCGCCGCCGCAAAGTGACCATTTATTTTCCCTCGCCTCCGTATTACTCGGCAAATAATTACTCAAGTCGATTCAATTAAAGCTCGGCCAATGGCGCTTGGGAAAAAAACAAAAAAAAAAAAAACAACAGTCAGGTTGAACAAGAGCCTGGAGGCGCGTCAGAGCCCCCCAAAAATCCAAAAGGCGAGCAGCATGGCCGGCAGACAACGACCCAAAATGAAGCAAACGCGTTTAAGCATTTTTCTTCAAACAAGGGCGCTGGCAAGAAGAAGAAGAAGAAGCAATTGTTTGTTTCCTAATTTCTGAGATCCGTGACACTTTTGACTCTTTCAAACAGTTGAGCTTCACTTCTGTAATCGCCGTCATGATATTTGTTTTCGTTTAACTTCTATAAAGATGGCTGCTCATTCTTCTGGTTTCGCTTTGTTCGATTGACTTCTTCAAGGATGGACAGTCGTGTATTTTTTTTTTGCTATTGTGGAGAGTCAGTACTCAGATGAGATGCAAAGCAGCATCGCAAACGCAGAACAAATAAGTCTGCTCTAATGGAAATACGACAAAATGATGACTCTAACGGACGTAAAAGCGCATAAGCTCTGACAAATATGAACATATTACGTGTCGGGAGCGTTTATTTACTGAAGAAGGCGGCCATTAGGGAGGATGCGTTCCGGAATTGTTGTAAACAATGTTAGCAGATACATGCTTGAATTGAAAAAGGGGCTATTATGGAAATAAAATCAAGCCGTCCACATCCTGGAAGAAAAACTTGAAATAAAAGTATTTGTCTTAAAAATGAAAAAAAAAGGCAAGGTTGGCAGAAAATAAAGTGCAAATGCCTACCAAAAGTTTACTCGAGTACAGTAACAAAGTATTTGTGCTGAGTTACTTTCTCCCACTGGAAACACGCTAATCAAGCTGGCATGAGCTTGTGCCCCCCCCGACACTCCCGACAGCTCATTACCACTCAATTAGGCAGGTGTAGCCCAAGCGCAAGCGTGCACCACCACCGACGACGGCAGCGCTCCCACACGCGTCTTTAACATTGGCGGGGAAAGATAGACACTCCAACGCCAAACGTCGCTTATTAGAGCTGATTGAAATTCTCTAATTGGCCACGCGTGTCGATTTATCAGGATGCGGTCGTCATCGTTTCGGTAAAACAAGCGTGCAGGCAATTAAGGGATGATTCTCGATGCAATTGGCAAACTTGTCAGACTGATTGTCCAGAAGGGGGCGCTGACCACTGTCGCAATTACGGACGCTAAAGACGATGCGGCACTCGGGGGCGGACAAAACATCGCTTTGGTATCGTTTTCATTGGAACGCGAGCGACAAATGACTCACTCATCGGGGTGGGACAAAATATCAATATTTGATGTCGTTTGCTTTAACGAGGCAAAGGCCAAATGTGATTATTAAGGCTGACAAAATATCATTTGAAAGATGTTTCATGTTGAAATGAAGTGTCATTCCGTGCCCGTATCGTGACGGAAGGAGTGCACAAAGTCAACTTTAATATCTCGGGGGAACCAAATCATCTCGAAAAACGAGTCCAACCTGGCGCTCGTCACTTGTTGAAAAATTTTTTTTTTTTAAATGTTCAGAGATTTGAATCCCTCCAAGCAGCTTGCGTGAACAAAAACACGAGGGGAACGTTGAACCCTTGGGAGAGTCGTTTTGAACGGAGATGAAACGATGTATGTACAAATGTATTTAATAAGCCCGGCCACAAGTCCAACTTGGCATGTCAATGCGGCGGGAATTCGGTTTGGTGGGCGAGCGGCATTGTAACTGATCGCCTGCAAACAAAGCGGGGACACTGCCAGTTTGCCCCCCCCCCAGCGCCCCCTTCAATCGCCCACCCCGACGTTTCTTTTTCCTCCCACCCCTTCCCTTCCCTGGCTGCCATTTAGCCTCGTGTTCCCTCGCAAGCAACATGGAAGGACCAGAGTGTGGGATAGCCATTTTTTTTTTTTTTTTTTACAAATCCTACCAAATCATAAATTGGATCATTTGCACTTTCTTATTTCTCTCAGTTCTGTAATATTTCCACATTCAGTATATTAATATGACACATTCCGTTATTAGTCGTTTGCTCGTCATCCCTTCCTACCCTTTTTTCTTCCCTAGCCGCATTTTGCATGGTGAGCCCTCCCGCGCAATGTGTAAGGACAAGGGAGAGTTGAAGGGGGGGGGGTTTGCTCAACGCAGAGTGGCGCAGAGTGCCGAAGAAGAAAGAGGCGGGAGGAAAAGCAATGCCGGAAACAAACAGTGGTGGCGACGAAGCTCAAGGTCAGCATGAGGACGCTGGCCAGAGTTCGGACCGGTCGCAATATATCTAAAAATGTCTATAAACACATGCGCACACACACACACACACACACACACACACACATATATATGCAGAGCAGTCCAAACAATGGTCAGCGCGGACGTGGGGATGGGTTTACTTTGCCACTTGATTTAATTTCGTCAAGTGTTGAAAACAAAAGCCTCGCATGGACACAGTTGATGTTTTGCTCGCGAGCTCTCGTTTAGCTGCTGCCTCACTGGGGCCAGTTGGCAGAGGCCGAAGTCTCCTCCATCTATCCTTGGCTTCTTTCGGACCATCTGCGCCCGCCGGTAATTAACGGGGCCTTTTTACAGCCAATTGTCTCGCTCGGCGACCGCCCCGCCTCGCCATCATCATCCCGTACGAGATGGGAGGGTGGACTTGAAATTATAATTTTTTTTTTTTGATGGGAGGGTGGACTTGAAATTATCATTTTTTTTTTTTTAATATTATTTTTTGTTCAGTTTTGCTTCAGTTGTGGCTGCGCATCGCGTGCAGATGAATTCAAAGTGGCAAGCTGAAGGATGCATCCAGCGAGTGGAGATCAAATTACAGGGCAAAGCGCTCAGCGGTAAGAAAAACAAGCCGGTGGTGATGCTGCAGAGTGGATAAAAGAAGAACATGGAGAAGGGGGGGGTGTTCACATTAGGGGGGGCGAGGAGTGAGGAGGGGGTGAGTGGCATTGAGAGGAAGGACAGGAGGGAGGGAGGCTAACTGGGCCAGCATGAAAACATCATCCCGAGCAATTAGAGTCACTCACACAATACATCAATACATCAACCTCCCCGTCTGACGCCGACTGCACGGCCGGGACCAAATTGCAATATCGTCGCCTCTCGTATTGTTTTATCTCGCGCCGCAGCATTGATTTCACGAGTGTCCGCTAGGTGGGGGAGAGAAAACATGGATATTGGCTTGTTGCAAGCGCCACATAATCAACATTATCGTCTGGCCGGGGTGCGAGACGATATGCGCAAGTGGCGTCTTCCAAATCATTTTCTTTAATGACACAGTGTCAATACAGGTGTCACATGACAATTAGTTTCTGTATTGCGACGCTGTCAAATCTCAACCGCATGACAAAACTTGGGGGTCATCTCCCTTTTTGTCTCCGTCTGGACGAGCAAGCATCAAATGTGGATATTATGCCTGTCAGTCTGCAGTCAGTTAGTGAGCTATTCCGCCTGCCCCCCCAATCCCTGACCAAACCCCGTCAGCCCTCCCCTTCCCATCCTCTCTCGCCCGCCTTTGTTATTACTCTTTGTGCAATGCTTTGCCTAAGGAGCCACATTTCCTAGCAACAGCGAGCATTTGGCAGAGCTTCAACATTCTCTCTCTTTGTGGGAAACGCCAGCGCTCGCTCGCTGCCTGCCTGCTCGCTTCGCTTCCGCCACCAGCCATGATGATGATGATGATGATGATGATGAGGAGGATGAGGATGCTTTGATCCAATCGCTCCAATGTGGCAGCAGCTGGCGCCGTCCGTGTGGCTCATATAACGAAGACAACGCAAGTGCACGTGTCGTGATGATCGTCACATTTCAGACTAGGAGTTGTTCAAACACTCATTTGTGGGCCCACTTTGCACCCCCCGCCCCCAAATACAAATCCCATAGAAGCTTAACCCGCCTGCACCATTTGGCTCAGCTGCCAATTGACAGAGATTGTGCCTTGCTTGCTAATGAGGCGAAAAGGAGGGAGGGAAAAAAAAAATAAACCTTTTCTTTGACAGTATTGTTTGAGAATTTTTGACATTGATATTAAATCATTCAATGGATCTTTGACATCTTTAGCCTTCAATGGCAATAAATGTGGACAAAATATCGCAACAGAGACGCAGCAAATAATTGTTTCTACTGTGAGTCAAATATAATACAAAATCCGCCCAAAAAGTGGCGTGCAAACCCTGCAAGCAGAATCTGGAGCAGGCTGGCTTTTCCTTTGACTTGCTTATTAAGCGACAACGCCGGCCTGGACAACGTCGGGTGGCAGCGGGAGGAACATTGCGCTCTTCACTGATTGTTTTACAGCGGGAACGCGGCGACCTTTCCAAGTCGCAGATAAAAGAAAACGCCGATCTGCTTGAATTAGGAGCAAAGCGGCAAACAGGACGAAGCAGACGAGCGTCCTCGTGTGAAGACCAAATTGTCGCAAGCGTCTTTTGGACACTTGAGCGGCACCTGTTGCCTGACGTCGCTGTTCGCGGCTGGATGGATGGATGAAGGCGTTTACACGCCAACGCAATGCCAAGGCAGACGGTGAACGCCGCTGCGATTGCCTTGCCCGCTAAAAAGCGCCCTTTTGACTTACTGCGATGTAGTAGACTTTGGCTTTGGTGGCCAGCTCCCAGTTGCTGTCCACGTCCAGATGTTGCTCCTTCTTGTAGCATTGCGCGGCAGCCAGGTTGGCCACCAGGGACCTGTACGGCACACACGCCATATATGAGCACCGTATACGTTAACAGCTTCCGTACATGGCGCTTGTATCACAATGCATCATGATATATGATGACATCATCAATAATATTTCACTTTCGACCACTGGCAGAGCTCGATGTGTTTTTAGTGCAAACGATGAGCTACCAGCAACACGGAACCGCGTAAACGTGACCAAAAAAAAGAAGCGGCCGCACATGATGAACACTTGAGTTGTGAGTGCCGATGGTGGCGTTCAGTTGCGAGCGTCGCATATAAAGGGAAGCAGGTGGCATTCTCTTAACACGGGCCATTAGCTAGCAGCCCCTCCAAAGCGGCCTCTTTATGAGCACCCATCAAAGTGAGTGCAACAATCACAGCGACTTGATGAGAGCAGGTGCCGCCGCCGCACAAAGCGTGGCTGCCTTGCAAAACGGACGCATTTCAGGAATTGACATCAACAAAGAACAGATCATATGCAGGCTTGCAAAATTCAAGCCAAATTTGAAACGTGCGGAGTTGCCCGACAGCATTTTTTTAAATGAGTTGTCGTGGAAACAACACAAAACTCACACACAAGTTGTCGAAAGACAGCAACAAGTTGTGATGTCATAAGACAAAACATTTGCGTTCGCGATAAAAGTGATAAAAAAAAAGTCATTGATTCTCTGCAAATAATTTGGCGTGTTGACCGTCGTTGGAAAGAAGGCAAATTTCGGATCTCGTCTACACAAACAACTGACCGGTTGTCGCCGGTGATGCAGGCGGCGCAGGTGCCGGTGGGCTCCTCGCTCTGCTCGTAGTAGCGAGCGTCCACGTGCGCCTCCGCCGCTTTCGTCTTCAGGATTTCGCCGAAGCCGTCGGTGCCGATGCAGCCGAAGAAGGTCGCCACCTTGTGGGGCTTCTGGATCATCCACTGGGGAGGACCAAAATAAAAAAAAACATGAACGCCAGTGATGTGTTCAAAGACCATCGTAAATAAAATGTGTTCAAGTCTGGTGACTTTTTTTGGACATTTGTTGAAGCCTGACAAGATTTGTCGACACTTTGGGGAAAACAAGGTTTTGAAGTCTCACGAGATTTGAGTCACATCATTTTCGGAGGTAATAATCGAATTTTGAAATGCTCCAAATTGTCCAACTCAATGTATTTTTTATTTTTATTTGGGGACTTTGTGTTATTTTGCACAGCAAACGGTCCACAGCGTATCATTTCCGCCAGCGCTTCCGTCTTTCAGTCCGATGCCATCCATCCATAAACGTGCAAATTGGCGGCGAAAGCCAACACAAGTGCCCGCTTCCTCCTCTTCCTCTTGGTCGTCCTCCTGCTCTAACCTTCTTTGCCGCGGGCGCCTCGCACTTATCAAGGTCAGCGGCTCGGGTACACGTCAAGTCCAATTTGATTCTCCCGTGGCCGTGATGAGCACCCCCCCCCACCCCCCTCGTTCAAGGTTAGGCTGTAAATAACGACATGTGCCGGCCACTCAGGTGGGAATACATGACGGGGGGCGGGGGGGGTGTGCATCCAGCCTCCCTTGTCCCTCTGATGACAGCATGGTGAATCACAGCAGTGCCCTTCTTCTTCTCCTCCTCCTCCTCTCGCTCGCTCGCTCTCTCACTCTCGCTGACCCTCGGCTGTACTCTCACTGCCAACTCAGCTTGTCATTTTGCAGGGTCGTTAACAGGCACACATACACCAACATGCGCATGAGTACACCACGGAGCGCCCACGCACAGAAAAAGCCTGACACACACACACACAGACACACACACACAGACATATATTCCAAACACCTCTGCTTTTTTGCGAGAAGCTGCCTTCCTACACTAATAAAAACAAAGCAGCAAGAGATGAGAAGGAATTGTCTGCAAAGATATCGGAACATTTCCACCCTGGAGACAAGCCATCTCCATTCACAGATAACGTCGCCTTTAAGTTTTCAAAAGGCTCGGAAAATGACGGGTACATTTCCATGCGATGTTTTGGAAGTATTCCAAAGTGGAAAGTTGCCGTGAGGGAATGAAGTTGGAATTCAGGCTCATTTCATGGAAACGTTTGACATTCACACACTTTTTAAGCGTTTGTTATCGAGAATTCTTCTTGCGCGCACGCAAGGAGGCAATACGAGCAACGTTCAGTTTGGGAAATTCTGAAAAAGTTGAAAAACGCCCGTACGACGGACGATTACCGTTCTCGGAACTAATTCTCGACTTCCTCGCATATTTTCTGTATTAATGGCAACAGGTGGATAAACAAATTGAGTGCACATTTGTTCTTCCCGTCATGATAAGCGATCGTTTTCAGACAAACGAAGCGCCGAACGAAAGCCGCAACATACGAGCACCTTTTCAAGAACAATCCGTCTCCTTCCGACACTCGCCTCATCAGCGGCTTCATTTCAAGCGGCGCCGCCCGCCCGGCTAATGAAGTCAGTCGACTGCATGCGCGCTGGCCCGTTGCCGCCTGGGGTGCGGCGCTATAATTGGGGTTGTGACAAAGCGTGAATACCCACCAAGCGCGATTGGTTGACCTCTCGCTGACTTTACCCTCTCGCCCCCTCCCTCCCTGAAAACGGACGCATAATGATATGATGCGCAGCCATTTTACGACTCCGCATCATCATTAAAAAAGAAAAAAAAATACGCAGATTTTTACGGATCATGGTTTAGATCTGGAACGAAGCTCACGGTGTATTCATTGTGATGTTTTCTTTGGTGGTGTGTCGTGAGATTTGGAGCGCCAATATTTTCATGTCTGATATTGCTTTCGTATGCAGATGCCGCCATAATGGTCTCACATTCAGTTCCCCCTTCGGGGGTCAATGTGTTCTCCGCCAGTTGTCGGCAATCATTTGTGCACTCGTAATGATGCCTTTCCCACGTCATGAAGCTCCAGCGGGGAGGTTGACACGAGCCTTCGCAAACAAAGCGACGCCTTCTGGTGGAGGCCGGGAAGGCTCGGTGGACGCTTCTCCCCAAAAATTTTGTTGGGGCTACTCAGCTCGCATTCGGGATTGCGAACGTTGCATTTGTGTTTTGCGAGATGTTTTTGTTCTAGAGCGACTCGGATATTAACCGGTCACCGCAGACTTGGATGATCTGACGTCAACTGGTTGACATGTCAAGAAAATGACTCGTGACCTTCAGCAAAAGACCACGTGCTACAATTGCCAAAAAAACGATCCGGGTGTTGTTTTTAATGGTGTTTTAAATTTGATTTGTGCTGTGATCATTATTTCTTAAAATGTATTTTTGATTTCAGTTTTCAAGCCAGCGTTGTTTCTTGTGCTCTTTTAGTCATCAGCTGATCGTGAAGCGTCATTTCCATGTCATCAAACGGAGGCGGGAGGCGAATCGGTAAATAATCACGCGTGTGAAGGCTGAAAGGATGTTGGGCTTCTGCTTGCATTTTGCCACTTTTAATATCGTCGGCACTTGGGCTGAAAAGGCCACTTGGACACTTTAGCTTGACAATTTGGCTTTGGATACGACTGGTCTTGCAGGTCCAGGCGAAAAAAAAACAAACAATCTATCGAATTACGGATGTCCTCTGCAGACGTTGGCGGATGGAAATATCAGCGATGAGCTTCTCCACTTACATTTGTCTGCCCAGGTAAGCAGAAAAAAAAGAAAAGAGGGAGGGGGGGGGGCTCTGAGCTGCTGTCTGACCTTGAGACGGACGCCATTCAATCAGCCAAATTTCTCGGCAGTCTATCAAAGCAATAATAGAGACACTGAAAGGCGAGTTTATTCAATGAATTTAAAAGGAGACGTTATTAAGAATCGACGCGCAAAGTCACATTGAAAAACGCTTCAGGAAATTTTAGTCGGAGTTCTTTGGAAATGCAGCCGACATGTTGCCGAAAACAAGTGCAGAGACTTTTTCAAAAAGCGCAAAACTACTTTTTTGAATTTGCTAATTTTCGGGGCGGACGAAATTTGGAGTGTTTGACAATTTTTTTTTTTTTTGGGGGGAGGGCAATTTCTCTTTGGAATTGCGTCGACGCTTCAGCCAGCGTTCCGACGAGCTTCAAGACTACAGAAAGATAAAAGCCCGGTTCACCTCTCACCCATCCGTTTTTCCCTCTTATCTTCCCAGCAGGTCTTTTGGGATTTTTTTTTTCCCCGACAGTTTACGATGAGAGGCGAGAAGAGCGCCGGCGTCGAACAGTGACGCCTCGAAAAACTTTGGATTTATCGCTCCGATAACCTTCCAGATTCCTTTTGGCTGGTGCCGGCGCGCCAGACAACGCGGCCGGAGCCATTCATCATTCGCCCCCCCCCCCATCCACCCTCACCCACCTCCCGCACGTGAGCCGCCAGAGATAAATTAGCCCGTGCCCCGTCTCCCGTGAAAAATAAGGCAGTTAATCTCAAACCATAAAGAAGGGAATCCGTATCATCACTTCAAGCGGATGATAAACAGCGAGATGCGATATTACAAGAATTCGTCGTAACTCTGCTCTCGTTAACGCGCCGCTGGACTCCCCCCCCGCGCCCCCGTGTGTAAATCATCACACTTGAGCAAAACAAATGGAGCAACATCTTTTACATGGGCGAGAGGGTCAATCCATCATTGGGTAAACAAAAGACAAAAGTCATCGTGAAGACGGTGAACAACAGCGAGGAGCATTCGAATAGCTTGGAGAGTCGCGATGCCTGCAAAAGACAAATGGCGTTTTTGGCGGCTCGCTGTTCTGTTTTTTTATTTCAATATTTTTAATTGGTTATTTTGAAAAAGTCACACGGGCCTCACTTTTTTTTTTTTAGTCAGTCCAAGACTATCCTGGACCTTTTCCACATTTTGAACATTTTCAAAACAGCTTCTGTTTCATCATTTGCAAAATTCACCAGGCTCCGCCTCTTAAAGGCACATGCATGTCAACAGACACAGTATGTCTGCTTGATTAGAATTTTCTCATGATACGTTTTAAAAGTGTGTTTTATCATCATTTGAAATGCCTTTGCAGTATACTAGTGAAAAAAAACCACTGACGCGGTCGGTGAAGACCTCCCTGGCAGAGGTCACAAAAGCGAGCCTGTTAACTCGTTGCAAAGCTTTTCTCACTTGAGTCGCTTCCAGTCCACACAGAAATGTTATATCTTGCTACAGGTGGACATTCTCAGGAGGGGGAACCCCCGTTTTGTTACACCAGATCATGCGGGGGCCCTTCTGCCCTGACAATGGCCCTCGTTTTTTTTTTCCCCCCTCGGCGGAAGGCAAATTCAGACGGCGCTATAAATCAAAATATAGATTTTCAGCCGGCCGGGAAGGGCTGCAATAACAATGTCATCCGACTCGGCCTGGTTGCCATTAATGCGCTTGGCCTGCGTCCACGCGGCCGAGGCGGCCCCCGCGTGTCGTGAGCGTTTTGCAAAAGCGATGGAAACCTCACTGACCTATTTAATGGCGGGCCTGTTCAGGCAAAAGGAGCGCATTTCCAAACGCTCGCCGAAAAAAAAAAAAAAAAAAATGAGCGTCGCTTGCCAGATATAACACCCGGCGAGCCAATGAGGTGAACGCTGCGCTGCGACGACGTCGCCGGCCAGAAGAAGATTTTGCGCTCGGGTTTAATGACTAATGTGATTGCTATTTAGATTATTGCTCCCCGCGCCAGCGAGGCCGCCCCTCTGCCAGAAAGTGAATTTGATCTAATTCATGTGTGCTCTCCCATTAGAGCGAGCGCGCTGGAAAAACTTGAAGACGGACGGACCTCGAGACGCTTTGCTAACCTCCACCTCAACAAGACACAAGCATGCTTTTCGCTTCGTGGACATGTCATCTGAAAAATCGCCCGGAAAATACGACCTTCAACCAGGACAACAAACCTCAAGCCAAAGACGAACCCGATCTTAATAGAAAACACAGCCTTCAAGCCAAAGTCGACACTCGTAAAAACCTCAAACCTTCCTCGACTTGAAATCCGATTAAACGCTAACCACTTAGCCCATCCGAGACGGTATCGCGAGCATTAAAGCGGAACCAAAACTCCGTCGTTGCTTTAAATCCCGACACTGAACATTATCTTCACCCAAACTGAAACATTTAGCCTGCAAAAAATCATTTTTTTTTTTTAATAAAAAAACAACAAGACAACCTTCGATGTCAACCGAAACCTCAAATCGTAAAAACCTTGAAAACAAGATACGCTTTGCAAAAGGTAAAAACAAAACAAACTTTTTTTTTTGTCTCGCCACCAATTTATGGCAGCGAGAAAACAGCGAGAGGCTGTTTTCAGCACGCAAATGGAACGTAAAGTGCACATTTTTTTTTCTTTGTTTTTCCTTCTTACTGCGGCGCCTCCTGTTGGCTTTGGCAGCTGGACGCCGCCGCGTTGGCCGACGCTACGCGGGCCCGCAACTCTCCAAGAGAAGAAGCGAGGTCACGCCGCGACATCGCCGGAGCGTTTGCGGAAATCTCTCGTCAAAGGTCAACCAACGTCGGCGGCAGGATGAGCGCCGCGGGAGTACAAGTCAACAAATCCTTTAATAATTACGAGTGAAACGAAAATGAAGGAAGTCACACAGCTGGGCTCAACGCAAATATTTGCAAAAGGTGCTAAAAAAAACATATTTGAAGAAATATACATTGACTTGTGACTTTTAGGATCTCAAATAATAATCATGACATTGGCTCGTATTGCCGCGCTTTACGGTCGCGTTTCACGCTCTAATCGCGAACGACAGGGGGGGGGCGGTATTTTCTCGTCTTTCTCCGAGAGCCGTGGTGCAAAATTGCAAACAGCTGCCAGCCGCGGCACTGCAGAAACGCCAAATCAGCAATTTGTGACTGGCACGGGGAAGTTCCACCCACTTTGCAAAAACATGTTGAGCGGCAGGCGGGCGCGCGAGGCCCGACGACGCGCACACATCACGTCACTCAAAAGAAGCAAAACAAACCGTCTGGGGTGGACGCGACGCGGATTCATCTTGATTACGTGTCGCGTGTGGCGCAATGACAACATGCTTATGTTGGCGTGAGGGGGCGGGGGGGTGACGGGGAGGCCAATGATGAGGTTTCCTCTACTTCAGTGCCCCAAAGCTCAGCATCATTCACACTTTTGTTTTTCTCTCCTCATTTGTTTCCAGGGGCTTTTTGGGATAAAAAATCTTTTGGGTGAGTTGCGTTTTGCGAAAAATGGCACTTGACGTTGGACTGCAGTTCAGCAGTTTTGTGCCCTCCTTGAATGGCCATTTTCATGCAAGCAAGCGACGTGGTTATTTTGTTGCTTGTCGCAAAATTTATTATGAAAAATATTAAGATTTTGTCCATATTTATTTGCATTCTAGGTCGCCCATCCGAGTCCTGCCACAGCTTCGTCTAACAGAAAAAAAGTGCATTTCTGCCATCGATTTTTTTTATCTAATTTATATATTTATCTGAATTATTGTTGTATTGCACTGGAGGGGGGAGCCCTCTAATCTCGTTGCACAATGACAATAAAGGGATTTCTGATTTCTGCCATCTAGTGGCATCTATAGGCAATTAAAGTTTTTTGGCGAGGCATCAATCCGCGGTGGCTCCGACAAGTAAGATGGAAAATATTTTATTTCTTTCAGCTTTGCGGCTTCAGTTTGAAACGTCTGCAAAAGGCAAAGCGCCCACTTCGCCCGACTTGTAAACGTGTGCTATTTTCATGGCGTAATAGTCGCCGTGACAAAATTCATTCTGCTCAAAGGTCTGTTTGCTCCGCGAGTGTTCTGTTTATGTACAGTACATTAGTGCCATATGGAGCCACGCGTGTGGAAATGGTCCACGCCGGCCGCAGATGGTGGCATGCAAACATGCGCGCATGCACATTGGTCTTTTGGAAATCTTGTGCTAGCCAAAAGAGATTTTGCAAATGAGGCTGATGTTGAAAGATGACTTTGGCATCATAGTTGGAAGTACATTTAAGTTGAACAATGTACAAAGTACCTTTTGGGCTTCCAGGAATGTTTCTCAACCTTACATGAGCCAAACACGGCCACGATTTCTCAGTACACCACCAAACAAGCTCATAGATCGCAACGAAATATTGCAAATGAAGTCCGCAGTTCACAATGAGCTTCTGTTTCTATGGCAACGGCTTTGGCATTAAAAAAAAAAAAAGTGTGGGTGGTTAGCACCAATAAAATTTGTTACAATGCCGAAAAAAAAAAAGGATTGGCCACGCCCTACTCCAAATGATTTTTTTTTTTTTTTTTTTAAATGTGTGAAGCCACAAGAAGAATGAAATTATGATGAATGAAGTCACGCCATCAGCGTGCGTCTCAGGACGCTCGCCTCGTGATGTTTGTTTCTGTGGTAACACATCCAGCGCAGGAATGGCCCGGTGAACGCAAGCCTCCCTTTGGCTTGGGATTTTTTTTTTTATTCCCCCCCCTCTTTTCACTCTCCCGCCCACTCGGCGCTGAAGAGGCTGTCACGGCGCTTCGCCTTTTGTTGTGGAGAGGCGAGCACAACGTGTCCTAGTTAAAGCCAGCCAGCCGGCGAGCGCCCCATCTGCCCCGGCGTAATTATACAATTACGCCGGCACGATCCGTCAGACGCACTTCAGGTTTTTGGTTTTCTTCCCGTCTGCTCTCACGCCAAACTCTCGTTCGGACGCTTTATGGTACCGATGGCCCGACAAGCCGAGGCGAAGGCCAAGAATTCCCTCCTGACCATATTGACTCACGCAAGCAGTTAGTAGGAAATAAAACTCAGTGGGGGGGAATTGTCCAACTTTAACCTTGAAAGCAGAATGTGACCCCTTAACGCAAGCTTCAAATGTGAAGTTTGAACCCTCGTTTGAAATTGGAACACCGACAAACCCTGCGTAATTAATGCGAATGAACACGAAAGACACGATGGGAAGGTTCGACACGAGAGGCTGTCAGAACGGTCGCCGCCAACGCCGGCCACAATTGCGTCCTGCGGTGCGGGTGCCATTCAGACATTTAGGGAACATCCCAAAATGAGATAGCGACTTTGGAACGGCGGGTGCAGATCCACTTTTACGACTTTTATGGGTAAGCTGCTGACAAAAGGCGTCGAGGTCCTTTTTGGGTCTGCTCGACAACACCAAAAAAGAAAAAAAGCGTTAGGGTTCTCACAGCAGGCTAATTCGAGTGTGTGGCGTGAAACGCAAAAATAAACGTGGCTTCACGGAACGTTCCCCGCCACGCCTCTGAACACTTTAACCCCCCTCCCCCCAAGCGCTCGCTCCTCGCCGCTCTCACTGCAGACTGCTCGGCTCGCCCTCCAGTAAAAGTAAAAGCTTGGCACTTTTTGTGCAAAGGGGCCATTTGTTCAGACGAAAAGGAAACTTGCACGCTAAGCACAAGCCGGACAGTGGCGGCGTGGAGGGGGGCACATTAATCACATGGACCGTACAGCGCGAGGATGTTCATTGAACAATAATGGCCGAGGGGTTTTATGAACTCTCCACATGAGGTAGAAGCGGGCGGTGCGGAAAAGAAAAGGGCATAATGGAGGAAGCGGATCAGATTCAAATGTTTGTCGCTTCAACCTTTAACTCGGAGCTTAACCTCGACCTCGGATGGTAATCACAAGTTAATTGCCGGCTGATCTGAGCAAAGGGCGAGGGGGGGGGCAAACGACAATATGGTCGACAATTGGGTTTAAGGCTTGAGACGCGTGAGCGGTCAAGAATCAATGACTAGGAAATCATTTAAATTGACGTTTGGTTGTCCTTTATTTTGAATTTTTTTTTTTTTTGTTAATGCAAAGGTTTTGCATCATTTCAACATTTTGGAACCTTTCAGTTTATCTCTCCATAGCTCAATTTCGGTTGGGAAATGGTGAGTTCAATCATTTCATTTAACTTAACGGCAGCCCCCCAAAAAAAAAAAAGTTGCCACCAACGTCGATTTCATCAGAGCACGGAATGAGCCTGCGGTGGTCCCTTTTTCGGAGTTTGTTTAAACGCTTCGGTAAGAATAGAAGCAGCACTTGACCCCCCGTCCCGCCGCCCTCCCACGGATCCACACAAGAAAGTCACACGTCACGTCAAGTCGCTAAGTTGAGCTGCTGCTGTTGCTGCCATAAAGCCGCTGGGAGAGCTCGGAATAATCTCGCCCATGTTAATGATGCAATTTAGAAGTGAGGGCGAAACACGGTTTTGGCAGAGTCTTTCCGACTCAACGGGCCGCACCCCACCCCCCCTTGCTAGATGGGAGGGCGGTGGCGGTGGCGGCGGATGTCAGGATGCCATTCCTATTAGCGTCTGTCCATCACTCTGCTGTGAACTCACCTCGACATTTTCCATCCCGACCAGTCGGGTCTGAAACGACTCAAAAGCAACTGTCGCCGTTTTTTATTTTTATTTGATAAACAAAACGGCTGTTGATAAGTTGAACAGGCGCAGTGTTCTCTTCCAGACGCACCCCTTGTCACGTTTTCCATCCGAACATTAGAGAGAAAAAAAAAAACTCATTTGGGTTTCATTTATTGCCTGGTATGTCACTAAACTTTTGAACTCGCGAGGGAGAAACGGTGACAGTAATTGCAGGCTGGGTTTTGTTTCCTAAAGAGAAGGAACAAAATGGTTTTAAACCCAAATATTGAAATGTGTTTTTGCTCTCTTGTTGCTATGCGACACGTGAGCCACAGATGGAGAGAAATGTGCCCAATAAATTCGACTGTCAAAAAAATAAAAAATAAAAAAAGGGAAGAAAAATATATTATTCGGTAATCATTACATATTTATTGAGCAATCTCAATTGTGGTGAACTTATTACGAAAGTCATAGTCGCCCAATCTGTCAGATAAATAAAAAAAAATAGAAAAAACTAGCAGTCCAAATGGAACAAATGTGGCCGTAAAAGGATTCCATTGGTCGAAGCTAAATTATTTTTCAGTGGTTTTCCCAATTTTCTCTTGCAGCCGGGTTGGCCGATTATTTTGCGCGTGAGTGCGAGTGGTGGCCCACAGCAGCTCCTTGCATGTGCTCTCATTTTGTATTTTGTATAATAAGCAGCCTAAAGAGCGCTTATCTGCAGCGGCGGCTCGCCTTGCCCACATGTGAGGGCATCACCGGACCTTCATTGCAGCCGTCGCCAGTGACGACCACTCAAACACGCACCGCACACTTCCTTTTCGTTGCGGCTAGCTATTCATTCCTTGGCCCTTCACGCCATGCTTCGGTAATTCAATAAAAAAAGAAATAAAATAAGGCGGCGTGAGCCACGTCCACTCACAAGGACGGTCTGTCCTAAGACGAGTCATTCGGTGCAAAGGCGGTCGGTCGTACGCTGGCGGTTGGCAACACAAAAGCGCCACTCTTTCTCCCGTGGCGGTCTTCGTCCTCGCTAAGTGGTACCAGGCGTAGGAATTTCTTCATTTAGCCCGTCACTGCTCTTTATTTATTTAACGGAACGAGCTCGAAAAGCCAAACATTAGGTCATGGCATATTTTCACCCGGAGAAATAAGTCAATGAGACATCAAAAGTCGTATTTCCTAAAGTTTTTTTTTTTTAAATGATGCAGTGTGGGATTTTTCTGGTTTTTAAATAAAACTTTAAACAGCGTGGCACACATGCGTTTCCAATTAGGCGCCCCCGAGCCTGGGCCCCCATTCATCCCTTCTGCAATTGACCAGGTCTGAGGAAATGTTAAACAGGCATCATAACCATAACAGAGACGCCGCCCCCCCACCGCCCGATCCCTTCTTCTTTCCAAACGGTAATTAAGACGTCGCCGTAAACGGATGATACGGACAGCGAACGCTGCAGGAAAAAAATAAATAAATCCGAGTAAATCAAGAAAGGCTTAATCAGTTAGTGACACGCTAACAACTCGGTCAAAGTTATTTGTCTCTTTGTTGAACGTCTGTTTGGCAAATGAGGCGATGAGGCTGATTTGTTCGGATTCGAATGAAAACAGACAATTTGCACCGGGGGGGACTCGGCAGAAGGACGCACTTCCCCGGCAGAGGCGATAACTCCAAAAAGCCGAGTCGAGGCCCCCCCGCAGAACTTTGATGTTGCGTCTAAATGAAGCCGCGGTGTTTGTTGATCCAGACGAACGCAACAAACGACGGCAAAAACATCCTTGGCAACATGGACGCACGCTTTCAATCGGAGCTTATGGAGGCCGCGACGCGCTTGGAGCAAATTGATACTTATCCGTCTAAGCTTCCGTTGGGTCAATTCTCATTTAAGTGAATTAGCATTAGCATCGATCGGGCCTCTTCCTAAAGCTCGGCTTCAGGTTTTGCTTGATCGCCGACTTGGGCGGAGCGCCGCCATTTAACCCCATTACAACCGCCAATGAAGCGGTCGGTGCTTGATCATTGATTCACGCACACCCGGGGGGGGTCTTTACACCGTGGGCCTTCCTCACTTTCCGCCAGCAGGCATCCCGTTTAGGTGTCGGCGGAGATTTCGTCAAGGGGCGCGGAAAGTGATCATGTCTGAGCCGGTTGTGAATTGCGCATTTCTCCTCCAAGAAAACCTTGAAGGGCTGAAAAGCAACCGAGGCTGGTGGGTGTGGGAGGAAAACACTCGCAGAATCAACACTCCATCTTTCCTCGGAGGGAAGCTCAATGAACAGAGTCGGCTGAGTTGACTGAAGGCTTCTCACACACGTTCTCCACCGAGGACGATTCGCGGCGGGGAGTTTTCAACTCACCTTCGGGCAGACTTGCGCAGCGTAACGTCTTGACTGAGGAAATTCTCAAGTCCGCTAACGTAGGCGACTGTAAATTTCTCTTTCTTCACGCTCGCAAGGAAATGGAGATGAAGCTCGACGGGCCTCCGTCAAGACGCATCTCATCCCGGATTTACTGTCCAGTGTGTCGCACTCAACTCTGTCAGATTTCTATCGCAATTTTTTTATTGTCCGGGAAGCGGGTTGACCTCGCAACCGGGAAGCTGCTCACCGTTGACGACCTCGCTTATTTCTGTCACGTATTTGTAGCCAGCCATAAAATTGACTAAAATTAAAAAATAGAAGTCACATGGGAATTCTTGTGACCTGATATTAATTAACAAAAAAAAAATAATAATAATTGTCAATTAGCAGCTGGCCCTCTTTTTAGCAGGTGACTTTTTGTTTACCGCAAGCAGACCAGCGACTGGCCATCGATAAATCTCATGAATTATCTTTTCAGCCAGTCAACATTTGGACAAGCAGCAATTTCTGTTCACGTGACGACCCGCTTCCGAGAACGTTTGTCTGATGACATTTATTGTGACGCGTCAATTGCGTTGCGGCTGGTAATTTCGTCCTCTAATTGACGCGTCTCGGGAAATTGGGCCAACGAGATAATAGCGCAAATATTATGAAGGTCTTTTCTTTCTCTATTTGACACCTCCGATAAACCACACAGACAAAAGACTAACCTGGGCGATTTTCACAGAGTTCTGCGTGGAACCGCCGGCGTGGTATTCAACTTCTCGCCTCTTGACAATTTCTTCAAACCTTAAAAAGAAGCAAACGTTGAAAGGCATCACATTTGTTTCTTTTTCATTTTTTTTATGGTCAAGGATGATCACAAAACTTTGGACAAACTAAAAAGAGACTGTGGGCAGAGAAAATTATTTCAAAACGTCTTAAAAATATGAGATGTTAAAAAGAACACACAAAAAAGTGTCAAAGCGTGTTCGATAACACGCTTAACTCATTCACCACCAGCCGAGTTAAAAAAAAAAAAAAAATGGATCTTTGCCATCTTTAGCCGTCAATGGCAGTAAACGGGAAGACGGGAATACGAAGACAAAAGCACAATCACACGCTCGCCAACTTCATTCTGCAGATTAGCTCGCGTTTTCATTTGCCACTCACCAATCGGCCGAGCTCGCACGTCCTTTTTAAAGTCACACGCACTCAACGTTACAGATACTACAGTACGAAACATGCATAGATTTTATTGGTGTTTCTGGTTAAGAATGAAAGAACCTTTTTTATCGACTTCCTCAAATAATCAACGGGATAATCACAAGAATGATCGACTCTTAAAAAAAAAAAAGTGTTGCGAAAAACCTGGCTTGTGACGAGACAGGATCCTTGAGCACAAACATGAAGCACAAGCGGAACGTTGTCCGCGCACGCTTGACTCGTCATTGAGTCGTCAGGTATAAAGCAGTTTCCTCCTTTGGCTCGCTGTGGAAACGCCGCCACGTTTCACACAACGGAGCCAAGTCGTCAAGAAAAACACTGCGGGAGTAAACAAACGTCGGCGCAAAACTTCGATCCGTCCCGTCCGTATCTTTACAAAGTCATTTTTATTTGAACAGCGCCGCCGATGTTTGCCGTTTGTGATGCACGGCGGCGAGGTGCTCGCGTTATCGGGGGAAGCGCAAACATGAACAATGTGCATTCTTCACACACGCGGCCCTCCCGGGAAGGCCGCGTCTGCCAACTTGTCCACCACACGGAGGAAATTGACCGAGCGGCCGACAAGATCACACGTTTGTAGACGGATTTGCGATCCCGCCGACAAACGAGCCGAGGTGCTGTGAAATTCCACCTTCAAATTAAGTGAGCGTGGAGGAGAAGGTAAATCGCAAGCGCGGCCGCTTGCGTAAACAAAGCGTCAAGCGGCATTCCTTTTTGGGATCTCTTTACGCGGGAAGTTAAATGTATTCCGAGGGAGCGGGCTTGGAATTCCGCGGCCGGCGCAAATAAACATCGTCTTCAAACGACGCGCACGTGTAGCACAGGTGCACTTTCAAGCGTTTTATCGAAGGCACGCTAAGAAAATAAACACGTAACAAGCACATCCAGAAACAAGCCCACGTGGCCTCGGCGCTCAACAAGAAGCAGAAAAAAAAAAAAAAAAAGCAACTCGCACCTGCTCACATTTAAAGGCAAGTTGGAGAGGTTTTTAGTTTCACGGTCTCGTCTCGGACTGACATTTTGAAATAGGCGGAATTTAGCAGGCTGATTATTTCAAATTTTGCACATTTTGCGACGCCACTCGCACGTTTCGGCAAGCAAGTCAGATTTAGCCGCAAAAGTCGCACCTGACTGAACTTCTACTCGCCAAGAGAAAACACGATCGTGTCTTCAGTGACATCGCGAGTGATGCCGCCGCAGTTTCAATTTCCCCGCAATTGCCGAGCACATCATCGGCCGCGGTTTGCTTGTCAAAATGTCATCCGAAGGCGCGCCAAACTCTGTCCGTGTTTTTAATGTAGCATGGCGAGCCTTTTTGAGCCGGTGTGAAAGTAACCTTTACGGCTTCAAAGAAAGTCTTCATATCATGTCTCCAGGCGACCGGGATACATTTCCAAAAACTTTCCAAGCAAGTGGGAAATAAGCTAGCCAGGCGGTGAGGTGGGAGGGGATGGGGGTGGATTGGATGTCCACTCCGAGACACCTGTTATGACTCCGCCACAAAGGAGGAATTAAAAAGCACTGTGGGTGTTTATAACATGAAGGCAACGAAAGAAGTCCAGAAGTCATTTCAAATCAGCTACTGAGGTCCCCCTCCCCCTCCTTTCCATCTTCTCTCTCCTTCCTGGAAGCATTTGCTCCACCTTGAGTGCACGGGGGGGGGGGGGGGCGGGGGCCTCGAAAATCCCATCCGAAAAGGGAGCAGCTGCCCGGAGACCTTTCCACCCGCGAACAACATGTGATCCCACAGTAGTGGCAGCGTAAACGGCCTCCCTTTGGCCATTTAGGGAGAGAAAATCCCTTTTGGATCTGCTGAGCCGGTGGCGGGGGCGAGGAGGAGGAGGGGTTGAGGGGAAGAAAAAAAGCGAAGGGATTGTTTTGGACAAAATGTCCTCAGCCACTAAAGTGTGCTTACACAAGCACGGTGGCGGCGGGGCTCACTTGACGAGACATTTCAGCTATGCAGTCATACATTCCGCTGAAGGTTTGTTGGCCCAAACCGTGTCGGCTCAACAATTTCTTGACAAATGCCGTTCTCATTCAAAGAGAGGCTCGCCCAGCTGGTGTGTGAAAGGAAATCTAGGTTTGGAAAGCACCGTAATGACCAACAGATGCCTGTAGAGGGCGGCGTTGCGTGGCTTTGAATTTGAGATCAGCACAACTTTTGAGAAGAAGATAAAGATTAAATGGTGACTCAAGGCTTGCCACATTGAGATGTAGAATGTATGTCGTCAACGGGACAAAAGATGACGCTTCTCATGAAGATGAAAAATCTTTCCTTTAATAAATGGAAGGCGCACATCCAACAAGTCTGTCCAATAATTACTCTTCACGAAACCAACCGACTTGTGCTTTGTGAAGATCAAAGTATTGCCTCTTGGTGCAACGCTGTCATTTGAATTTAGCCCTTTAGTGAACCCGTAATAGATGTGTCCTGACACTTTGAATCATGAGGTGGGTATCGGAAATACGGCGTCGTTTACATTCCCGTCATCAGAGCGTCCCATCAAAGGGAAAGACAAAAGCATCCAAAAGTACTTTGAGGGCCTTCTTAAAGTGACTCATGGCTTCCTCTTCCGTCTTCCCCCCTCCAAAAAAAATAAAACCAGCAGATTATTTACATGAGGCAATAATTCAAGATTTGCTCCTCTTAAGTTCGAGAGGCAAGGCGAGCCTCATTTAGTCCATTTCTCTTCACTGGTCTTTTGATGTCGGCCCACCTCGATGAGACCCGGCTGAGTGGCCGACAATCCCGAGTGCAAACAAGTCTCCGTTAATCAATGGCCACGCGGGATCGACATACTCGGGAGGGATAAAGCGTCCCCGAGTGGTTGAGCGCACCGGAGGTCGTTTATCTCTGATGATCGCGTCGCCACCGCCCGTCCTTATTTAATTGCCTCGTTCACGTTTGAGCAGCTAACAAATCACCGGGACGCCGGACCATCGAAAACTTTGTCGTCCATCACTGCTCAAGAAAGGCCACCGGGGACGACTCATTTGGGATTCATGGGGGGGGGTTATGAGAGCGAGAGAGAGAGAGATCAAGAGCAAGCACACGATTCGTTAGGTTCCGATGCACAATCGTAACTTGACTAAAACTAAGTCAATTTCACCGAGGTTTCAAAATGAATCGACTACTCATTAATTGACAACTATTTGAATAATTGAGTAATTGTTCAATTGAAAATGATCCAAATTTTGGCTGAAGGAGCCCTGAAAAGGAGCCAAAGTTTGGAGAAAGCAAAGTCTCCCGATCTTTGTGTGCGACAGAAATGTCAGTTCCAGGAGCAGAGACGAGTCCTCTCATCAGCACGTGCGTCGCTAGCCGACATTCCGTGGCAGTCTGGAGGCCCGATGCGCAGTAATTGTTTCCATAGGTCAGGCTGACTCGCGGGGGGAGAAAAAAAAAAGCGGCTTGAAAGGTAGATGGAAGAGGGTGAGGCGTTTTTTTTTTTTTTCTCTCCCCTCAATTAAATTGTTTGTGAAAGCCTCGGTGAGGGTGGCGTTAGGCAGTTTATCCGTTTCAAAATCGATAAGCGGCGTCTCTGCGCGAATGCCGGTCCCGATGTCAGACAGCCCCATTAATTATTTGCCGGTGCCGCACTGCTCAAGGTTGAACCTTATCTTTTCTTATTCCCAATCAATAATTATATTCTCGGCCTTTAGGAGAAAACGTGTTTTTTTTTTCAAAGCCCACCAAATTTCTCTTAAGATGGCAGTGGTGGGAAGTTATTTTATGATAATACTTGTTTTCCTGTATCTGTACTCAAGTATTTATATTTCTGGTCATTTTTTACTTTTATTGAGCATAAAAGTTGCACAAATGCTAGCTAGCCTTAAAGTACCTCAGCTCACGTTAACAAAAGCTATTACCATCAAGTTGCCACCAGATGGCGCCAAAGCAAAGAGATCATGTTTGTGCATTTGGAGGCTTTGAACTTAACCAGGGCAGCTCAAAATGAAGGTGGGCGACGTTATATGTGCTTTGTTTTCTGAATTCAAAACCTGCCGAGGATGCTAAATGCAGGATGAATAGAGCGTTTTTACTAAAATGGAGAAAAAAAAAAAAAGGAGCAGAGAGCGCAAATGAGTGATGAGTGATGAGTGGAGGCCTCGCCGACACGCTCTAATCGAGAGTGGGATGAGCGCCCGTCCGCCAAAAGCATCAAAACATTGTTCAGGTATCGCAGCCGATTTGGCCAAATCCCCTTTTGAGTGTGAGAAAACAAGCCGCGATGACCTCCAGCTTTTGGGTGCACAATTAATGACTGCGACTAATTGCGTTAGAATGTTGCAATAACAAACGAGCAGCTCTGATTTTTTTGTTTTTCCTTCCGCAGGCACTCTCGGTTGTTGCTCGTGTACTCAATGAGGCCGCACTCACACGAATCACTTCACGTCACCGTTTTCCCATTTTTTTTTTTTTTAAATCCTCCTCCCTCTCTTTGCACTGCAGAGGGCGGCGTTGTTTGTCACAGTGCGACAGTGGCAGCAAAGAAGAAGGGGCGGGTGAGCGGAAGGACGCGAGGAAGCTTCTGGCAGTTTTCTTTTTTGGTTTTTTCCTTCCGAGGATTGAGACTCAAAGCCGAGGAGACGTGGTGCTTATCTCAGAGGATGGCCGTCTAGATGCCCCCCACCCCTCCATAAAATGCAGGGAGCATATGGCCCCGTGTGAACCCCCCCCCCCCCTCCCCCCCAAACATCAGCCCAGATAGCACAGCAGAACCACATTAGCCTCTCCGTTTCAAGAGAGCGGCTGCTGCCATGCGTGGCGTTTTGTGTGAGGCTGCTGGAGGAGGGGGGGGGGGGGCATCAAAGATGACTAAAAATAGCCCTGAGCATGCTTGTTTTTTTGTTTTGTTTTTTCAGAATGGAACACACTGTCATGCAGCGGCTGAGACACCCACATATTAATTATAAAATGCTCTTTAAAAGGGAACATCCAAGCAAGGAGGGGAGGGGGGGGCGGCGCTTGGTGGATCCTGTTTGTTGCACCACCTGCTGGCCGCCAACACATGCCGAACGACATCACATGAAACACAAGCACACCCCTCACCCCCACGTTGCAATTGCATCAGCCGAAGCTCTTCTCAAGCTCTACTTGACACATGATTCAAGTCAAGGTGCAGTTCCGAGACTTTGAGACTTCTCAAGCGCACGACAGCAACTGGAAAAGCTGATGTTGGATCAACTTTTTAAAACGCTACTTTGTTGCCGTCATTTAAAAAAAAACTCGGTGGCGATCATGTCAAACATGCCCTTGTCTGCACATTTGTCACCGATGAGCGCTTGTGCGGCGGCCATGTGACATTTATGCAAACGCCCCACTTGATCACTTTCACGCGTTTTCCCGATGTCTCAATTACCGCTCAAGTGCCGTTAATCTCGGCGCCGTCTCTTTGGCTCGGGGGAGACGGCCGCTGATGGATGCCAACCGGCGACCGAGGTGAGCCGAGTCGCGGCGGGCGGGATGTCGGACGTTCTGACCATGACCGTTCCCGACCGCCTTCACAGCAAAATGGCAGACTTTTTGGGGGGTGAGTCCACTTGTGATTGGCATACCTACCAAATTTCAAGTTGCTAAGTGAAAGCGACTTCATGGTCTGAATTTTCCAAAAAGTTACTAGAGGCCAACTTTCCCGATTGGCGCCACGCATAAATGTTCACCGCCGTTCGGTGCATTTTGGCGTATGGGAAAGCCCTCGAAACGCTACGGACGAGTACGACAACAGAGCTGAGTGCGTCACACACTCCCATGATGGTTTAACGTGTCTTCTTTGTTGTTTCCTCTTCTGGGAAGGAGACTGACGGCGAGCGACGAGTGTGCATTTCCGCTCATCTCTGTCGTGTGAAGATGATGCAAGCGTCTCAAATTGCGCACCCCCCTCCTCAGGAACACCTCCCCTTCTTCTAGCTAATGTGGCTCAAATTATTCATGCGGCAGAGGGGATCACACACACACACACACACACACGTGTGCAACATAATGAGCAGTTTGCAATTGTGACTCTGCTAATCTGCATTTAGTGCAGGAAAAGGGAGATTGATTAATTTAATTGCTGTGAGCAAACAACATGCGCAAATACCAGTCAACAATTCGTTACCACTGATTGGAGGGGATTTAAAAAAACAAAACAAAAAAAAACGCATTGCTTTTAATCATTAGCAGTGCTTTTTTTTTTTTTTTTTTTTGATGTGTTGCGAAATGCGACGCGCCTTCCAGAAATGCAATGTTTGCCCACTTTGTAATCTCCTGCAGAAAGGAGGCGGGCGTTCGCCATAATGACATGTTATTTCCTGCTGAGGCTCCTTGGAAAGCGGCGGGAGGCGGAGGAGGACAAACCGCAGGCGACTGTTGCCTCCTGGTGGACAACGTGGAGTCCAAACGGGGAAATCACTCGCTGCCGGCTGTTTTCAAAGCCGAGTATCGACAGCATTCTTCACGGAGAAAATGTGAGCGTGAAAGGAAAACTATCAAGCAGAACAGAGACTTTGATGCCACAAAATCTGCCTGAGAAAGCGCTTTTGGCGGCAAAATATATCGAGATATTTTTTTTAAGAGACAGAATTGTCAGCCATTTTGTTTTCAAGCGACCACTCCAGGCTATTTTATTCATTTCTTTACAAATGGCCGCATCCGGCAGATTTTGTCCCTTTGCTACTAAACTGAAACGTGGTCGACTCAACATCGGCACTACTTTTATCTAAATGAAGCTTCTGGCTGGCCGGACAAAATTCCAACACAAAATTTTCATTATTTTGCATAACGAAAGCAACCACCGTACATGACAGTCATCGTTTCGGACATTTAACTGCGAAGAAAATGAAGGAAAGTCAGAGTCCGGCAGTACGATTTGCGAGAACAACGCTTATCTGGTTTCAGAGCAGATAAGCCGCGTGACGTCACGGTGAAAACGTCTCCAGTCGCCGAATCGGACCGACATATTGGACGACATATTGGCGTGGGCTCCCGTCACGTGTGCCACAGATGGCGCCGCTTTTCCACGCGGGCGCCGCGTGAACCCAGACACACTCCCTGAAGCGACGCCATCTGCACTCGCCCCCGAACGAGTCGGCGCTGGTGTCATGTGAGCAACACGCGTGCGTTTACCTGTCACGGGCCAACTTGTCATGCACGTTTCATCAGCAACGCCGACTTTTACGACATATAGCGAAAGGGGGAGTGCTGTACTTTTACGAAAAGCATACCAGAAAAGCATTGGCGTACACAGTCTTTATTATTATTTTTTTTTTTTAATCATTATTTCCTAAATTACAACTTAAATGTGTTATTTCATTTTTAATCCAATATATATATTTTTTTAAATAATGTCCTTTTTTTTTTAATAATTAAATACATTGGATATTTTATAATAGTTGTATGTTATCATTTTAAAGGAAATATTCACCTAACGATTTAAATCAATTTATTATGTTTTTTATAAAAGAATAAAGCTGGATGATTTCAGGGGAGGTGCGGCTTCTTAAGAAAAACACTTTTTTTTCTTTTTAACTTTCTGACTTGAAAATACACTTGTGATGACTTTTGACATTATTGGCGGTGTTGCCAAATTGTGGTCGCGTCACGTTGAGGGCTAATATACCTCGTGGCTATTTTGGGCTTTCGGATGAATGACCAGCACGAGCCCTTATTTGGCTCCAACACACATGCGAGACCATTGAGCATTATTTTTTCATGTTTTAGATTTGATTTTTTTTCTACTCACAAGGCCTTGTGTTTGTCCTCAGCAAGGATCTGGTCATTGGGCTTCAGTCCGTACCTTTTACCAAGACAAGATAGCAGCATTTTGGTGTCGTTGGTCACAGAAACTCGGTGCTATAACAAGAATTAGACAAGATTGTCCCACTTACTTATCGAGGAAGTCTTTGTCCACCACTGCAGAAATGTCTAGCAGGGGATTGCCCATCCCGAAAAGTGTGTTTTCACTGAAAGAAATTGTTTTTTAAATAAATAAAATAAAACAGTGTTGTACCAACAGCTGCAACAATATTTTTTTGGTTGTTACAGAGTCAGAGAGAACATTTTCTATGCTATTATTGATAATTATTACAGGATTCTGACTATTGTGAGCATTTGTAGTCAAATAAGGTATGATTTGTGCATAAGAAACATTTCATTTTTGTACATTTTTGTATTTAAATAGCAGGGGGCCATAACAAATATATCAAATTAGTTATTAGTTAGATCTGAACATGAATTGTGAGCAGCGTGATGGTTAAATTAGCAGTTTTAGGGGATGTTACAGCTGTTGTGAAATGCGCTATAAAAATAAAATTGTATTGTATTGTATAACCTGTGTTCATAAAAAGCCCTTATTGCTTTAATTATTACTCTATTATCTTAAATGCACGACCCACTAGATTAAATTTGCTAGATGAAGGGGTTGGCCCATCCAGTCCAATAAATTGTGTCTGTGGTCAAAGTCTACAGTTTCACCAAAACATGTTCTCAAACTTATATCAGAAACTGACATTCTAGCACCAAAAGTGACAGGCTGCACTTTAAAACGGGAAACGAGAAAAAAAATATACTGAATCTGACACGTGATTTTAGTAAATAAAGTTACAACTGACAAAGTTTCCTGTTAAATCTCAGTAAGAGTTTCAAAAGTGCTTTCTTACCTTGTAGCTGGCATACTTGTCCAAATTATGTGAATTTTAAAACGCGAAAATAACTTTTTGACAGCTCCGTTTTAAAAGGCTAGCAACGTGCTTTTTGGGATACAGGAAGTTCAGCTGTCTGACCGGAAACACTTGATTGGCTAGCAGAGAAAGAGGGCGGGACTTAAACGACTTCTTGGCAAATGATTGGCTATAAAGTCCTGAATATGATGCGTTGGACAAATGGGACAGGCCAGCGCCCACGTGCGGTCAATTATGCACAGTTCCAACGAAGCGGGATTCCGTTATCAATACAACACAAAACAATCAAAAAGCAGAGTAAAGGTCATTATTTAGCATTCGTTTGAAAATATGACACACCAACAAAATAACTTTAAAAAATTGGTTAGTGCCACACATCTTCAGAGTTTAAAAAAGCGGTTAACGTCTCATTTAGTTATGGAACCGCTCTTTACTGAATAGTGTGTTTATTAGTAACATAACAAATGAAAGGTTGTATCACATACAAAATAATAACATTAAATATATTTTGGGTGGGTAACGTTGTATCAAGTGTGACGAAAGTGCTGACAATTATTCAGAAAGTGTAACAAATGACGAAAGTGCTGACTGGGAGTAAAGCAGTTAAAAACTCACTTTAAATAAATTCCGAATCAAACATAACGTAGAACCCACAAGGTGGAGTAATATTATTGTTCTTTTTTTTCAATGAAAATTAGCATTTTTGTAAAATTAATATCGGTTACAGTCAGTCATGTGACTAGCACTCTCCACCCTCCGGGGCAGCTAGCGACTAGTAGCATCTGTCTTGCCCGGGAACACGACGTCAACCGCGGCGTCAGAAACGCCTGGTGGTCGGTTCGCAGCCGGCTCTTCAACATGAACTGCGGCGACGCCGACTGTGGTAGCGGCTAACTAGCTACGTGTGCTAACAGCACAACATCGCCCAAGAAAAATACATACTTAGCCTACCTCAACGTTATTTGCCTCCTTTTGGACGCGTTGGGCTCTTCGTGGGACATATTTGCGTCTCTGAGCTTATTTGTTTAATTTTGCTGTGGAGGTTGAAGATGCTGCAAGAACTCGCGATGACACACCGCAGCTTCCTCTTGAAATGATGCAGATGGTGGCAAATTCACTGTGGTGTCTTGATTCATATCGTGCTGTGGCTTTCTCTCACGGGAGAAAAGTCGTCAATGCATAAAATAAAATTTACAAAAAAACTGAAAAAAATATTGAAAAATTTAAATTAAAAAAAAATAAATGGGGCGGGGGGTCAATGTAAACATTTCTCTCACAAATGTTAAATTATCTATCTCAACAATTTCTATACTACTGTCTTTATCCTTTGGATTTGTTTCTCTTGCAAAAAAAATAAATAAATAAATTACTCCCATAATAATGTAGCTTTTATTTTTTTTTACCTTTTGTTCAAAACATTTTTATTAAATTCTTGTAAAGTCCAAAGGGAAATTGTATTTATTTAGATTGTTTTTCTTGAAAACTAAAACTCAGATGTTTTTTGTTCTTCACATTGTATTTTTTGTAAATGCATAATTGGCATAAAAAATGCACCTCTCAAAAATAAACACTTTTTGGGCATTTTTTTCCAGTTATGCTAAAATGTTTTCTTTGGAAAATAACAGTCGAAAAAAAGTCTCAGAAAAATTGCACATTAAAAATAAAATCTAAAATTTTAATTAATGCGTATATTTTACTTTTTTCCCCCAACGAAATGTTCATATTAATACATTCAGCTATAAAGCGGCTGAATATTCTCACCGATAGGCAACAAAAAAAACAAACATAACTCAAGTGCTATAAAATGCTTTATTACAAAAAACTGGTGAACGATGACGATGCCCGATCGTTACCACAGAAGTACACTTGGCGTGATTCAGACACTCTGTTACTAAGCACACCTCAGGAAGGTTTTTGCATAGCGAGGCAGTTTTTTTGTGCAAACGATACGAAACATCGGAGAACGTGTCAATCGTGAAGTCTGTTTCAAAGGCACATTGGCGGTCGTTTCCTGTTTGCGAATGGCGACACTTGTGCTTCTTCTTAGTTAGTGTCCGACCTGGCAAAATTCACTGACCATGATTGTACACGACTGTTTTGTGTTCTTTGGGATAGATTTTGTCCGAATTTCTAGAGTAAAAGCATTTTAATCTCTATGCAATTGCATGTGAAGCATTTAAAGAACAGTTTGTGGCTGCGGAAAACAAAAAACAACAAAATAAGAGAGCAGTGTATGCTTGTGATTATACAACTAGTAGTGTAAACGATGCCAATGATCCAATTCCACCTAATTGGTCCAAAACATCGACGCTAACTTACATTAGCCTGTCTATGGCATTTCGCGTGATAGGCTAGCATTAAGCTAGCAGCCCTTGGCTCATAATCAATTTGGTTGAACGCTTTGGGGTTCATATATACGATGCTTAATTCTAGTTTGTGTCCATTTTACAGTAAATGCGCTGCCTTTCTGCCTTTTTTGTTTGGTGATGTGCCGGAATTGTTTTTATGTGAAATATGTGCCTTCTCAATAAAGGTTGGGAAACATTGACAAATACGTGCAGGCGGAAATCCACAAGTAACCCCTGCCCTTAAAAAAAAATGTTTATGATAGCCCGCAGCCGCAGCATGACAGCAGCAAACCACAAGTTTTTTTCGAAAAACAGCTCCTCAACTCACTTTAACATTGTTTCCTGGCGGCTGCGGCTAAGAAATACTTTTATCTTAAAAATCGGCAAATTGGGCCAATAGGCGTGAGTTTCACTGTGTAGTAGTTTGCGGAGGTGAGACGATTATCAGCACAACGATGTCAAGAGTACAGCAAAGAATTCTCTGTTCTAAGTCACCAAAGGCAACTTGTAATCCAAATTGTAAATTCCGGGGATTTCTCACCACCTTTGTAGACACGTTCACAGTCCGAATGGAAGCCCCGGTGAGGCTTTTCCTGCCCGTTTGGTGGTTTCCTGCGTCCTCCCGCCCTTTTTACTGGTACCAAGGCGTCTTGCGGACCCAGTGCAGGGTGAAGCCGGCGTCCGTGCGGATTTTGATGGACGCCGCCTCGGCCTCGCGGACCGTCTCCTTGACGGACTGCATCAAGTTCTGAGCGTTGTGGACCAGCATCTCGGTGGCCTGGCGGGAGAACAACGCACAAAACATTAAGAGCGCTGCTGGAACAGTCTGGGATTTTTCATCATTCAGTTTGGTTTTTTTGGGAAATAATTCTTTTTTTTTGGAGTGGAAGGTGAAAGAAAAAAAAGTTATGAACATTTTTGCTCTTGTCATTAACTTTAGTTAGTTTTCCAAACATAAACTGAAGTTTCAGTCACCATTATTATTATATTTTCTTAAAGGATATTTTTTAATTTTACTTTGTTCAAAAAGATTTTCCAAGTTTAGTTTTAGTTAGTGTGTTTGTTTTTGTTGACTATAAAACTAAAAGACCCTCACCTGTTCTGACTCCTCTTCGCTGATGTTGGTCCGACCCAACATGGTGGCCTTGACCGTGGACAGGATCTTAAGTTGGGTGCTGATGGTGGGAATGCGTTCGCACACCTGGAGTTGAAGGAAGAAAAAAAGTCACTTGGACCAAGTCGACTCGACTGAGATGTCACGTGTCGTGCGCGCTTGCGACCTGGAGCAGGTTGGTGCGGATGCGCTTGTCGGTGCACTGCTTGGCCACCTCCTTGGCGAGCCGCGTGACCTCGTCGGAGGCCTTGGCGATGTCCTTGGCGCACTGGATGAGGGCGCGCTTGTTGCCGCTGCCGCCGCGCACCAGCCGCGACATCTCCGCCATGAGCAGCGCCATCCGCTTGGCCGCGCCGATGATGTCGTTGCCCTGCGGCGCACACCGGCACCGCGTCAACGTCACATGACAGTCTCACACGCTAAAAGTGTTTCCGAAAGCGAGCCGCTCCCACTGGCACTTTGGCGCTTCCGACGGCGGCTGCGTACCTTGCTGGACCACTTGCGGGCCTCGTCGTGAAGCTGCCTGGCGGCCACCATCATGGGCTCGTTGACCATGTCGCCGGCCTTCTGCTCGGGGAACTCCTCGTCCTTCTCCTCCGGCGGCGGCGGCCTGGGCGGAGGAACCTCGCCTTCGGGGAGAGGAGGCTTGGGCGGAGCCGGCTCGTCGTTAAGCTGCGGGCCACACGAAGATTTTTGGCCGTTTTGTCAGGAGGACTTTTTATGTATTGGCTTGACTCACGTTGAGTTGTTCCAAATCGGGAGGCGGCGGTGGGAAGTCGGGCTCTTGAGGTTGGAAGGCCTCCCTGACCTTCGCGACCGCATCGAGAATCTTGTAACCCGAGTCCAGGAAGCCCTTGCGAAGATCTGCGGGGAAAGAGAAACGCATTTTAGGAACGGCGGGCGAGGCGGCGTGACGGACGTGACGGGCGTACTGGGATCGTGGATGTTCCCGGCTACGGCTTTGGCGTCCATGACCATGGGCGAGATGGTCTGACTGAGCCGGTCGGACGCCGCCTTGACCGCCTCTCGGAATTTGGGGTCCTCGGAGTTCTCCACCTCGCGCTTGGCCACCAGCAGGATGCGGTTGGCGCGGCGGGCGATGCTGGTGGCGCCGGCCACCAGCATCTGCGGCTGCTGCATGTCCATGGCCACGCGGCACTTGTCCAGGTCCTTCTTGATGGCCTCCTCCGACGCGTCCAGAAGCGACTTGGTGTCGATGGCCTCGTCCACAAGACCTGAACGCACGCACGGCCGCGCTCCACATTAGGATGATGTCAAAACGACACTTGCCCGCCTTTGCTTCTTTTTTTTTTTTTTGACAGGCTGCAATTTTTGGTACCTGTCATCTTCTCGACATTGTCGATCCACTGATTCTTCATGGTCTCGAAATGTTCGTAGGCGGCCTGGTTGCCGGGGTTTCTCAGCAGGATCCTGGCGGCGGAAACCACCTGCACGCACGCACACACGAGTTCAGTCCAGCCGTCAGTTGGCAGCCCAACTTCAGCACATTCCGCGTTTTGGAAAAGCCTCCGGCGAGCCAGGAGGAGTTGCTACCTGCGGCGTTAAGTCTCTGGTGGACTTGACGGCCGCCTGGATGCCCTCCACCGTGCTCTTGTTGGCCGTGCCCACGGCGGCCGCTTTCTCCGCCGTGGCGCCCAGTCTGTTGGCGTGGTTCTCGAAGTTGGTGGCCCGCTCGTCGAACACCTGCGTGCCATCCAATTGGAAGAGTAGCCACAAGGTTAGGCGACTCGGAAACAAGAGTGGCAAAGAGTAGGTGACACTAGACGTATGGCGGTAGAGAAGAAGGCTGAATATGAGCATTCAGGACATTTCTGCGGCGTGACGAACGTCTATCGGAGCTTAACGCTGACCTCATCCCTGTTGGGCGCGTCCAGAGGCGCGGTGGCGGCCACGGCCAGCAACTTGATGGGCGTGGTGGTGTCGCTGAAGATGTCGGAAACTTCCTGAGTCATCGCCGCCTGCATTTTCCCTTTCAGGTCCTGGAAGGGACGTGCAGATGTGAGCGTGACTCAGCAACTGCATTGTTGAATTATTTCATGACATTTCTTTCTGTATTTTTCTACAGCTGTGTTGTTGTAGTGTGCTTCTTTATTTTTCAACCAATATTTTCTAATAGTTTTGTTGCAATGGTTTAATATTTTCATGGTTTTTTTTAATATTATTTTACATGGCTTGTAGTTCTGCAGCTAGCCACCAGGGTGGGCTGTTTGACAGTGCAAGACGGCAAAGCGACTGTTGTCTGACCATTAGGAGTATTGTGCATGACGTCATCTTACTTTCAGGGCCTCCTGGAGCTGGTGAGCGATGGCGCGCGCCTGAGGAGAGTCGCCCTCGCCGCGAGCCGCCAGGTCGGCCAGCTGGGCCATGAGCTGCTCCACCTGCTGGCATTTGCCCAACAGCTCCTGCCTGTAGGGGCCCGGCAGGGCGTTGGCCAGCCGGCGGCCCTCCGCCACCATCCCGCGGATGGCCGCCTGGCCTGCGGACGCGGGGAGAGAAAGTAAGCGGTCAGCGCACGGGCCGCATGTGAGGACGGCGCAAATCAGACGAGGGCACGCACCCACGCCGTTGTCGTCGATGTTGGGGTTGTCGATCCAGCGCTGGGCCTGCTCGAGTTTTCCTTCCAAGTGGACGTCGGCTTTGGCGGGTCTGCTGTTGGCCACGGCTTTGTTGGTCTTGGACTGCAGATTCTGCAGCGCCGTGGCGATCTGTTTGGCGAAGGCTCTGGCTTCGGGGGTGTCGCCTTTTCCTCTACGGGACACATCAGCAATTTGTTTCGCTAAAAATACAAACTAACGACATTTCAGGCATTCTTCTTGCTCGCACTCGCCACAATCTCAACGCTTCTCGTCTAGACAACTGCAACGGAGACCAAGAAGCAAAATCATGATCCCGCCGTAAGAGACTTACTGTCTCCTGAGATCCGACAACTTGGCGGTCATGCCGGCGATCTCGGCGATGGAGCGCAGGATGTCGTCTCGCTCTTTGGGGTCCTCGCACATGTCGGCGATCTTCTTGGCTTCCGTGAGGAGAGCCTTGATGTTGTCCTCCCCCTCCGGAGGGCCGTTGGGGTCGGCCAGCCAGTTCTGCGGACGTCGGGAAGAAAACGTGAACGACTCGAGTCGCCTCGTGGGCCAAATGTTGCGCTCGCGGAGGGGGGCGGGGCATCTGACCTGGGCCGCGTCCATTCGCTTGGCGATGGCCTGCTTGGAGTTGGTCATGGCCTCCAGCTTGCGAGCGGCGTTTTCCACCTTGCCGGTCAGGACGTCCAGACCTTGCGACACCTGCTGGGCCTTCTGCATGGCGGCCGGGGACGCACCTTGACCTCTGAGGGTGGCCGCATGGATTCGGACAATAAAAGCGACATGCATGCAAACCAACTGACGTCGCATTCCCAAAAATAAAGTCGTTAAAATTGTACACGTGAGAATCTTTCATTTCGTGGAGAAATGTATGTTGCGTTTTGTCGTCGGTACCTGGCCCTCATCTCCGACACTTGGTCCGTCATGTGACCCAAAGTCTTGGCGGTTGCCAGAATATCTCGGCGCTCCCGCCCGGCACACAGCTCGCCGACTTTGCCGGCTTCGTCCAAGATCTGCCGGATGGCCTGCTCGCCCGCGTCCCCTGCGAGCGCAAGACGGGCGTCACCACGCTAACGAGTCTGCCACCGTGACGCGGCGCTTGTCGCGACTTCGCTACCTGGTGGGGCGTTGGGATCGCGCAGCCAGTTCTTGGCCTGAGCCATCTTGGAGTCGATCAGCCCCAAAGCTCGTTTCATGGCCTCCGTGTCCTGCAGAAAGATGGAAAACGTCGTTCGGCAATTTCATGGCATCGCGACTGTTTGGTGTTCATCGCAATGAAACTTTTGGGAACGTTGGGCGTCAGGCGACGTCCTTGCGGGTGGCAAACTGCGAGTGACCAACGCTCAACTGAAATCTTGGACAAAAACTTTTGGCCTTCGGAGTGACCCCACCGCATGTGCGCCATTAATCCAAGCAACAGAAGAGTCCAATTTTTTTTTTTTCAATGGCTCTGCTTTAATCAAATCACATCGAAGGCCTGGTTTCGAAATCGTGCCACCCGGAAGTACGCGCGACGTGCTGGTGAAAAGGTCGACACGCCGGCAAACAGCAGATGAGTTTAACGTGCTCTCACCACACTTGCACTTCCAATGACGCGTTTCAAACATCCGCATGTTAAACGACCCCACGCTTCATCGGGCTACGCAAAGTCATGCCGCCGCCGCCGCCGCCAACAATCGGCGAGTCGCATTACGGAAGCCAAATGTCCTTCCAACGTCCGCTCGACTTGAGAGTGATGGCGGCCCAAAGCAAGCGCACGACAGTCACAGAGTGGAAGCCGCCTCAGTGTCGACAAGGTTTCGCGGTCGACCGAGAATCAGAACTTCCTTTGCACCGACGCCGACGACAAGGGCTCACAAGTGGGAGAAAGTCGACGTGAGTCTTCCGAACGAAAGTTTCAAGCAAACCAAAGAAAATCATGCAAGTCGGCTCCACACGCGACAATAACGCCCCCCAAAAAATGCAGATTTTTAAATGGAAACCGGCAATCCAAATCACGCAAAGTCACGTCGCGTCTCATGAATACTAAGTCACGTCTTTCTTAAGTTTCAAGTCCTAAAATTGACGACTTTCGTCTGACTTTTGTCCGCCCGTCTTTGCCACATGCGCATTCAGGAAGGAAAGACGCAAAAACACAAAGTCAACAAATTGTCATCGTTAACCACTCCTCAAAGCACACCGACTTATTAGCATCGGAAATGCAAAACGATGACGTCACAAAAAGCGCAAGACGACACACGCACAAACATGTCGGAGACAAGCGACTGCACAACGAGTGACAGACGACAGAGAGAGAGGTGACGCTTACCTTCTACAGAAGGGGGAGGTGAAGGGTGAAAGGAACAGTCAAAAAAAAAAAGAAGAGTAACCACATAAATACAAAACATTGTTCCGGAAACTGAAATGCAAGAAGAAAAATCCAAACAAAAGGTGAGGAAAGTGGTTCAAGAACGAGCAGTTTGGAGAGTGAAGCAAAAACCGAATAAAAGACGACCTCGGATAAAACGAGTCCCCTGCAGCTATTGGTGAAGCCCGTCACATGCATGTGCCTTTAAGAGGCGGGGCTTGGACCAGGGGTGACGTTGGCCAGTCTGCGTGAGTGTCTGGCGGTGAGCTCACGTGAAGAAATTAATATTTAAAAAATACATTTAGAAAAAGCAGTTCAACTTTATTCGAATAAACATCAAATGAAGAGAATGAAATAAAAATTCATGCGACGTTAACACTGTGTGAAGATCGACCAATTACTGAGGACGTTTCGAGTCAAAGCACGTCTTTAAAAAAGTGCCCTCGAGTGACAAAGCAAGACACGGAGCAGCACAAGGTTCAAAGAATGAAAGCAGAAAACCATTTTTGTTGTTTTTGGGGGAGGCGGGAATGGCGCACACACACAAATGGTTGTCCTGGCGTTCGCACCTTGTTCGCCCAGGCGTCCTCGTCCCAGGACGTGAGCTGCAGCACCCGGATGATCTCCACGATCTCGGCGCTCATCTTCTCAAAGGTGAAGTTGCGGTTCTTCAGCGCCTCCTCCACGCCCTGGCCGCTCGACGTCTTGGTGGTCACGAAGATTTTGATACCTGCACAGCAACGCCACGCAATGAGGCCTCCGAGCCAAGCGGCAAAGCACGCGTGCGGCCGTGTCCGGCGGCGCGGCGCTACCCGAGATGAGGATGGGCAGCAGCTCTTTGACCGTGTTCATGGAGTTGACCAGCATGACGCGGTGCTCCTGGTGAGTCAGCTCCTGCTGACGCTCGTCGATCATCTTGGCCATCTTGGTCATTCCTGGACATTGAAAAGCACAGAAGTGAGTTCAACCGCTTTCGAATTCCCGTTAAAAATGTACAAATGTGAGCTCGCGTACGAAACGCGTCCGTTCGCCACCTGTACCTGGTCCGAGATTCTTTGTGTACGTGATCAGGTCCGCCATGGACTCCACCACCTCCGCGACCGTCAGGTACTCCAAGATGCCTTTGCATACCCGGATGATTTTGCGCACCTGCGTTGAAAGTGCGAGAGGGCCGTTAAGACCGCCTGCCCGTTTGGAACGCGGCGGCATCGGCGTCAGCACGCGGCGAGGTACCTCGGCCTCGTCGAAGGTGAGGAGCAGGTCCGAGGTTCCGGAGAGGATGCCCCGAGAGCCGTCGATGAGGTAGTCCCGAGCGGGAACCGAATACGGGTCGGCTTTCAGCATGGAGGCGGCCTTGACCAGCTTCGTGCAAGCGTTCTCAACTCTGGGGAAAAAAAAAGAGGACGTTCACCTTCAACGCGAGTCTCCATCTTCTCACCATCACGTCATTTGCACGACCATTTTGCGACATTTCCTTCCAGCGCCGTATTTTTTTTTTTTTTTTAACTAGACGAGAAGCACCAAGTTAAGGAAGGCAAATCCAGAGGCGACATGTCCTTCACAGCAACGAGCGTCCGTTCATGGCGCGCCTCCGGATGCTATATTTAGCGGGCGGCGACGCATTCCGACACACGCGTTGATGGATGACGACAGGGTGACGATGTGACTCGGAGGCGCCAAATGTGTCGGGCGGGCCAACCTGCGCCTGCCAATGCATTTCATTTCTGACCTTGCGGCGAAGGGGGGGGGGCGCTCGGGGGGGTCTTGAGATATGTCGTTTGGCTGCGCTCTCGCTCGGTGACGTGCAACAGGCGGCAGCTGAGCGCCGCTTAACGGTTAAAACGATCTTCCCAAAGCGAACAAAAAGCCACGTCTGAGACGCTTTCAAAATAAATGCGCCGATACCTTGACTGGCGAGTTTCGTTCGGTCCCGGACTCGGATTTCATTTTCCGCACTCAAGTGAAATGAAATGCCATGAATTCATCGCACGATCGACTGTATGATCGGACTTTGATTGTGTTTGATATTAAAGGAAATGGCGAGGACTGGTGAGTGACGTGGGTGTCAGTGACTTTGAGGTCGGCGTTCCTCAAGTCTGAATGTGCCCATGACGTGTTTTTCTTTCGGTTTACCGTCTTACCAAGCGCCGGTTGTAACTTTGAAAAAAGTCACTCGAAAGTCAAGGTACAAATGTCGACAATCGGTCGGTTCTCTTGCACGGGCAGCAACGTTTGCCGCCGCCAAGAGGACGACGAGACGACTTACTTGATAAACGCCGGCGGCATGTCTCTTTTCATGATCTGGTCATCTGTGGTTTGGACCGTCTCCTTGCCCACCTGGAAGAAAAACAAGACGTGTTCAATCAAAAGACTGCAAAACGTGGCCGAGGCGTCTTGTTCAGCAAAGTAATCAAGTCGGCGGGATAAAAAAAAAAAAACTGGAACGAAACGACTGGTTCAGCCAAAAATGCGAGCAAATTTATGCAAAGCTGCAAAGTAAGCAATCGTCCATTTGTGTGACATTTATCCCGAATGACTATCACAACAGTCTTTGGACTTCTTCAAAGCGTCGCTTTGTTTGTCCGGATGGCACAAATTGTCTTGCCGCAGTCGTCCAAATGTGTAAAACAGCTGAGCGCTAAAATGACTCACCAACCCCCCCCTCCTCCGCCGCCGCCGCAATGACCTAAGCGCCATTGGGGGGATGCAACTCACCCATGTCAAGCTCCTACGGGTGAACGATTACACACATTGGTGCAGGGAAGGAGGTCGGGGGGGTCGAGGGGGGGCGTGGTATGACTGCATCCGTGCATCGCTACCCAAACGGGGCGTCGACCAACGAGGACGCAACACAAGAAGCGAATGGGCTCGCTGACACTTCTCCACGGTCGTCGTTCCAAATGTCTTGAACAAATATTTGCTTTGAGACGCTTGCAGCGCACAACTAGTTGGGATCGCGGCCACAAATGTAATCTGCTCCCGTTCGGAGTCCGAGTGGACGCCGGTGCCAAATTTGAAGCAAATCTCTTGAGTCATTCCAGATGTGCCGACAACCCAAACACACCAAAACGTCCAAAGAGATTAAGAAGGTGACTTGCCGCAATCCTTCTCCAAGTAATCGTTTTTGACTCGATTTGTTGGAGAAGATGCTGAACGTCTTCCCGATTGGTCGTCAACGGTTGGACGTGGCGCAGCGTCAAATTGACGAGGAAGTGCAGGCAGCCAAGTCAGGAAGACCCGGCAGCTGTCGGCTCAGCAGTGGGGGGGGGTGCGAGACAACCAAAAGGGAAAGACCCCCCCCCCCCCAATGCTCAAGGCCGCAGGCCAGAGCACAAGATGAAGTGCATTGCATTGTTGTTTGCATTCAACAAAGAGTTTCAGGGTCACCAGAATAGACGCCGTCCGTCCGGTTTGATTTGCGAGTGGTCGCCTTCACCTCGTGCGTGATGAAGGCGTTGACCTCGAAGGGGACGGCGGCCTTCATCGTTCAATCGTTGCTCAAAAGCTGTTTGTTGGCTTTGTGAACTCACGGGCTGCTTTTGACGGGATCCAGCGAGGGTCGGGAGGGCGGGACCGCCGACAACAACGCCAACATCGCTACCACAACAACTCCTACAAATAAAAATCTTCAGGCTCGCGACCAAAACCTCCGTTTCGCGCCGGCTTTCCAGATGGTTCATACGGTGAGCGGGACTGACGACGCATTGTGCTCGAGCTCGCCGCCATGTGAGAGGCGCCGTCTGTCTGAGCCGCCTTTCATTCTCCCGCCGGAGTGATGTGCCGTCCACAAAGCCCGTTGTGTTCCGAAAGAGAGCGGCCACTTCATGCACGCCGTCGCCTCAACATTTCCACTCCGGACGCAAAATGTGACGGCGGACCAAGTGGCACGCCATCCTCACGGTCGTGTTTCATTCAATGTTGTTTGCGGAAGCCGCCGCACACTTTGAAGTGAAAGACTTTTCTGGGAAGCTTTTGTGTGGAAAAGTTCTGGAATTTGTTCTGTGGGTTTCGTCCACAGCAGACTCTTGCAAACGCAAAAGGTCGTCACCAGAACGTCTCGTGCTCGTTTATTCGAGGTTGTGAAGTGGCGCGGTCGAAAGGCAGAAAGGTGTGTCCCGAGACTTGTCCGTCCTGTTCCAGACTGAAGGAAGACGAGGAAGCGCTTGCGACTGCGCTTCAACAAAGCACCGATTGTGCGACAGTTTCCATGTGAAGGACGACACACGGAGGGGGGGGGCGCTTGATTTACGAAGCGTTCGCACAGGCAAAAACAGGCGCAAACTTGTTGGCAGTTGCGGAAGCCGATCAACGCGTCAGGATTGTGTTTGCCAAACGTGCTAAAATGTTTGCGCAGACAGGACTGTCCTGTGCATACAAACAGATTTGGTGACCTAAAACTGAGATGAGCTGGGATGGCTCATCCGACATCTTTTTGTTCTGTACCGTCCGTCTCTGAAAGGCAACTGCAGTTATTGCGGTGCCGGAGGTGAACTTTAGGAAATGCCAGACACAAAAATTAGGGCGACATACGTGCAATTTCTTGACTGATCTAAGGGCTGACATCTCCAGTCACAAGAAGGAGTCATGCCAACTAGCGCAAATGGATTTTGGTCACTTGAGGACAATGTGATCATTGGTTCTGGCCTCTCCCGGAGCAGTTTTTTGGGTTGGCTTAAAACTTCGATTTTGTTGTCGTCCGTCAACATTCACGATTGCATCACTCGAAGCGCTCTTTTAAAAAGATGATCTCAACCGCATTTGCAAGTTGCCAACATCGCACAAGGTTCGCTGGGATGCGCCCACTTTTAATCATTTCGGTCAATCGGGCCCAAAGTGCTTGGAAGGGCCGGTGCACTCGGCGTCTCCCGGGGCAGTCCGAACCTTGCGCAACACAAACAGGAAGCGAACACTCCAAGGAAAGCCGGCGTCCCGAGCATTCCCGTCTTTATCCCAAAGTCTATAAAAAGCAGCCATAAAAATGATGCAGTGCCACACGGCTCCAATAGGAGTCTCAACCAAAAAAGAACGGCTGCACGGATAAAAGGAACTTCCCCGTTTACAATCGCGACGCGCCTTTTTTTAGCCGCGCATTCGTTGCCGCGTCATTCAGCACGGCGGCGCGCGTGGCGGCCGGTTTGGTTTGTGATTATAGGCGGCTCACGAGTGAGTCATTGCGGCCGTGTCGTTGTTGTGCAAGCTTCTGTCACAACATGAGAAGTACGCTCTCGAAATACAGCAAAGGCACTTTGTGCCTCGCTACTTTTAAAAGTCATCCGCTGCCAGCTCAGGTCAAATACATTTTTGAAAACTTTAGGACGTTGATAACCGTCAATGGCAGTGAACGCATTAAGCAGGTTGAGAGCAACTTCTTTTAAGTTTTCCTAGACTTGAGATAGAATCCGGAGCTTTGCTTTGGTTGCTTCTGTTTGTTGGTTGTGTCCTGAAGTCTTGAATGTTTGATGAGCTCTCTTAGCAAAGCAGACGGTCGTCATTTTGAAATTTCGAAAAACGCCGCTGTATCGCGTCCTGATCTTGGAACTGATATCCAAATTGAAGCGTCCGTTTGAAAATGTCTCGCCTGATCATCGGACTGGAAGCTGACCCACATTTCATTTTAAGCTGCTTGTTTAAGGGGATCACCTCTAAGCACCCCCCCCCCCCCAAAAAAAAAAAAGGTGAGCCGAGATGCATGCCTGCTCACTGGGAATTCCTCCCATTCGTTTCTCATAGGCATCTGGCTCGTCGTTTCAATCGGAGCGGAAGAAAAAAGGACGATGCTGTGAAGTTGGATCTTCTCGTGACGGCCTCCAAGCAGCCAAAGAGCACGTGAACAACTTCCCAGCTCTCTTAACTGACTCCAAACTCTCAAGCAACTTTTCCGCTCGGTTTTTTTACCTAAATCATAATGAGATGTCGTGCAGCATTGCCAACGTGTACGCTAGCGCAGCAGTAAAGTCAAAACTTGAGGAAATCTCACAGTGAAAAAAAAAACAAAAAAAAACCCCAATTCCAGGTCCTAAAATAATCACACCAAAAAGTGAGCGTGCCTCCTTGTACCGCCTGGCGATTCGGAATATTACCCCAGGGGCGATTCTTGTGACCGGCGCCATCAAACAAGTCAATTTTGCACCAACAATTTGACTCAGGAACATTCTCGCATCTCCGCTGCAAGACAATACCCTCACAGGAAGCGTGTGCGCAACATGTGCTTTTCGATGCCACACGGACAAGCGAGCGAATGGCGCGGCCTCGCCCGGAGGATGTCGGCAAACTACGCAATTAGATCAGACGGCAGCTTCCCGTCCCTTTGCAGGAGCACATCTCCGATTCTTCATCGACTTGACAGCTGCGTGGTGAAGATCACTCAAGAAAACATTCAGAGCGCGGCGAACATTCTGCAAGTCTTCACGTCATCACCAATCGAGAGAGAGAGAGAGCGCAAGGTTCTATTTTCCCTCTGAACTTTGCATGAGTCATGAGCATAACCCGACAGATCACTTGGAACTGAAGTGTCAATGTTGTAGGGTTGCCATAGTAACTGGGAACAGTCACAGACGCTCATTGATCCAGCCGCAAAAAAAAAAAAAATGATATCTTGGACGACACAAATCGAGAATGGAATCACTTTTCCAGTAACTTCGGACGGATTCTCAAATGTTGCATTTTTTCATGCTTTGCTGTATTGTGCTTGCGAAGCACATTGAGTTGTCTCGTGTATGAAACGTGCTCTACACGGAAGTGTCCAACTTGAGAGTTCACAATACTCGAAAACCACCGGAAAGAAATTGACCACACACAGGAACTACGCTCATACAGTTTACTGTATCAACTAAGCGCTTTTCATTTCCTCTTGTCTTCTTTTTTTTTTTTAACCTTGTGGTATGTTCCAGATGGGCGACGGTTTCTAAAATGTGGCTTTGATGAAGACCACAGTTTTTTTTTTTTTTTTTTAAGCACTTAAGATAGTCACGTCTGGAAACCCCAAGAGGAGGGTTGCCCTCGAGGGCCCCAATCAGGTGCGTTATAGGAGGGAAACATCTAAAACAGGCAGGAGAGCGACCCTCGAGGACGGGAGTTTGACACCGGCACATTAGAGACCCATCAGGAATGGGGGACCCTCCCAATCAGGAACCCCTATGACAAGTTTTTTTTTTATCATTTATTTCATCATATTCATCTTTAATCATCAATTGACCGGTTTGTTGTTGTATTATTTCCTTTATTTGAAGGGAGAGGCTCATACTTCTCACATGCCCCCCCCCCCCCCAAAAGAGGTCTGAACTTTTCTCTTGAAGTACATATATGTATTAGGAAAACAGCAAGGGCCCCAAAACAGAACCTTGTGGAACACCATACGACACAGGGACAGAGCAGGAATCAGTGCAAAACCACTCTAGAGCGCTACCGCTAATGCCCACCTGATGCTGTAAACGAGCCAAACGCTGCAGTTCGATCAAACAAGACAAGACACACATAGTCTCCGGTGTCGTTTGCATTTTCTTGAAACTTGACTGGAAAACTTCCATGACATTGTGTTCACCCAAGAAACATCTTAGCTGCATGTGCACCAGAGAGGGATTGAAAGTGCCTGATGTCGTTTCGGTGCACAGTTGTGCCTACGAGAAGCTACGGTAGACAGGAGGGGCCATTTTCAAGGGGAAAAAGGGCGTCAATGATTTGCCCCGTCAAGAAACTTGAGTCGCCTTTCCACCTCTTTGATGACCGCCAATCCCACCAATCCCACCAATCGTCTAGTAACGTCCCCCAAAAAGTTTGCTCGGAGCGCTACAAGTGGCCTTCTCAATGCAACAGCGGCGGGAGTCGGCGGTTCACTCACCCGGACCAGGTTGCTCACCGCCGCCTGCACGGCCGCCACCGGCGCCGTCAAGTCGGGGATCGCCTTGCCGTCCACCTCGCCCTCCTCATGCATGATCACCAGATGGGAGATCTGCTGAGCCACCGGCTCCAAGATACTTTCTATCGTCTTCGTGTGAAACACCGGCATGGCGAGAAGAGTCTTTCAAACGCAGGAGAAGGAGAAAGGGGAGAAAAGTCAAACTTCCAAGCTCCGGAGGAGGCCGCTTCTCCCAGTCAGGCGCCCGCTTTCGAGTGACTTTTTTTCCGCCCCCGCAAGCTCGGACAGTCGGCGTAAGAACCATCAAACTCCGTAGACTAACTGAAGCGGGTTGACGTCACGTTACGATGCCCCGCCCCCTCAGCCAATCACAAGGCGGGGAGGTGGCTTTTCCTCGCTTCCCATTGGCCGAAGCGAGCCGTCGCTCAACATACCGAGCCTTCCCTTCCCTTTCTTTTCCGCATCCCGTTTGGAGATCCGATTCGGAAAGCTGCTGTCCCGAATTACGTAATAGATTCTCATGCCCTAAAAAGGCGAATATGTGTGTGTCGTGTTTGTCACATTCCACGCGCGGAAACTCGACCGGTTGGACGTGTTTTCACTTTTTTTTTCTTAACACAGCTGATGATCACAACGCAAAACAAAACAACAAAATCTTACCAAGTTATCTTTCATGCCCGAATAAACGACAAAAGGATGACACTGAAATCAAATTGATACTATTGTCCTTTTATGGATGGTTTTAGCTGGTTAAAGTATGCCATGGTGCATAAAAAGCAAAAAAATAAATCAAACAGGATTTATTCCCGATCATTTTAACTGGCCAGAAGATGCAGTGGTAATTACACGATAACAAACATGTTGCATTTATTAATAATCCTTTGGACTGGCTAAAATATAACAAAATTGGAATGAATATTTTTACTATAAAAAAAGTATAGAAACAAGAGTAATAAAATATTACTAGACCATTGTATTATTCTTTAGTCACCCCTCCCAAAGCAATATACCGGATATTCAAATAATAGAATAATTTTTACATTTATTTGATTTGATCACAATAACTATTCATATAATTCAACTTAATAGAATTAATATAACTAATAATAATTGCTCCAAACTTCTTATCAGCAAACATGCAAAATGCAGTATGTGATAATAAAGTTATCATCCAAGTGTGTGACGTCATGGTTTTGAAAATATTGATTTGAAAAGCAGCAAAGGAATTTGAAGCGAATTCCACAAAGCGCTGCAAGGCAGTGGCTCGTTTCCTAAAAAGGACACGCGAGCCCGAGGAAGGATTCGAGGAAGTTTGACGAGCTGCGTAAACAATCTAGTGTTGGATATGTTTTCCATGTCGACATTTGCAGGACGTTATACATTCTGCTCAAGCCCACTTGCAGCGGGCACCTCTGCTTGGAGCAGTTGGAATGTTATCAGAATGAATCAAGTTGCATTTTAACCCCAAGAGTTCATTTGTTTTTTGGGGGGAAGTGCGCCTGCTTATAGTTGTGATGCCCCTTCATCAATAATCGTAGCTGTATGTGTGCCCCCCCCCCCCCCCCCTCAGGTGGACGCCTCGTCGGGCCCAACCTTTGCACGCCCCTGCTGGGCAGACAAAAAAAAATGTATTTTTGCAACACATATTGAAATATTACGAGAATATAATCCGAATTTTTTTCTCTCATTCCATCCAGAGCGATAACAACTCGAGTCCAGTCTCAATTTAGAATTCGGCGGTGTCCTGCTGTTTCTGTGCTTCTCCGCTGACTGACGACAAGACCCTCCCCACTGTGGAATGTGTCGAGCTGGTGAAGGTGGGTGGTCCTCCCCCCCTCCCCCTTTGTCCCCCAATAGAGCAGATAAGAAGAGCTTGCATGCAAAGTGCATCAAAGTTTGGAATGCCTGAAACGAGGGGCATGAAAATTTCATCGAAGGAAACGTGAGACGCGGACGCTATCTTGTGGACAAAAAGAAGGAAGCGAAACCAAGTGGTAATGCGCCTAATGACCACTTGAGGGCACTAAAGTCTTCATGCGTGCTTGTAAATACAATAAATTGATCCTTGGTTAGTTTCTTGTGAACTCTAACTTTACTCTTCAAACTTTTCTTTCATATGATTATCCTAGCCAATATATTTTTTCCATGGAAAAAATAGGACTTAGTCAGGTTTTCATTTTATGAGTTTATTTTCAGAATATTACGTATTAGACGTGTACTACAATTTAAGATATTTTTATCATAAAAATACAACTTGCCTCATCTTTGTTCTTGAATACAAATCAGACTTATTTTGAGTTTTAAATGCATCTCGACTTTATTGTACTACTAGTCAAACCTTTGACCTGTTTACTTATCTGATCAGCGTTTTCCCGTTTTTTATCCGAGGAGACGGCAGTGGCGCTTCTGCCGTCGCCCGTGACAAAGTGCTCTCCTCAGCCCTGACTCAGAGTTGGTGTGTGCGTGTTGCTTCCTCTCGCTCCTCCTCCTCCTCCTCCTCACTCGCTCTCCTTCGGCTCACTCGGCTCCCTCGCTTGTCACTCATTGCTTCCGCAGCTCTCACCATCTTTCGGAATATCCTCCTCGCGTTCTTCCCGGTGGACGCCGCCACCCGCCGTCACCATTCCCACCCCGGAGAGTTCCACGCTGGCAGCCCAGCCCCGTCCCCGGCTGAGCATCGGGCGCAAGACCCTGGTGGCGGCCGCCGTGGGGGTCATGCTGGTGCTGGTCCTGGTGGTGCTCATCCCGGTGCTGGTCAGCTCCGTCGGAGGGGGCGAGGAGGGCGGCGGCAGGTTCGAGATGCTTGGCACCTGCCGCATGGTGTGCGACCCCTTCGCCACCGCGGAGGAGCCGGTCACCGTCGAGCAACAGGTGGACGACCAGGCCGACACCAGCGACCGCAGCGTCGGGCCGCCGCTGCCAACTTTTGCCGCTCATGCCTCGCAGGGCAGACCCGGCCGCCCGGGCAAGCCTGGACCCCCGGGGCCTCCCGGAGAGCCGGGCCCACCGGGACCCAAGGGACCGCCTGGTGACAGCGTGGACCTGGTACGCACTGGAATTCTGGGATTAGGGGGGACGGGCTCGGTCAGCACGCCCATCTACAACACCACGCCCCGGGTGGCTTTCTATGCGGGGCTGCGGAACCCGCAGGAAGGCTACGACGTCCTGCGCTTCGATGACGTGGTGACCAACATCGGAGGGAACTACAACGGCGCCACGGGCAAGTTCACGTGCAAGATTCCCGGCACCTACTTCTTCATATACAACGTTCTGATGAGGGGAGGAGACGGCACCAGCATGTGGGCCGACCTGCTCAAGAACGGTCTGGTGGGTAACGCCGACTTCCTGAAGAGCTTTTCACCGTTGGCTGATGTCCGACCAGTTCCGGATGTTTTGCCTCTTGCTTGAAGTCAGCTGGGATCGGCTCCAGCACAAGCAAGACCCGAATGAGGACGATGGAGGAGTCGGAAAATGATTTATTTACTGTACATTTTTCTTGGTCTATCTATGCCAGCGACGTATAGTGACGGGCAGAACGATGGCACGCTCTTCCACTAGATGGCGCAGTTCCCGTTAACCACCTGTTGCTATTTAAACAACAGAATAAGAGCTTTGTGTCCCAACTACTATACTGCTCAGATATCACAAAAAGTATTTTTTAAATCAACTGCAACAAGATCATCATTATTTCAGTGCGTTAAAATAAAATTTCCGGCCATCGCCCCGTACGTGTGTGACTTGAGCAAGCGCAGTAAATTCTGACTTGACGCGATAGGAAACGCTACATGACACAGCGCGGTAAAGCCACCAGTCCAAACGGTGAAGTCACGCGTTCATGTGTGTCGTGATCTCGGTTGCAGCCTGCAAAAAAAAAAAAAAAACGACAACACGCCGTGGCGGGCTGCCAGATTGCGTACGCGAGGCAAAGCGAGACGAGTGTGATGCGCAACCCGCCGCACATCAAACCGGCGCCCGAGGTGTTGACAAACAAGTTCAAAGCGCTTTGAAATAGAAAATACAAACTTGACGTCCGTGCACGTTGGGTTTATCTCACGGCCGGCCCGGGCCAGGCAGCGCCGGCGTGAAAACCAGGTATTGGTTCCGCTCACGGATGATTTGGTAAAGACTCGGAGGCCTCAGGTGATGGCGCAGATCAAACACCACGCAAATGGGAACTGACACGCAAACATGATGGCAGTCCAGATAGAATGTGCAACCTGGAGTAACACTTGTTTACCTACAGACACTTTCCTGACCTATTTTGAGCCAAAGCACATCTAATATTTGTTTTCAAACAGTGCTAGTATAACTTTAACGAGTTTTGTGGGTTACTTGAGAGCGTTAAAATATCACAAATCGCTCTCAGTCCAACAAGGCGACATTCCCGCCAAAGTTGCCAGCTTTAAAAAAAAAAAAAAAAGCCAAGGACAGACGCGAGGTGAGCGTCCGAGGCGAGCCTCTTGCCACCCGTCAAAAGTTTTAAGGGGAATTTGAATGCCCTCTCGCCCTTTGGTGTCTTAATGACGCGCATGGGATGTGGCACTCGAGTCGTGGCGGTTTCATACACTCCGCGCAGACGGGCAGTGATGATGAAAGTGTGCGATTTGAAAATTAGATGAATAAAAAACAAAAGAGGGAGGGCTGGGCGATTTGGTTGTCAGTTACGCGCATCCTCTCAGGCGGGCTGAGTCAAGCCGAAGCTTTACACTTGAGTCACCGCGTTCTTGTGTCCAGCACACCCTTAAGAACACACACGGAGGATTCCTCGCATCAGCACGTTTTTTTTTTTTTTACGCTTTCAAATTTTGGTTTTGTCGGCAAAAATATGTTCGTGGTGCTTCACTTTAATTCATTCCGTGACTGGCCAGGAAGGTGAATCACTCGGGTCTCAAATTTAGTTTCTTGATTGAAATGCATGGAAAGGCCATTTATCCGTTTTATCAATCCCCCGGAAAAAAGAAATGCAAGCACAAAACGCAGCAAAAATGTTCACTCTGACTAGAACATTAGCACGTGAACTGATGTTGCTGTCTTCATCTGTTTCTGAGTCAAGGTCAAACTTTTGTAGATCAATTTGCTATTTATGCTCAGGTCGTTTTTATCAGTCACGATCATTATCTGCATGAGAATGTGTCCTATTTTACGAAAGAAATTTGGACATCAAATATATGGGACGCTGCCGCCACCTAGTGGTGAAGCTTAAGAAAACGAGTCACACTCTTGCTTAGAACACAACACAAAAGAACCATAACTGCTCAACAGTCATGCACGTGGAGTCAACTGCCCCAATTGGTTGTAACTTGAGCGTTTACTTAATCGCAGGTCAGGGCGAGCGCCATCGCTCAAGACCAGGACCAGAGCTACGACTACGCTAGCAACAGCGTCATCGTGCACTTGGACGCCGGCGACGAGGTCTACATCAAACTGGACGGCGGCAAGGCGCACGGCGGCAACAGCAACAAGTACAGCACCTTCTCGGGCTTCATCCTGTACACCGACTGACGAGCGGCGCTCGCTGACTTTTGAGCCAAGCCAGGCCGATGTTGCGGATCGGTTCCTAACGGTCTACCTCTTTATTCGTGCGTTGTCTCTGGGAGGGCGGAAGGGGGTACATAAACCATGAGGGGCCGCCATGATTCTGAAGAGGCGCCGCCCGGTCTCGTGTTTGTTGGTGTTCTTTGATTTAGTTGTCGTAGTCGTCGGATAAAATGTTGAGTCCTTTGAATTCAGCCGCCAAAATGAGATTATCCATTTGGGAGACAATAAATTGACAGTGTTACTTTGCATATTTGCTACATGCAATTCCACTCATTGGTTGATTGTTTTGTGCACAAATCCCCCAGAACTCGCTGAAAATGTTTTTTTTGTCCTCTTTCGGAAATGCGTATTGAACACCCCATAGTTGAAACCACGTCAAAATAATACTCTTTCAAACTCATCTCACCTTACCTTAAAAAGTATTTGGCTGAAAATTTGATTTAAAAAAAAATATATATATACATAAAAAAAGCACCATTAACGCGTGTGTGACTTCCACTAACAACCCAGGCTAAACTTGGGATCAGCTGCAGCACGCCTGCAACACTTGCGAGGATAGGTGTTAAAAAAAATGGACGTACGGATGCGCTTTGACACCATCGTGTCGCATTTTGAAACTTCATTGAAAAGGCACAAAAAAGAAAACAATTTTCAACAATTAATGGGGGTCAAAAAAATGGAGATTGGTGAATTTGTGAATAGTCGGGGGTTCAGCGTCCAATATCAAATCTGATTGTGAATTTTGTCAATCCGAGTCGTGCACATGCATCCCAGTGTGTGTGAGTGTGTGTGTCTGTTAAAATCTTTTCAAACTGTCGTGATTCTTTCATGTGATGTGCTCGCAATTAACATCTTGCATGCAAAAAAAAAAAATAAAAATCCACGAGCCTTCCAACAAATGACCAAACATAAAGAAAATGTGTTCAAACTTGCTTCGGTTTCAGTGGACTTTTTTTTTTCTTCATTAAAGAAGAAGTTCATCACGTAAGCAGTTTCCGGTCTTTCTTTTTTCTGAAGTGCGATATTAAAAAGGTTGGGAAAGACAACAAATTGAGTTATGGGGTCATCTCACGGCAAAGATGTTCTGATTTTCTTCCAACATTTTGAACAAAGTACCATCTTAAAAAAAAAAAAGAAAAAATACAACAAAAAAAAGAATATTTGCTATTATTCAATTTCATTATTAATTAATTAAAATGCAATTGCGCGTATTCGAAATATAAACTATGCCCAAATTAAAGGATTAAATGCAGTGAAATACAACTGAACAATACAAATGCAATTATGTTGTGTACCACTAGAGGGAGCCACTGACAATTATTTACATGGCATGAGCATGCGCGTGGCTTTAATCATCAAAAATCAGAAAAGCCGATCATTTTGGAGCGCTCTCTTCATTTTTACCAGAGCTGGCGGTTCCAAAATTGTTTGGTTTTTAATGTTATACTTCATACCTTGCTTTCTTTCTTTCTTTTCCATTCAAGAAAAAAGTTCTTTCCGCGAATTATAAAGTATGTCAAAAGTTCGCCAAGTCGGGTGTTCGGGACACGTCATGACAAAGCTTGGCGCAGAACGTCATCCGGGGGGATGAAAAAGCGACAAGACAGTCGCTTCCGGACTTCAACTGTAAAATCAGATTCATTTCCGCTGGAGATATGGTCAGTATTGCGAAAAGTACCACTGAGGTTCTAAAAGTCAAAGGCCAAGTTGCGACGGTGTCAAAAAGTTCCAGTGAAAAAAGGCAGTTGGTGAGTATTCAGTGTCATCCCCCCCCAAAAAAAGCCAGCAAAGTCGCAGAGCTGATTTAAAAAAAAAAAAAAAAAAAAGAGCAGCGACTGGATTGCTTCGCAGTGTCAGAGCATCACTGTTATTTAATGCCTCGCAGACAGACAGCTCACTTCCTCCAGACACAATTAAAAGTGAGTGACCGTGCCTCAGCAGAGGTCAGCCGAGCCACGGGGGGAGGCCGAGAAGCTCGCTCGCTCTCGGGCGCGATGAGAGCATCGTCAAATTAGAGACTTCATGTCACAATGTCAAAGACGAACCAACGTCCCCCCGGCGCGGCGACAAAGCGTCGTCCGGAGAACATTCCTCGCCGACCTGAACGCTGCGAGTCCACGTTTCCAAAATCAAAAAAGGATTGTTTTCATCGAGACTATCCAAAAACAAAAGGAATAGCAAGAGGAACAGAAGGGGAAAGAAGAAAAAGAGGAACGGGAGGAAGAAAAGGAATTTGAACAAAAATAGGAGGAAGAGGGCATCGAGTGCAAATAAATTCTTGTAAACATGAAAAGAAAAAAGGGAAATTGCAATTTCACACCAAAACAAAGAAACAAGTCTCTTTAGCAAGAACCATAACGTTGACACTTCCCGTATTTTGGTCGGCTACAAAAATTGATGCGACGGTCCCGATACGGGCCCCGGGCCCGGAGTTTGACACCCGTGATATAGATGGATCGCGAAGGCTTTTCCGGATAATCCCCTCGGCGATCCCACAAAGATGCGCTCGTGTTTGGGCCGGCCTAAAGCGAAAGTTGCGAGTCGGGCTTCTGCCTCTTCGCCGACGTGACGTGACGTGACGTGATTGCAGCCTCGCTTTTGTTTCAACATCGCAACCCCCCAATTAGCTCAGCGGGAGGCATTCCAATTAGAGACGGATGCCGCGGCTAAATTCGACCCGTGCCTCCCGAGCCATGTTCCGACAATGTCCTTGCACTTGAAAGCGCTGACACTTAAACAAACAACACATCGCCAACTCACTTGCGATGAGAAGCCAGCTAAGTATTGATATCAGAAAATAAAAGTCAAATATTGAAAATACATCAAACATTCTTAATTTTCCTCATGGGTTTAATAATAATAAAAAGTTAATGTCCTCGAAATTCCAAACGAGGTGAGCTAGCACGCTAACAATTCCCGACCCGATACGTTTAACTCTTTGTCATCACGGAAAGCAAATAGAGCAGAAAGTTTGCCGCGGCAATCGGACAGCGCCGAGAGGCCGGCGGTGCGCCTACACGTGTGCACCCATGCACACCAGCGCCGCCGCCGCCGCCTGCGTCTTCGCGCTCCTTGGGAGAACGTGACAGCGTACGCCACGCCACGCCACGCCGCGCCGCGGCCGGGGGAACAAGTCCAGTGTGTCAGTGACTCAACACCAGTGCCCCCCCCCCCCCCTCCCATGACTGAAGCGGGCCTAACGCGCGCCGACAGGTTGACTCATGCGGCTGGGGATGCTCTGCTGGCGTGTTGCCTGTCTCTTCAGCTCACCCCACGTCGGCGCGATGCGGCATGACAACGCGCTACAGAGGCGCTGGCCGCGGACGGCCTCGGCCTAGCGTGACGCCAGACGCCACACTTCAAGATGGCTGACCGCGGAGGGCCGCTTCATGCTAGCCGTTGGTGTCGAGCTGCATTTGCCAGCCGCAAGGTTTTGTGCCTTCTGACTTTTATACTTTCATAGAATAGTTATGGAAAAAAAACGGTCCCCTCATGACTTGGCTTTTTAAACAAAGAGGTCGCCCACTCCGGTCCTCGAGGGCTCCTATCCTATCCTCATGTTTGAGGCGTTTCCCTCCTCCCGATTGGAACAATCACGATCGTTTTCAGGCTTCGTGATGAGCTGATCATTTAAATCGCGTGCGTTCGGAGAAAGGAAAGAAAGTCGGAAGGTCGGGGTCGGAACCGGACCGAGATCGCGATTAGAGGGCGGGGGACTGACTGGCAAAAATTGGTGGCTTTCGTTTCGCGAACGTGCAAGTTTTGTAATCTGGGAGGAAGCCGCAGTGCCAAGTGAAAACCACATTGAAAACCCGAACGTGCAAACCGTCAGCAAGATATTGCTAACGATTCATTTGCAAACCTTGATAACGCTCTAAATTGCTTGTAAATCCTCGAGAAATAATAAGAGCTTTCGCCCAACATGTTTTTCCATTCCGGAGTCCCAAAAACAATAAATTTGCGTTCATGTGGTGAACAAAAGCAATTTAATACCACAATTAAGTCGTCATTAACATTTTGTCTGCTGTTTTTGTTTTTTTGTTTTTTTGAAACACTCGCCCATCTCCGCCTTGCCTGATGGTTGGTGGGCGTGCCGTGATGAAAAAGCGCTCAGGCAGATAACTGTGCGGGCGCCCGCAGGGGGGCAAAGCGCAGCGACGACCAGATTACAGACGCCCGCTGGCGGGATAGCGTGAGCAGGTGGCGGCGGGATGCGCCACGCCATTAGGACCATCAAGCATCTCGGCTTGGTTAAAACCACAATTAGTATTCCGACAGGGTCGTTCCTTCGGGAGCTTTCGCACTTGCCGGTTCAGATAAAGTGCAAGCTTGCAAAATGCCGCCTTCCTGACGCTTACTTGTTAAAAGGCAAACTTGCTGCACCGGAAACAAAAGATGGAAGAAAATATTGACAATAAACTGAGTGCTGTGCTCACTTTTGCGTGCGGGCAGGACTACTTTTGCCACCTTTGATGCTGAAACAAACGACAATAGCAACGTTACGCACAAACCGCCACCCATCACTCCGCATTAGTGACTCGGTGGCTTGGAGGGCCCCGGACCGAGCCAAGTGACATACATCGGCGAGGGAGATGACATCATCGCATTGGCCCGCGTTCCTCAGCCCTCGTGTCCGCGGGTCTTGAGGCGCCTCTTCTGTCCAAGAAAGTTTTCCATTACATTGAACGGCCGCCTCGTCGCAAATTCACCCACTCCGAGAGTCGCGAAAAAGGCGAAAGAAACAGTGTTTGATTTAGTTTATGTTAAGTGGCTTGGTTTTACAAAGTGTGAGGCGAAAAAGGAGTGAAGGAAAGAAGAGAAAGTGTAAGAAAATACAGTCCAGTTGATTAAGTCACTCAACTGGATCGTTCTGGTAAAAATCATATTGTCTTCAAGTCCTCTGTGCGTGGGAAGAAAAAAAAAAAAAAAAAATTCAAATGTCTTTGTGCATTTGCAAAAAAGTGGAACTTTGTATATATTCAACTTATCCGTAAGCTTCTTTGACTGTCCAAACCTTCATGTTTGGATAAAAGCAACGCAAATTGAACGCGGAAATAGAAATTGGCAGTGCAAGTTGAGCCGACGTGTTTGTCAAGTGAACTCACGAGAATTTAGTAGGAAATTGTAGAAAATAAAGCACGACAGCGAGATTGTTTCTTCAATGCTTTTCAAATTCATGGCCAAGATGCTAACAAATGAAACTTGGAACAAAACGTGGGAAGTGGCTGTCACGCATGACGTCGCCAAAAAAGCTTGCGCTCGTTATTGTGTTTTTTTTAAAACATTTTTTGCCAAAATCTGGAGTTCAAATCTGTCAATTTCTGTCCAAGTGATGTCACGGCGACACTGACTGACACGAGTCATTTGGACGTTTAATGATGAAATGCTTCTTCGGGATTCGGATTATTTGGAATGGACAAATATTTGTCCAGAAATGCAAATGAATGGAAAAGCTTTCCACAGTAAGCGACTCCATCGTGTTTTAATAAATAGATTAAAAACACACCAGCAATTCTTCATTCATATTTTAGAAGCGGAATAAAACTAATAAATTCGGAAGAAAACAAAACCTATCGAGGTGCATTTGGGGTGCAAGAATTGTCCTAAAATATATTGACTAAAGTAAAAGTTAATTCATTAGTAATTAAAGTGCATGTTTTGTAAGAAATCCTACTAAATCGGGGTGAAAACGTGGCTCTGGTGACTAACCTCACAGTTAACCGTTTGCCCACCTTTCACTCCACGTGGCCATGTTGCGCCCGCCATTAGGACAAAAGCATCTTGGCGGCGTAGAGCAGCATCCCGCCCAGGCCGGTGGCGGCGGTCACGGCCAGCACTCGCACCAGGAGGAAGTCCATGGAGTCCTCCAGCTTGGTGTGCATCCGCAGGACCTGCCGGTGGGTGTCCTCGCGCGTGCTGGAGTTCTCGATGACGTGGCTGGCCAGGCCGCGCTTCTCGTTGAGCGGCATCTGCGCCGCCAAACGCTGCTCGGCCTCCTCCGCCGTCAGGCCGTCCCGCTGCATCAGGCGCGCCAGCTGTGTGGCCGGGTCGCTGGAAAGACGAAAAAGAAAAAAAACAAAAAAACTTGCATACTGTTCCATTTCCATGCACATGCAGTAAAGGACTTTATGTTCGTCGTCCAGTTTGAAGACAAAAATAGAATGATAAAAACTGAAATGGTGACAGGGTCAATATTTCGTGACTATTTTAGAAAATCCACAATGAAAAAGTTCTTCAATTAAGTCAGAGCTAATGCTACACTTCTCTCTATTTAATTGGCCTGATTTCGTTTCCTTACGTTGACAAAAACACGCTCCATTATTAATATATTTAACCATTTAATCATTTGACAGTTTTATTATTTGTTTGATTTAATCAGAGTGGCACCGGGGCCTTACCAGTAAACAACAACAGTGTGGTTGAGAAACTGCGTCAGCTTTCTGGTTTCAAAGAGAAGCGGCACGTCCAGCACAACGTAGCGATAGCCTGGAAAAACAAATTGCAAATCTTAAAATAGAAAATAATAATTGAATTCATATTGAATGTGTGGGCAACATACGATACAGAAGACCAGGAAAATTTTCAGGACACTCTCCTACTGACTTGAGGTTTTATTTCTTTTTGAAATTGTATGAAATCAAGTGTTACCTCTGAGGAAGTAAAACACGATCTGCTTGAGCATCTCCTTATGGATCGCCGGGTGCGTGATGGAGTTGAGCAGCTTGCGCTTCTCCTTGTCAGCGAAGACGAGGCGGCCCAGCTTCTGTCGGTCGATCTCGCCGCTCTCCAACAGCACCTCGCGCCCAAAGTGGAGGATGATGCGTGAGTGGGCGGGTGAGTGGGGTTCAACCACTATGTTAAAAAAAAAAACAACAACAACAACAAAAAACACATAGTGAGAAGGTTGGCAGGGTTTGCCGTCTAAAGTAAATTTCGGGTTCAATATATTTCGCCGACCTCTATGCAAACAGCCAAACAAACTTTCTGTTTAATTCCCACAGGAAGTGCCCGACTTTGAAATTTGCCGAACTTTTGGAAACCTGCTACTGATGTCAAATCACCTTTCCGTGCCACGACGTCCGCGTCGATGATGGGGCAGCCAAGCTCTCTCAGCATCGACGACACGGTGCTTTTGCCGGAGGCGATACCTCCCGTCAGACCCACCAAATACATCGCCTAAAAAAGAAAGAAACAAACAAAAATAGCAATGAAAACTAATCAAGGTTAATGTTCCGCCAATATCGAAATGGATTTTGGAATCAACCTTTATGCAATAGGTGGTTCAACACACTTTGTGTCATCTTTAATTGTGCTCACTATACGTTGCTGACATAGATAGACGAACAAGTGGAGTCATTCCTACAGATGCTCGCTGAGCTGAAGTTAGCAACATTTTTTGGAATTATGAGAGTACTTTTTCCACATGTTTATTAAAACACATACTTCTTACATAGACTTGCCATTTGACCAGCTGACTCTGTTTGAAACTAAACACGATTTAATTTGAGGCCATCACAAATCACCCAGCTTGCTGGTCATTTAAAATGACGTAACAAGGTGGTTAATGATCAACAAAAAGTTATTTTAATGGTGTCAGTACCTCGCAGTTGACAGCTATTTCAGAAACGAAGACGAATGAACACTTGGTTATGTGGACTTTAAGCTAATGCTAACAAGCTAAATGTCGACGACAGCGTCAAAAAGGCCGCAGATGGACCAACGGAAGAAGCCATCGTCCTCCTCAGAACGTCTCGACAACTTGACACTCGACAACAATCGGAAATGATCGATGTTATTTGACGAAATGTCAGCATAAAGTCGCTTGAGGTCAACTACATGCTAACAAGCGGATGTTGACGACAGAGGTGTCCCCGCAAAACAGCTCCGGTGTTCCAACTAAAAGGTTCCGCATACTCACGCGTTCCCAGCGCAAAAGAAGTGTTACTGTACATGAACATTTTTTACGTGATTTAAAAAAAATGCTTGGATAGTAAATTCAGGAATAAAAATAAAAATATTTCTATTCACAATAACAACTGTATTTTGAATCACGATGTATCACCATAAATCACTTGGAGTTTCTATATTGATTTCACACACAATGTCCATAAAAATTTTTTTATTATTTTAAATGCCTCTTTCTTGTATATTTGTGTTGGTATTAGCGTGTCTCCTCACAAGTAACCATTTTCTATTTTTTCCTCAGTGGAACAAGGATCATGACCTTCTGGTAATTACAGATGAATTACAGCCTGAATTGGTTCGACAGTGTGTTTATTACACAGAAAGACACACTTTCTGCTGAACACAAAAATGAATAAACATTCAACAAAAATCATCTTTAAAACAATTCTATTCAGGATTTGCGTTGGACACTTCAGGAACAACAGTTGAATTTTGGGAATATTTGGAGCGCTTCCCTTTGGGAACAGTTTCTCCGCCGCTGTCACGCTCTTCCCTCTCCAGCCGGCCTCTCTTGACAAAGTGCTCGATGCGTGACTCCAGGCTCTCGCACAGCGGACGCTCCAGCAAGGGCCGGTACTTCCTCTGGCGGCTGCCTTCCACCAGCAAGCAGAGGCCGGATGGCACCGCGCCTGTCAACAAATAGGTTGGGCGAGCATCTTTAATCGCACGTACAGTTACTTGTCTCCATTCATATTCATCTTTGTGAATTAAAACATCAAGGTAGGGAGTTCTCACCTGTGGCCTCCAAGCCTCGAATCATGTCGCGCAAGACACGAGCCTTGACTGCGCTCCGCGTCCAGTGTTGCTGCAGAGAAGACACGGCGATACTCAGCTCTTCGGCCTCCCGCTTCCAGCTCAGGCCGTCAAAGTGGCACTCATACAGGACCAGCGGGTAGTCCACTGCCATGCTGGATGGGAGGGGGAAAATTCATTTAAAAACACATGCATTTGGTTAAATGGCGGGCCAGGAGTCATGCAAGGAAAGTAAAGATGGATGATTACATGAACTCGATAGAATGCCGTTTAGTCACCTGTATTGCGGCTTCCTGGGGTTCTTGTGAACATCGAGGAGGCTAGGGATAATTTCTGGGGCTTCCAGCTTCTGTCCAATCAGAAGCAGCACGGCCATCATGCAGCGAACCTGCAGCGTCGTCATAAAGACCTTGAGGTGCAACGCGTGAACTAACATTTTAACACTCCAAATGGTAAGACACACTCAAGAAGATAACTTTGCCACTGTTTGAGAAACGTTTGTTAGTTTATGTACATTTTGGGGTACCTGGTGGTAGAGGAAGGCGAGTCCTTTCATCTCAAAAACAAACAAGTCGTGCGGGTCTGCGCTGTCGGCGAGTACAGGGTGCGCCGGCTTGACCGTCGCCGACAGGATGGTCCGCTCAAATTGGAGAACGCCGTTGCCCACGTCCATCTTGCACAGGTTACGGAAGTCATGGGTGCCTTCGTACCTGATGGCGAGGATATAACCATTATTGTACCACGTGCCTTTAAATGTTCTGCCTGGAACTTGATCAATCGAGATACATATTATGTGTAGGAAAGAAAGTCTTTTGGACTCCAACTTCAGTTGGCTATTTTCCATGGAGTTGCGTCTGCTTGGGGGTGTTTTCATCTGACCTTTTTGCAGCGTCCGCCATTGCCGCCACATCCAAGGATCCTCGGGGAAAGTAGTAGCGGTACGTGCGGGACTGGCAATCGAAACGCGCGCTGAAGCCCTCAGCAGCAGGAGCCCAGTCTAAAATCCGAATGTCCTGAGGGAGGACTCTGTTCAGCATCTTCACGTAGGGAAGCTCAGCGGCTGTGGCGACAGCAGCTTCTTTTTGGCCGTTTTCAGGAAGCGATATGCCCAATCCGGAATACTGCGTGGAGCGTAGGTCGATTGTAATCACCTGGAAAGGAAGGAGGAGAGAACTAAGAAGAGGATTGTAAAATCCCCAAATTTATAAAAGTGGTGAACTCACCTGAGCGAAGGCGCTGACGCCTTTATCTGTGCGTCCGCACCGGTGATAGTTGGAGCTCTGGCGGTCCTGGATAAGGCGGGTCTTCAGGAGGGCTTCGAAGAGCCTGGCCTCCACCGTGTTATCTGTGTTCTCTTGGACGGCGAAGCCCTGGTAGGCCCACCCCAGGTACGCCAGACGCAGGGCAACATGGCGGCGAGGATGAGCGGAGAAGTCAAACGGCCGATCCTTGCCTGCTTTTTTCCCTTTTTTACCATTTGTCTTCTCATTATTGGATGATGTACTGGTCTCCATGTAGGTTCCATTCAGCTGGGACTTGAGCTTCTCCAGTTCCCCCTCCAGCTCCTCTATCCTCTGGATTAAGGTCTCAGACATTCTGCTTAGAAATGGAAGAATAAAAATGAATTACAACAATCAAAAATTCCTTGTAACTTCATGTAAAGATGATGGTAGTAGTACCTCCTACTAAATCAACGTGTCGTTAATAACGAGATTTCACTTTTTATGCACGTAATAGCTAATGTTGCAATAAAACAGCCTTTTACCTTTACTTATCTTTCTTACGTCAAAATATTTGACAAGCGTGCAATTTTTTTCCTTTTCCCATTCGACTCTGGTCGGAGTTGTTATCGTACTTACACACGTCCACTTTACGGCTGATTTTACGTCAGTTCTTGGCAATTTACGGTATAAGGTTACTTCCGCTCCAGTGGTTACCTGGGAAATGAAGTCCATGACGCAAAAAGCGCGACTACACCCCCAAAACGTTAGCAGCGAATGCTAAACACCTCCAACACCGTCTAAAAAGACTTGCTGGGAAGGCAAACACAACTTTAGGTACATTTATTTACCATAAAATGGGTATAATCCAACATATGTGAATAAAACCCAAAATACATGGCGATGTAAATTACTTGTAGATTTTTACTACTGTGAGGGGTTAAAGAACGCACACATTTCTAAAAGTCAATTGGACCTAATTTGCATATTTTAGGAATTCCTGGAGAAAATCAAACTTCACACAGGAAGCCCAAAGCCGTGCTAACCAAATCTCTATATTATGTGATATCCTGACACAACCTTTAAATAATATTTAAGAAAAATAAGCAAAAGGTTGTAAGTAACTGGCAGCAAATACAGATCGAAAAAGGTTATTTCCTGCTCTTTAAAGCAATCTAATTAATTCGAGTCTCCACCACCTGGAGCCGTGATAAGGTTTTATTATCACGGACGCCACCTGTTGCATCTCAAATGTCTTGAGTCAAATGTCAAAAGTGTGTTTCTCTCTGCCATATATTAATCATGTAATGTTAGGGACTAGTTCCTTAAAATTGTGATTTATTCTTGGGATGCTACAACTTTTTTTTTTTTTTCGCTCCTCATTCCATGACTTTATTCACTTAGTATGTCGAGCAGAGCCATAAAATCAAAGAAATTAAATTTCCAATTTTTGAATCAAAATGTTCAACACTTGTCCTTTTGTTGTTTCGTTTTGTGTTTTTTTTTATCAAGTGGCTGAGCTGCGGCTCAGCCAATTCTATGACTTGAGTTGCATGCAAAAATTTGAGATGGAATTGCACGTCTTGTTTTTAACCAAAGCGCATAACACGCAAACGTTCTCTAGCATAATGCTAAGGCACAATGCAAAACGCCACAGACGGGCTAACGGAACCAGCATCCTTGTTGTCGATATCTGAGCCTAAACGCAGCTATTGACTAGTATGCTTTAACTGAACACCAACAGGCCAGATGTGTCATTCTGTTAGCGTTTTGAAACGGCGTCCCGCAGCTTTCTGCATCAGGAAACAATTGCTACGGGGTGAGGCGTTCAGCCACAGGATGGCCTTGTTTCCCCATTTTGAAGCCGCCAGCAAAGTCGTTTTCAAAGTCTCAACCGAGTGCCCACATTTGGCCATGTTGTGGGAACAGAAGAGAATGCCAAATCACAAACGCCCACGAAGCCTTTCATGATCTTCCCGGGAACAGGAAGCCCAACCGATGCCAGCCGGGACCTCGTTTGTGCCTCGCGTTTGCGCTTTCCTGTTTGGAATTCCTCACAAGTCACTGGAACGATAACGGCGATAGCCTGGAAATGAGGCACGACAGCGAGTGGGCCGGGGGGCATTTTCGAAATATTTAGATGAAAGTTCATGTTTTTAGGGAGACATCCATATTAGGACAAGTCGAGAGCAGCTGCTTCTTTTCAAAGCTGCAGTTTGAGGTTTTTAAGCGTAGCGTGAGGTCCACATTGATCCAAACGCGAGCGTTTAAGCGGCTGGTGCGTTTTGCATGCTTTCAGCACCAGGGGACTTGCTGGTGGTAAATAACATGACCCCCAGCGCCCCCCAACGCCCCCCTCCCCATATGGTCGCAATTGACACGTAGCAGCAGAACACTCACGTTGTTCACCACAAACTAAAATGTCTCCAGAATGGGATTGTCTCAGGCTTGGTTTTGTGCCACACAAAGAAAATGGGCACAAATCAAACAGTATGGTTGAATTTCACAATTTTGATGGTGAAAAATATTCTTTTTTTTTTTTTTTTTGGACAAATGTGCGGAAAAAAAAATGAGCCTTCGCCCTCACATGTTGTTTCGAAACAAGCATGAGTACATCATTGATGTCAAATTCCAAATCAATGTTTCATTTGGTCGAACGGATCGTAAGCAGCAAACGAAAGTCAGAGATTAATTCCTCAAATAGCTGTCGTCTCCCAAGCAATCAGAGTTGCGTTGTTCACTTTGAGAACGTTAACGCGGAATAGTCGCTTCAGTCAGTTTGTTCTCTACAAAAGACTAAATCACCATCACGTGAAAAAAAACAAACTGTGTCTTAACTTGACTTAATCATGGCTGTGTAGTCCTCTTTAAAAAAAAATAAACGCCTTACCCCAATTGACTGTTCAGTCTCATTGACATCCGTTCTCCATGTTTGATCTGACAGCATACAAATAGCAACAGAGACAAATTGATCATTTACCTCGGAGCTACTTCCTCAAATAAATGTCGCCCACCCAAAAAATAAACACCTTACCCCAAATTCTACATCTCATATGATGACCGAAAACTGCAACAAAGACGTCGTACTCGTCAGCTCCGATCGCATTTCTACAAATTGACGTCGTGACAGTCGCAGTAGTCTCAAAGAACTAAACACCTTACCCCGTTTCATTTTTATTGAATATTTTATGCTGACCCAAAACGATCAACAAATATGGAACACACGTCACTCGCTTCCCAACCGAAAACCTCGCCAAGTTGCCTGCAAGTCGATCAACAAAAATCGCCACACCCTCCATAGAGTAGCTGGCGCGTATGAATGAATGTTCAGACGGATCGTTTACAACCTTGCCGCCCTACTCGCTTTTCCGGATTCCTGGGGCCACTCTGACGGCTCATCTCCTTTGTCTTGTGCCTCTCAACTCATTTTTTTCCCCATTTCGTTCTGGCGTTGTCATCACTGCCCTTTTTGTCTCTCCCACACATTTCCTACTTTGCTCTGACGTGTTTTTTGTTTACCATCACATGTGACTGTGTCTGTTTTCGAGAAAGCGGGGCGGCAAAACAAGGAGTTTCCCGCGTCCCGTCCCGCGGGGTCACGGCACGCCATCTCCTCCCGACATACGAGGCGTTTTTTTTTTCCGTGGGATGAATCCCTCAAAGTGAAAGTCAGCTGCTATTTTAAAACGCAAGGATGGACGAGGATGGTGGCGAGCCAAAGACTTATGTGTCCACAGTGCGCCTGCTGCTTCGGGGGCGCACACGCAGCAAAGGCGAGCCGCTCGCCCACGCGACGGGGATGAGAAACGCGGCGGGATTCTTCGATGCAACAGGTAAAATCTCACTTGATTTTGCCTCCCTTTCTTATTTGCGAGCGTTTGTAACGTGAGCGCATCTCCCGCCAAACGTTTTGGCTCGCATTCAGAAGCGTTTAACACCCCCTTTGCGAGGCTGCCGGCGCTTCACGCTTGACCTTTTTTTAACTCGTAGCCTTTTGCATGAGGACATTGGCGAACGCCGTCAGGGGCCACATCGTGACTTTCGGAGGTTTGCAAGCGGAGACCGCTGCCGTCCACTTGGAGAAATAAAAGCCTTACTCCTGACTGACGGTTCATTTGGTCTAAGTGGTACGTGCTGAAAAACATTTGCGACAAAGAGGTAGAGTTACGAGTGGCGCTCATGCCACGACCATATTTCCGCAAATAGAAAGTGCGCTTCAGTTAATCATCGGACATCTTTCTCGTCTACTGAGAGAAATAAACGCCATAGCGCTGAACTGATGTTTCATTTAGTCCATCGCTGCACGTGCATCAAAGAAGCGACTTCATCGACTTCACACTTTTGCAAGCACCCGATTTCTTCTGGCAAGATGAATGTAAATATTTAACTTGCCCTGCATGTGCCAGTCATTAAGTACAGGAAACACCTTACCCCTGAGAGATTTCTCCTTCTTTCTACACTAAACGAGAAATGCTAAAAAAAAAAGGAAGCAAAAAAGATATAGTGAGCTCCATACTTTAGCAAATAAAATAAAAATAAAATAAATGCCTGGTGAGTCTGTTGGTCATTCACTTAGCGAAATAAACACCTTACCCGAATCAGTCACATGGTAATTATTATTATTTCTTCTTTTTTTTCTAGATGAGAAAGTTGATCCGCATCAGAATCAATCAAATTTCATAAATGGCGTCGCAAGATTGAGCGGGAAGAGGTCCACTGGAAGTCACGCTCAAGGTAGGTCTTTTTTTTTTTTTTTAATTTGGGGGGTGGGGGGAGCATAATCATGGTCAAGTTCCTGCCTTTGAGTAAAGTCCCGCGATGTGCGCACTCGAATAGAGGAAAACGCAAGCTGCCGTCCGGACGCGATGGAGCTCCCGACAGAAAACACGCAAGCGTCCGGAAAAGAGAGCGGTCGCAGGACAGACGCTGAAGCCGGTACGTTCACTCACTGACGAGCTGCATGTAAGCACGATGCGGCGCTAAAAGTTCTGTTGGCGTGACCGTGCTGCGAAATCGCTCATGGATGTCTGGGAGGAAGCCAGCCGGGACACGTCCGAATTTTGTGATCACGTGACGCCTCAATCACTCGCGTGTTGAGCTCAGCTGTCAGCAACAACTGCTCGTTAGTGGCAATCAGGTGAGACCGAAAGCAAATCATGCCTGCTCACTCCTGATTGGTCCATCTCATTTGAATGTGCCAATCATGTGACAACCATGTAACCCCGCCCCTCGTCACTTTGCACCACGAGTGAGCAGACCACCAAAATAAAGGCCAGAATTTGCCCTTCGCCAATGTTGGAAATGATGACATTTTGATTTGTTTTTTTCTTTTCAAGGTTCGCCTGTAGAGTTTCTCGACCCGCCGGACCACGTGGCGGTTCGGGTCTGCGAGCAAGCCTGCTTGCGCTGCCATTTCCGCACTGCTTCCGTCCCCGTGGCGTGCTGCTGGATTTTCAACAGAGGAAAGGTCCCAATGACATGATTATTTATTTATTTTATTTATTTTGTGCGCGACAGATACATTTCTGGGGGAGCGTTATCGTAAGAAAAGTGTCTATGATGCATAATGAAGAAGTGATATCACGATACTGCTAATGAATGTATCGGAAGAGACGCATCATGATACTGTGATGGCAATATGGCATTTCAAGGCCAAAAATGCCTTTTAATAATGTGCTATTGTGCGATTTAATTCAAAGATATTGGGAAATAATACGCTAATGTTTGATTGAAAGGAAAGAAAACATCTTTGATATATTCTGATCTTATGATATCGTGATACAGCCAATTGATACATGGCAACAAACTATGGACTCTGACATTGATTTTGTTGGGCAGTTTTACATTTGCTATTTTACATGGTAGTTATGATGCATCATCATTGAGCTGTGTCATGATTGGACGATATTGTACAAGTAAACCACAACACATTGTATTGCGATATCACGATCCAGCCATACTGGGTTGCATGCTTGAAACAATCCCAAATAATCATTAAACTGTGATATCGCAATATGGTGCGAATGGAAAGAAAATCTGCGATTGAGCATGAGTGCTTTTGAATTTTTCAGGCAGTTCTGCCGGACCCCAGGATGTCTGTCAGCAGCGACGACACACACAGCACCCTGGTGATCTCCGAGGCCCACCCGGAGGACACGGGTTCTTACACGCTCATCGCGCGCAACAGAAGCGGTTCCGCCGAACACACGGTCTCCCTCAGCGTCATTCGTGAGTATCCCGTTTTGAAATCCGCTTCTGAATGCCAAGTCCTTAGTCCCGAACCTTTCCAAAAGATCGCCCCGACCCGCCCGCGTCTCACCCGGTGATCTCCCAGCTGTCGGCCGAGTCCCTCGTCCTCTCCTGGACGGGTCCCAGCTTTGACGGCGGCACGGCCGTGTTGGGTTACATCGTGGATGTCCGGCGGCAGGGCGCCGGCGCATCTGCCGACTGGACGGAAATAGCCGAACGCTGCGAGAACACTTCCACCCAGGTCAGCTCGGGCCTGGAGCCTTACGGGAAGTACCGCTTCCGAGTCCGCGCCTACAACGCCGAGGGCGTCAGCGAGCCCAGTCAGGAGTCGGACGCCGTCACCATGGCCACCACCAGTTAGTTATTTCGCCAGCTTGACACTTGCGGTCCCAAATGAACCCACCGCTTAATTTTTTTTTTTTTTGTTGATTTAGAAGAAGAAAAGAAAGAAGACATGGGACCTTTTGTGAAAGTGGTGATTGACACCAAACGGGAGCTTCAGGACCACTACAACGTCCACGAGAAGCTCGGCGTGTACGTTTGTCAAGTTTTGTAAAAACCAAAAGCAACGTCGAGCCTTGAGATTTACTTCTCATGTTGCTTTTCCTTCCAGCGGGAAGTTTGGCGAGGTGTTCCGTCTGTCCCACAAAGTGTCGGGCGAGGTGTACGCGGGCAAGTTCTACCGAGCCAAAAGCTCCAAAGAACGCTCGGCCGCCCGACAGGAGATCGAGCTGATGAACTGCCTCCGCCACCCCAAACTGGTCCAATGTCTGGCGGCGTACGAGGCCCCCACCGAGACGGTGATGGTCATGGAGTAGTAAGTGAGCGGCAGGCGCGCCGAACGGCACTCCGATTTGGCACGCCGATCGGCACTCCGATTTGGGCTTTTTGTGTTGTCGCGCCGTAGCATCGCCGGCGGGGAGCTTTTCGAGCGCATCGTGGACGACAACTTTGAGCACACGGAGCCCACCAGCGCCGGCTACATGCGGCAGATCCTGGAGGGCATGCTGTACGTCCACAAGCAGAACATCGTCCACTTGGACCTCAAGCCCGAGAACATCGTCTGCACCGACCACACCGGAACGCGCATCAAGATCATCGACTTTGGCCTGGCTAGTAAACTGGGTGAGCGAACGGGAGACGTCGACGACCGCCGCGACTTGATGTCGGCCTGCTATTTGCGAGTCTTTCTCGATCGCTCCTTCTACTCTCTAGCGCCACCTGTTTGCCAGATGCGTTCCCTGCCTGTTGATTTTGACGTTTCCTTTCTCTTGCTCCGACTTGGGCTGTCCATGTTCGAAACGGCTTTGATGTGCGTTTTGTAGAAGAGGGGAAGCCCCTGTTGGTGATGCACGGAACGCCCGAGTTTGTGGCCCCCGAGGTGATCAACTACGAGACCGTGGGAGTGGAGACGGACATGTGGAGCATCGGAGTCATCTGCTTCATATTGTAAGTAAATAAATCACACGCAGCTACTTTTTTTTTTTTTTTCCTCAACGAGCCTACTGGGAATACTTTGAAATCCTAGAGGGAATTCAATTCTCATCCGGCACTTTTTCTTCTATAAATAACACGGTGGCGAAGGCAACGCATTGCCATCTTGGCTTGAATGGCAGAATACAATCCGCTAACACGCGTATTACACCAAGGACATGGTTTAGAGTCGGGCCGCAAGACCTGCGCCAGGGCTCAACGGGCCAAATTTGGATCTTCACCTTCACAGTTGCCCTCTTCTTAAAGTTCTCGCTACATCAAAACCTCGAAGGGGTTAGCCAACGAGCCCTGAGTGATAGATGACACCACGCCCTCATAAAGTTTTTGTTACAACAGCCTATATTAAAAGTTGAAATCAAAACGATGCCCCCCATGTATGATCCCTGAATTTATCTGACATTACCCATAAAAATAAATTTGATTTTGAAAGCGTGATGGCGCTGTAACCTGTAGAAATAACAATTAGTATGTTGGCTTGACAAAATGAAGCACCTCCTGTCTCTGCAACATCGTTCATCGGCACCAAATCTATATGCTTTTTTTAAAGTTGACTGGCATCGTGTTGGTTTGTTTTTCTCCCTCGAGGCTAAGCGGAGAATCGCCCTTCCAGGGAAGTAACGATGCCGAGACTTTCGCACTCGTCGCCGCCGCTCAATACAACTTTGACCCGGAGAGCTTCGAGGACATTTCCGACCAAGCCAAAGATTTCATCAGCGGCCTTCTGAAGAAAGACCGCAGGTTGGTGGCAAGCGCCAGGGTGCGCATCGTTTGCACCGACGAGGGCCACATGCAGCAAATGAAGTTTAAAACGAGTTTCTAAATCTTCACACAAGGAATTAAGTCTCGAGTAGTTTGAGTCGCTCGTCTTTGCTAACGGCTCCCCTCGAAACTGTGCATTTTTTCCCCCGTTTTAAATGTTTGTCTCCCACCTCGTGCTTTTGCTTGACCTCCCAGGAGTCGAATGTCATGCATCGAGGCCCTGGTCCACCCCTGGATGGCCTCCTTCACGGCTCTCAGCCGAAGACCCACCAAGTGCCTCAGGAAGGAGAAGATGAGACGCTTTCTGGCCAAGTGCAAATGGAAGGTAACAAAGAGCAGAAGAAAAAAAATCACCATTTCGAAATGTTACCTCAGGATATGGAAGTCAATGTGCGTGATTAACAAGCTTTTTTGGACAACAGTGCCATCTGCTGGAGCATGCGTGTCATGAATTGGAAAAATCACCTCACGTGCTTGTGGGAGTTGTTCGCGTAGTGGATCCTCTCTGTCCAAAGTGTGTCTGATGTGTCTTTTGAAACTTGCAGAAAACTGGCAAGGCTGTTCTGGCCCTGCAGCGCATGGCCAACCTCTCCAACAGGCCAGATTCTCCTGGCAGCTCCTCAGACGGTAAGACTGGTCAACAAAACTTTGCACAGGCTTATTTCAAAATGGATTCAATTCGATGACAATGTGAATTATTATTTTTTTTGCAAATGTATGAAAAATACAATGAAACAAGTCTTTGCCAGGGATCTTAAATGCGAGCTCAGAATGCTACAAAGAGGAATGGGACAAAATGGCCAAGAGAGGTGTCGCGCTGAAGGCTGTAATTACTGCCCAAAGTGCAGCAACATAAGTTTGGAGAGAAGAATTTTGAAAATAAAGACATTTGCAAGCATATTTTCCCCCTCCATATTGACATTATGGTTTTGTTGCAAATAGAATTTTGACGGGGAGAAAATGAATTTCTTCCCTTGCGGAAATGGGCTCCAACAAAGTGCTAAAAGTGAAACGTTTGGGGATGCTCTGCATATGGACTTCCAAGTCCTGGAGCGACATACGGATGGCACTCATATGACGTGCATTTTCACATTTATCACTTGAAGGTTGCCCTCACTCGCAAATCCTTCAAACTGGCTTTTGCACTTGATCCAGAGCCCAGCTGGAGCCAAGAGGCCGAGGAGGCCATCCGCTCGCTGGATAAGCAGTTGCACGGCGAGCCTCGCTTCCGGGAGCCCCTGAGGGATGCCAGCGTCGCCGCGGGAGCCACCGCTCGTCTGGCGTGCCGAGTGGACGGTTAGAATGGCCGCATTAACCTGCGAGGCAAAACAACAAATTAAAGAGATACACTTTAGTGAGAAATATTTGGATTGGAGTGAGCATTTTTAATGAGCTGAAAATGCCACGACAAGAAAGTCAATGGTCACGAATTCGGTGCAAAAACTAAGTTGACCTCCCCAAAAAAGAGACAAATTTTGTTTCAACTTCACAATCACAAAAATGGATTTATTGCAAGAAAATATTAAAATACAGCACACTTGGCCCTATTCGAAGAAATTATGCTGCAATATCGCAATGTCACGAATCAGCTTATAGTGCACGTCAAAAGGAGACAAGAGAGCGAAATCGTGTATTTGAGCATGTTCTCGATGTCGTTTACCTCCAGGCTACCCTCAGCCGGAAGTCGAGTGGCTCCGGGACGACAAGCCGCTGTCCGAGTCGTCCCGAGCGAAGATGGAAGATGGCGGAGACGGTCACTGCTCGCTGGTCGTGTCCGGCGTGGAGGCGGCGGACGCGGGCGTGTACGTGTGCCGGGCCAGCAACCAGCTGGGGGCGGCCTCGTGTTCCGCGCGACTCAAAGTCGACACGTGAAGGAAAAACGGAGGGTTGCCGGCAGACGGGCTTACTCAAGTATTGATCTTTTTGAATCGTCATCTTTTATTCAAGAGGAGTTGAGGAAATTGTACATTTTTTTTTTTGGGATAGTCCATTTTGTTCAATGTGAATCTTTTAAAAGCATTCGTAAATAAAAGTTACATTTTGAAAGAGAAAAGTTGTCGTCAGATTGGGGGCGACTTCCAAGCTGCTGCTCTTTGGACTTTTTTTTTTTTTTTTTGGTCCGCCTCAGTGACTGATGCAAAAGGGCCGTTAGTAAAAAAAATTCTCAAACGGCTTCAGCAAATCAAGAAAATTAATTTATTTGTGGAAATTCTCCACCGCACAGAAACAATTACTGATCATAAATGCATGATTTTTACAGTGAAATGTTGTATCGCTTTTTCACCCAAAGAATTGACCAAAGCTCCTTAATGGCTTGAATAAAAAAATGAAGACTGTCCATAAATAGAACATTGGAGTGAAAGACGCCCAAAGACAGTTCCCACTTCAGGTTTCACAATACTTGAGTTCATGTAGTCTTTGGAAAAAAACAAATGGAGCTTCCTTACTGTATTAAGTCCCCACACACTCACTTCATAAATGATAAAACTATAGGAGTTTAAAAAAAGGACACCCACACCACTTTCACGCTGTTTTGACCCCGCGTCACTTGACGATATAAAAGGCGCTGACACAGATCGAATCGTCCCAATTTAGTTGCTCTCCGTGTGAAAGGGGCGGCGACGCAGGCACTTCAGTTTCACGGCCGCATCGTTTGTGCTTGTTCTCCTCGGGCTCGGCCTATTCTACTTTTCTAGCGCTCGCGTCCGTCTTTGCTCGATCCTCTTCTGAAGAAGATTCCACGCTTTTAAAACCTTTTGGGATGGAAAGAAGAAGACCAAACACTTGATTTCACGTCACCTTCCAAAATGCGCAAAACCTGAAGCTAAAAACGAGGAATTGTGGAAAGTGTCCGAAGGCGGGTGCCGAGCGAATGTTTCCGGGGCGAGCGGCTCACCTGCTTGCGGGTGACGTCGGGCTCCCACAGCGTGCTGAGCACCACGTTGGCGTGCTCCAGCCGCTGCGCGTTGGAAACTTGGCTTCCGAGGCGGCGCTGGGCGTCCTCCGCTGCCACGCCGTCTCGCTCTGATATGCGGGACACCGCCTGGAGAATCCGGGTGAGGGGGGTGACACCTCAATTACAAATTGACGTGACGTATGACGTGGCCACGCGTGACGTGTGGCGCACCTCCTCCTCGGGGATGATGGTCACCCACACCTCATGGACCATGTCTGTCCAGCCTGCCTCCAGAAGAACCGCTGCATCCACCACGCACACATCTCGACCTGGAAGAAAAAAAGAAAAAAAAAAGTTGCACATGCGCTGTGCTTGTCACAAATTAAGATTTCGACCGAAACCTCACACCTTGGTCCCGAGCTTGGTTGATTATGTTCTTGACCAGAAGCGCAATTTCAGGCCACACGATGTCCGTGAGTGCTTTTAATCTTTCCTGAAATCAATCAATAAATCCACAGGAGCTCAACATGCGCGTCAATGTTTCGTTACCTCTTTTCCAAACACCTTCTTCCCTAAAATGCGTCTGTTGATGCTTTTATCTTCATTCAGGATATCTAAGCCGGATTAAAAAAAAAAAACAAACGAAAGTGAGGCTTGACTGTATTCGAGTGACACGTGCGAGGCGACGTGCAAGCGTACCCGATCCGAATTCCTCCACGACGCGGCGGTAGGCGGCGGTTTGCGGCTCGTAGACTTGGTGGCCGAGCTTGTCGCAGTCGATGCGGAGGGCGCCCAAGTCCTCAAGACGCTTGGCCACGGAGCTTTTGCCGCTGCCGCTCCCGCCCGTCAGCCCGATCACGTACGGCCGCAGCGGGAGATGCGGCGTGTCCTAAAAGCCGGAAGAGGCCACATGAAGCTCAGCGGGGAACTAAAAAGATGACGGGACCTACTTTGGGCGGGACGAGGAGGGTGCCCAGCAAGCGGGAGCGCAGGCTGGACGAGCTTATCTTCTCCTCCTCCGTTTCGGAGTGATGCGCGTCTTTGAGCAGCTGGATCTCGTGAAGAACCAAAGCGGGAAGGCCCTGATGTACAAACGACAACCGATACAAAAAAAACCAAAAACACTGTCACAAATCTTTTTTTATACAAATAAGATCAATAGTGCATAGTTAATAAAGAGCACATTTGTTCCACTCTTGTGTCCAGACAATTGGAATTCATTTTTATTTCGTTTGAAGTCTCATCATACTTACGCAATTTTGAGGTAAGTTTGCAAATACTTGTTGCCATCTCACCAGCAACTTATTGCTCACCTCAGTTACGCTTAAAAGAAAAAAAAAAAAGATGTCGGAAGGTGCGACTTTACATTCTCAATGCGTTTCCTGTTGACGGCCTCGCCCCCCTTGCGCGTCTCCTCGCTGACCACGATGCAGCGCAGCAGCGGGTCGACCACCGACACCCCGAGCGGGTCGTCCAGGGGCACGACCTCCACCTGCAGCGAGGGCTTGACGTCCCGCAGGAACTCGTGGAGCTTTTCCACACGCAGCTCGTACGGCTGGATGAGCTCTTTCAGGACCTTTTCTGCGGGAAGTCAGTCAAAGCCAACAAAAACGTGCTCAAGTTGGCATTTTTTAATGGATGATTAAATGGCAGCCTTACTTTTCAGCATTCCCTGGTCGCACACGCCGATGAGGAAGCGTCTGGTGGCGAGCAAGCACGACACGTTGAGCAGGGTCTTGTGGGCTCCGTGCAGGCGGTCGAAGGTGCCGCCCACCACCACGTCAGGGTACGTCTCCAACGGTCTACCCTCCTCTTGGGGTTCCGTCACCCAGGCCCCCGACTCCTCCTGCGGCGCGGCCAGCTGAGGGCGGAGCAACACCGACGGCAGGCCGGGCCGGCATGCGTAGCAGCGTCCGGCGTAGCCCTGCAGGGACTGCGTCACCTGGTGCGACTGCGCCGGGTCCTGCAGGGGGAAGTCCGTCAGCAGCACCTCGGGGGGGTGGGAAAGAGACTGCGGCGTGAGGAAGGGGCCGCCCATGCCGGACGGGGCGTGGATGTGGGAGAGCAGGACGCGGACGTCAAGGTGCCCGCACACGTCGGCCGCGTTGCTGTACAGGCGAGTGATGAGCGAGCACAGGTCGACGGCCGGCGGGATGAAAACGGGTCGAGCTTGGCCGCCGTTGCCGCCCAGGTTGAGGCCCGGGTGCAGGTGGACGTAGAGGGTGCGCTCCACCAGCTGGGCGGCCGAGCGGAGCACGGGGGTGATGCGCAGGGTGTGGAGAGGCGACGTCAGCACCAAGATGCCCGTGCTGAACATCGACATGGTCCCGGATGGCGTCGTCACGGTAACAGCCTCCCAAAAAAGGAAAAAAAAAAAGCTGCGGGGAGGCAAGACTAGTGATGAGCCACTTTAACGTGAAAAATGAGAAATTTTAGGTATACAGTGAAGCCCAACTTGGACCCAGACATGGCAAATGTGAAAATGTGCGCGTAATTGTTTGTAATTGCCTTTAGACTCCACAAGGTGGCGGCAAAGCACTGTTTTTCCTATAACCTGTGGAAATAAAGCGCTTGGTGCTTAACAATAAAATGCCACCAGGTGGCACGAAACAATATACAATCTGCAATATTTCTTGTGTGAATAAGAGGGTGACACGGGAATGGATTTTCACTCCCGTCCCATTTCAGTCCCACAGAAGAAAATCCCGTACTGTCCCGTCCAGTCCCAGTGAAAAGAATTTTCACTTGCACTGTCAATGGTCACGCCAAATCATTTGTAGTCTCTACTAAACAATAAGGTGCTGTCCGAGCCACAATAACAGGACCAAGCCTGTTACTCATTAAACATTGTCCTTGCCTAGAGGGAATTAGTTGTTTTTTTTTTGCAGAATTTAAAAGATGGATATAGTTAGCTTGTTCGGCGTGCAGCAAAACCCAAGCAAAAATTGCTTGCCAATTTTTAATATTCATTTATCATCGTTGAGAAGCTATACGTTAGCATCATGTTAGCAAAACTAGCAAGACAGTGTCAACATCACTCGGGGAGCAAAACGAACAAAAGGGTGATTTTATAAATAGTAAGTAGTGTGCCTGTGGACATACCTGCTTATTATGGTTTTGTTGTCGCCACTTTTAAGAAAAGGAAATGTTTAACCAGCCAATGCAAATGGTTAAACATAGGCTTTGACAGATCACAGTTTATGAAGGGAGAGTATGCGGATTGTCACGTGACAACAAACTGTAACCTGATTGGTGTATGTGTCAACCGAAAGGGGTGCTTGGGAAGTGAAGTTCTTTTGTGTTACGGACAGAAATGGAGATAGTTTTGATGCGTTACAGCGCAAGTTTTTTTTTGTCTTTATTCAATCAATATTTTAAAAACTAAGAATTACAATCTGTGTAATCAATTCCGCCCAAACCCGAGCGCGTTTATTTGAGTCATTGTGCATGTATGAAATATATACTTTCTATTATTTTTTTTAAATACTTTTTTATCCACTTGAAAGTGTTTGTCTTGAAGTGCCCCTATAAATGGATTCTGACCAGTCCTGCGTGTAGTTTGCTTTTCCTCACGTCAGCTGGGATAGGCTTCAGTCTCACCCTAACGAGGACAAGTGAAATACAAAAATGGCACGAGGGAGAATACGCGGATTTCTCGGTCTCAAGTTGATGGATACAACATAACATAATTATTGACAATTTAAAAAAAAAAGAGTCTCTGAAAATGTTTTGAAATGTTTTTACTTTGAGGAAAACAGCTTGTTTATACAAAACATAATAAAAGCAAACCAAGCACTACTTATTGGGCTACAGTAGTAGAAAGAGTTGCATGACGTGGCCGTGGGGGTCGGCCTGCCGGGGCAGCAGAGGCATTGCATAATTAGCAAAAAATGCACAACGTTGGCACGCGATCAAAAAAACCAAAAAAAAAAACCCAACAGAGTTCAAGTCCAACAAATTATGGAGTCACATTAAAGCCTTGTTGAAATACAGACACTTCTTTAACCACAGTAAGACTTTTTGATTTCTTTTTGCTAAATTCAAGTGAGTATCAAAATGTTTGTTGACCAGAATATGCACGCAGCGAGATTTGTAGCACCCGGAGTGAGATCGCCATATGAGAATGGAAAACCGCGTTAGTTGGCTTTCTTATCGCCGGCGCTGTCGACGGCTGCGGCGTCGTAATGGCACTTCTCCACGCATCGCCGTGGAAACCATCCACGGATGCGCTCTCCCACTGGAAAGCAAAGATAAGTTAGAGAGATTGGTAAGAATGAGGACAACCCCACGCAGTCAAAAAGCTGCAAATGTGTATCAATGCCACAAGATAGTATTGACAACTGGATTGCGTAAATGATTCAACACAACGACAGCATCTTCACACGAGGCTCTTCAACAATATTAGCTAGCATCTAACTCGTGAATTTCTTTTTTGTTTAATCTCCAACTTCTCAAATACCAAACAGCAGATAACGCGGTCGTATTTTGTTGTTTTTACCTCTGGTTTGCTCCTCGTTTAACACTTTATCTCCATACATCCACCATCTGAAAAAGAGAGATGGTTTATACATCTGATAGGAATTGAATTGTCGGAGCAAAAAAATGGACACATCCGCTCATGTTGATTACATCGTACGACCTCGTAAGTCTGGAATTGAAGACTCCTTGAAAGCAAAAGCAAGTGAGACTCACTTGGTGCCACGAGTGGCCAGGATGGTATCCCCCCGCTGTAGGCGGATCCTGGGCTCCTCTGTGCAAGGGGTCCGGAAAAAGGTTTGGAGGCCCTTGGTCATGGGGCAGCAAGCGCCGTTGTAGTCCTCCACCGCCTGGTACTGGACCTGCTGGCCGAGCCAAGACACAAATGTTGCTTATTCCAACACGTTTGGGCATGGGATGCTTTCTTCAATTTCAGACAATCAATCTGGCTTGATCGATTCCGGGTACAAATCCTGCGGCGGCCGCTCAATGTCGCCTACTTACACTTCTCACTCGCTTGTCGGCCTTCTGCTTGAGCTGCTCGATCTGTAGCGACGGGACAAGCGCAATCAAAACCGACTCCGTCACCCGAGCGACGCGAGAACGTGAGACGAGCTGACCGACCGTTAAGGTGTGCTGGTGACACTTGGCGTGGACGGGCCACAGGATGCCGTCTCCTCTGGGCGCCCCCGACCACGTGAAGACCTCCTTCAAGTTGAGCCAGCGGCTGCCGAGGTCGTACGGGAAGATGAACTCCTCCCCGGTTTGGTAGTGCTGTATTCTGTCTTTGGCCTGCTTGGCCGGGAGAAAAGTGGAGTCTTTAATTGGTCCCACAGTGAGGAAAGAAGAAGCAAACTAACACAGTGGAAGCTCTCCAATTTGGTCTGTGTAGCTGGCTGACTTTTCACATTTCAGGCAACGTTTCAGCCACATTTTAAAATGACAACGAGCCATACGAAGGTCAACTAAAAACTAAAGTAAAACTAGGCATTGTTAAGGATATTTTGCCAAAGTCATCTTATTAAAAAAAACAAAAAAACAACAACACATGACATCACCAATGGCAGTTTCCAGATCAAAACAAATTACATTGACGAATATGACGGGAAGTACAAACAAGTTAACGTGTTCCCCTTGCCAAGAGCTTTAAACAAAGATCCCAAATTGTAGCATTGATTTTTCTTCCGGTAGCTTTGAAGCACAGTTTATATGGCGTATGTGCATGGGAAGAAAATATGAAATTTTGTTTCCCTTGAAGACATCACGGAGAGGGAACAGGAAGATATTTGTGGAGCAACACTGCCATCTAGTGGCAGTTTACAGGTATGGCAGGAATTTACAATCGTATCAAACTAAAGTAAACCAACCACCCTCATAATTGTACAAAATCCCCCACTGACAAAGTGGAAAAAATTACTAAAAATAAATAGAATAAAATTAAATCATTCCCAACACATTTGCTGATGTACCAATAATATACTCAAGTCGATTGAATATAATGAATGTATATGGGCAACGAAAAAAAAAAAGAATAAGCACAATTAATAAGACGAGCATTCTGACCTTTTCCTCGATCCAGGATTCTATTGAGGTTTTGTTTCGAAGGATGACTTTCATCTGAAAAATAAAAAAATAAAAGAATAATATAACAACATCAATATTTACATATTATTTCGCTAAGGCGTGCATTGCCCATGAGACAAAACGGCCACATGTCGCGATTCCAATGGACCTGTATGACGAAGAGCATGCCGACGGCGATGGTGGTGCCGAGCGCCAGGCCCAAAGCGAAGAGTGTGGCGGCAAAGGCTGCGACGCTGAACGGCATGAGGGGCTGGCTCTGACGAACGGCGCTCATGTCGATCTTCACCGTACTCCACCCGAAGGAGATCTGGAGGAAAAATGACCGTTATTCATGCTGAATAAATAGAAATATAATTCAAACCCATTCTGCACTATTCAAAGAAAAACTCGCCAATTTAAATAATTGTGCAATTCCCTAACATGCCACAGGATGGCGCCAAAGCCCTGTCGAATAAAAAGGGCAGTGCTGTGGCACCATCTTGTGACGCCGATGTGCAATTTTCAAAGCATTTTAGAATTATGTTATGTTGAAGATTGACTTGCAAGTGTTTTAGAATCATAACTTGTCACATATTAACGGTTTAAACTACCAATAGAGGGAATTCTAAAACTATTAAAGAGGGCATCCAGAGTGATGTTTCACTTTATGATGCTAAAAGGAGAAGGAGCTCGGGCGGTGCGCTCACCCTCTCGTAGAGCTGCGTGTACATGGTCATGACAAAGATGGCGGCGGCGTGCGCGCAGCCCAGCGGGGCCAGAAGCAGGAAGCTGGTGAAGTAGGCGTGGTTCTGATGGCCGCAGCAGTTGTTGATCCACGGGCAGTGGTGGTCCATCTTCATCACGCACCTGCGGGGGAGTAACACATACCGATATACACAGAAAGGCATTTTAGTCAAAAACTTGAGTCAACAAAAACTTTGCATCACCTGCACATTTTCATTTGTGTATGTCATCCAATTGCAGGTTGACAAAATGACAATAAAAATGCATTTAGATCGGCATTATTTCCGCAGCAAATTATTTCAAACAAAGCAGCGAAGGCTCGTGACGTGTACCTGTTACACTTGCGGCAGTGGTGGGACCTCGGAGCCTTGAACCCTTGGCACACTTTGCAATACTGCAAGTACTGCGCGTCCTCTTGATTCTCCTGTTTGGGAAACGTGTGGGGACGGAGGCGCGCACCAATAAACGACACGAATAACTTACGTCACCATCCGCACTGAGGGCGCTTACTCACCGGCTTCCAAGCGAGAGGGATGTACCCCGGCCCTACGAACATGGCATTGAAGTAGTTGTAGAGGATGAGGACGGTCCAGTTGAGGAGCATGATGAAATTGATGCTGCCGCCGGTCGTGTCCAGAGGCCAGTACCAGATGATGGAATCTAGCACGGCCACGGTGGAGCACACACAGATGACTGACAGGGCGATGACCGGCCCCCAGTGGCACAACCGGCGCACTTCGTGGAAGTTGTCCCACGCCACTAAGTTCATGATGAGGCAATGGGGACTATTTAAAACGTGAGGCTGCGACGGGTTACTTTGTGTTATCTTGCAAAGTCAGCGGTGAGGACGGTGCACATATTTTGACACTTGTGCTTCCGGTGAGCCGGTCACGAGGCTGATCTGGGCTCAGCAGGACATCCTGTGTGCCTTTGTTGTTGGTCCTGGGAGTGAGCAGCATCCTCTACTGGCGCTCTCAGAAGGATGCTATGCTCCAATTCCCCATCTTGGAAGGAAGAAACAGTAGGAATGTCATTTAGGTACATCAACAAGTCCAAGTTGAAAATTGCTTTCAACATGACTCTTGTAAGCAGAGACAATTCATTTGAAATGAAAGTAACTAAATATGTTAAAGTACCATTCATGGAAAACAAAGCAAGGGAACACATAACATGGAAGAGCAATCATTTCTGAGTGTGCGTTTTAAGTCACAAAATTACCATCGAGGCGTGCTAGCCGGCTAGCTCGTTAGCAAGCAGCTCAAGACAAGCGTCAAAAATATATTTACGACAAAGTCAACACGATCAGCAGACTATAATGTTACTTACGGATATAGAAATCACAGTTTGTGCTTCTATTCGGGTTTGAATGCCAAGGAAAAAGCGGCCACTTTAATGGACCAAGCCGGCCACTTCCTTGTTTCTTCTCCCTTCGTCTGTGGCGTGGTAGGAACACTTCTCTTGTCGTCGTTGTATGTAGGGGACATTTGGGGGAAGTTACTCTCCTATGTTATAATAGAATTAATTATCATATTTTGATAATACACGTCAACAAATTTACATTGTTTGTATGATTAATTAAAAATGATCATTAAATGAACTATTCATAGTGTCACTGAAAATAACGAAACAAATAGAAAAATAAACAGAAGACGGTAGCCAACCGAGTCCGTTCTTTTCCGGACATCTTTTACAGCAACGCAAGGAAGGGACACCCGAGAGCTGCTGTTTTTATTATTGTGAGCTTGAAGACAACTTGCATTTAAACGCATAAGACAACATGTCTTCAGACTTCGAAGCCTACGAGCAGGACTTTGGAACAGTTACAGCGGAAATTACCAACAAAATTGGGAGAATTCCCAAGCTGGGCGGAGGTAGGCGAGTGCACCGCTCTCAATCAGTCGACGAGGCGAGGCTAGCTAATATCGCAATATCGTAATATCGTTTGGAGTGCTTCATATCAAATAAGCGTCATTTCAGAACGGGACTATACGTCTCAAGTAGTCAGGTCTAGGAATTAAGTCGCTGTCTTCATTAATTTTGTGTCATTTCCTCTGACTTGTAAAGACATTTCGAAAGTCACACATTGAAAGTTAATTAAAACAAGATTTATGTGTTATCAATGTATATTTTATTCAGTCCAAGCTACCTCTTTCTTACTTATACGAGATTTGCCCCAAACTCCCTATAATAATTATGTTAAATATCATATAAATGATTATTTAAAACGTGTTACAAGTAAATGTAAGCCTTAACACGTGTGAAAAGTGAGTGAGAATGGTGTTAATTGAAAAAAAGAATTATTGGTGGTACCCACTTCAATCTGCCATTGACCATGATCAATTTCAGGAAAAGAACATTCTGCTCTGTCAATTTGAAGTAATGTTTTTCATGACATCACATTTCTTGAGCACCGCAACTTTCTCTGTGCATTCAAGACAACAAAATTTTCCATCTCCTGTTTGTCTTGAAATTGGCTGTCCTGAATTGATTTAAGTGCAGGGCAACAGACTTGGATATTCCGGTTGGGAATTGAATTGCAAATTGAATCTGAGCTAAAGTCAGAAATAAAATCTCAAATACAAAGTTCAGTTGTAATAAAATGTTACCAAAAATGAAGTCTGGAATTGAATAAAAATTTGTGAAATTAGAAATGAAATGATCAATAGAATCGGGACTTGAATCGGGAATCAAATCAGAAATCGTATTAAACAGAAATTGAATTGATCTGTTCTACAGATTTGGGTCAGAAACCAAATTGGTAATTGAATCTGAAATGAAATCAGAAAGCAACTCAAACTAGGATTTTGGATTTGAAAAAATCTGAAATGTAAAAATGTCATCCATTAAAACAGCGCAACACGATGCGCTTATTCAAATGACTATCGCTGGTCAAATGAATGCACAAGCAGTCCTAAAGTGTTCCAATGGGAGGGGAGCAGTGGGGGAGGGGGGGTCCCGATGTTGAAGATGAGCCGCGTCGGGGTGAGAGGCGGCGCACGGCGCTTTCCCGACTCGCGAGCCGAGCTGACACAACGTCGCTTCCCCGTCGAGGCAACAAAGGCCTCTCCCGCGCACGCCAATAAATAAGTACCAGACGTCACGCAAACGCGCCGGCAATGTGTAAATATAGCTTCAAATGTGTCCTCGCGTTGCATTTTTATTTTGTTCTTCTCCACCCCCACCCGCCAGCACCATTGGCACCTTTTGCGGGGGCTGTTGTCACGAAGCGCCTCCTGATCAATATGTGTTCTCTTCTTCTTCCCTTTCAGAGGAGAAGACACAGCTGGTTCTAAATGTCGACAAACAGCTTGAAGAAGTCAGAGAGTTGGTATGTCTTTGATGGCTCATTTCCACTTCGGAAATAACGAACTGGGCGGGAGCGTTGTCAAACGGCGAGGAAGCTCCCCACTTTTGTGATTACTCGCCTGCTAATGTTTTCGTTTTTTTTTAAGTGACACCCACCGTGACACATTTCAAGCCGTTCTCTCCGAGCGGGCGTGCTCATGCGAACGAGCCCGACGAGAGACAAATTGTCTCGTTATGTCACGGTGATTAGTCAAAACATCCGCCTTAGCCACGCATCAAATGCGCTCTCGCGTGGATTTGTTTGTCGACGTTTTCCTCTGTCACAACTTTCACGGTGGCGAGATGAGTGACGTCGCTTTGCGGTCTACACGAGAACACGCTTAATTAACAGCACGCCACTTTTGTCATTTGCTCAAGTTAACTATTTCCAGAGCTGTCTTGTTTGGGCCACGCCACATGTAAAACCGACAAGTACACAGATGTACAGTGCAACTTCTTTGACGTGCGAGAAGGGTTGCAAAAATTCTGGCAAATTTCATGGGAATGAATAATTATGACAATAAAGCAGAAATGGCAAAAAATGGAAAGTTGCCTCTTAAAGGGGAACTCAAAGCAAATATTTCCTTTGCTACATTCTGTTCAGCAGAGGGCGGAGTAAGGCGTTTTTTTTTTTTCTTTTTGTTTTTTCGGGTTTGCGTCGTGATCTTGAGGTAAAGAGTGAGGCTTCGCTCTAGTCACCTTAAAAAAAAAGTAACAGAGCAATTAAGGTACTATGCCGACTAAAACATGGCGCAAACACCGGAAAAAAATAAAAAATTGTACTATTTGGGCTTGAAAATGAAACCTTGAATGTAAAAGTGACGTCTTGACTTGGGAATTGTTTCGTCAGTTGGAGCAGATGGACCTGGAGGTGCGCGAGATCCCCGTCCAGAGCCGAGCCATGTACAACAGCCGCCTGAAGAGCTACAAGCAGGAGGTGGAGAAACTGGAGAAGGACTTTGTAAGTACTCGGCAGTCGGACACGGTTACTAAGTCATCAGTTTGTTGAATTTCATTTAAATTCTCAACATTTAAAAAGAGAATTCATTCAGAAAGGAAGAAAAAAGGTTAATGTCCGACTTAATAGCTAAAAAATGTTTTGCATAAAATCCTACTAAATTGACCAACTTTGTCATCACTGCTGTTCTTAAAATGACCCCGAAATGTTGACATCAAGCTAGTTAGTCTGTAAATACGCTACGAAATATGTCTTTTTTGTTTGGTACTAAAATGAAAATGATTACCCAAAGTCATGACCTCGAAATTGGGACTTTTCCCGCCTTAACTTTTCCAGCTAGTCAACAACACCTTCACGAAAAACAAAAGTGAAATACAACTGAACTGTCCTTAGGCAGTGATTGATTGGCTTGCCACTAGGGGGAGCCGGCGTGGCATAGTTTTGAGAATGACTGACGTAAGGCGATGTGATGCAAAGCGGCCCTGAACGGATGCGCTTTGCTCACGGAGGCAGAGAGAAAAGCGGCGCCTCTCAACGGCCACTTTGATCACGCAAAGAGGAGGCCCAACGTCGGCTTAATCTCATCAAATTTATCGGGTAAACACAGCCCGCCGTGTTCAAAGGATCTTGTCGCCGTGTCCCGGCGGGGACGGCGGGGGTCCGCACGTCTGCTGCGGCTCAGGAACAACATTCCTTTTTTTTCTCCCATTTTTATTTTCATTTTTCCTTTTGTTTTTTGCTTTTAAAATGATCAAGTGTCAAGAACGCGATCGCTTTTGACGTCGACATGCGATGAAGATGTCAGCCATAAACTAGTCAACATTAATAATGATAATAATAATGGTGACAACAATGCATTAATTAGCAGTGACTGTTTTTTCAGATAAAATAAATTATAGAGGTAACTGTGATGATATACTTGTGATAAAATGCTGTACTACACTGTACTATTTAAATGCAATTATTTTTATTATTTTTAAATTTTTTCTTTCATCAATAAAAAGAAGAAAAAAATGGGGGATAATAAGATTTAATTTAATTATTTTATTGCTCTAACCTAATGAGAGCAAGTGGTATAGAAACTAATTAATTGAATTTGTTTTAGGTTAAATATGTGTATATAATTTGATGTAATTATTGAGATGTACTTAACCGACCGCCCTGATGAGGAAAAACTCAAATATTGAAATATTTAGTCAAATGTTTGTTTTTATTTTGGTGTTTAGTCCACCAAATTAACGTGGAAAAGCCTTCCATGAAAAAAGATTGAATTTCTTCAAAAGTAATTGTATTTAATTTCAATCTCGCATACCGATCTTCAAACCTTTGTTGCGTTTTTTTGGGCTGTTGTGCTTTGGCTGCTCGTGGCCGCTGCTTCCTCTTTTTGCCCAGCAGATGGCGACATTGCTCCAAGAATGTCTGCAAGGTTCATGACAAGGACAATATTGGGCTGCATTTAGCAAATGACTTTTTGCCCCTTTTTTCATCTTTGATCATAAAATACAGCCTCTTATTGCTTTGTTTGATCTTCACTCTTTGTAAAACATTTTGCTTCGTCAATGTCCTTGCGGGAGACACTTTGCCTTCATTTATTGCTACACTTGTAACCGATGGCCAAATTGATCATTTAAGTCGAAAAAGCGGTGCCCTGACTTAAGGGTTGAATTTCTTCCGTGACTGTGCTCGTAACGCAAACGGTTCACGTCGCTGATTAATTTCCACCATTGAAATAATTCTCATACCATGAAGCCATTTCGGAGCGCTATCAAATCCAAAACGGAGTTAACTCCTTCGGCTACATAGATGCTAAATTCTGCGCTCAACAGGTCAATTTTAAATTAAACAATGTCTCTAAAAATGATTTCTCATTGATTTCATTTATGAATCGATTATTTGTCACCAAATCATTCCACCTCTAATTTCAAGCTGGAATTGACTGGCCCTCGTCCGTTTGTTATCGGAACGGATTTTCTCGGAATGAAAAAGGTTGGCAAAATAAAAGTAAAAACTGATTGTGGCCGGTTGTTGATAAGTTTGCGGTCAGGGAGTGTCTGAAGCTCTCTAAAGTCACGTTATCGCTCTACTGCACTTAATATTTTCCATTCGAGGATCCTTGTTCTCTACTGCCCCCTAGTGGCCAAAAAACCTGTCGCACTCGTGCATTCTTGACTTTGTTGAAGGTTCATCGGCAGTGGTTGAGCACAAAGCTGTGAGGAATCCTGTTGATGGATAACGCTGAAGTGGGAAATGGAGGCCGGCGAAGGTCAAGGTGGTGTCGGCCCGAGTGACGGGACGCTATTTTCCTTCTCACAATGAGTCGGGGGATGTCATTGGTCACCTCCATTCCGGATCGCAGCCAATGTCGTCTTTGTGAGTCCGATACCATTTCATCCAGACGCTTCTTTTCAGTCGGCCGTCATTATTGCCGTGGATGCTTACGCTTACGTCGCTACTTCACTTCAATGAGGCCTCGGTCGCATTCTGTGCGTCATTACGCTCACCTTTCCCTTTGCTCACTTCTGTTGTTTGCCGTTTCAGTCACGGTCAAGTGGGATCCGTGACTGTCTCTTTTCATTTGGAAATAGAAAAAGCCGCCCAGGGAGGTAATTAATGCCTTTCCAAAGCCCAACCTTGAAATGTGGAGCACTTTATTTGCCAGATAGACCAATGAGGTGAATAGAATGTTGGCACGCCCCCCCCCCCCCCAACTTTCTTTGTATTCTTTTCTTTTTTTCCACTCTATCAGTTTCATTCGTGACCTTCTCAAAATAACTTCAGCTTTCAAACGGGCCCATCAACACGCAATCTTTGTTTAATGAATACCCGCAAACGCCCCATCGAGCCTGTCGGGCGCGAATGCTCGCAAACCAAATCGTGTCACTTTTAAACTGGACGCAGGTGACGGTGCCTTGCAACGTAACGAGCAAAAGTGCCGCACTTGTGTGTGTGAAGCACCCGGCGGCAGCTATTTGAGGAAATGCCATCACGTCGGCGTGTGAAAGCTCAAAAGGTTGTTGCAATATCCAACTTTGCTGAGCTCGGTAGAAACTTTTTTCCTTTTACGAATGGGAAATGGGAGGCATTTATTTGAGGTAGGTCTTGACTTTTTTTTTTTGGGGGGGGGGTAACGCACCTGGCCCTAGTTGTTGGAGGAAATGCGACACATGAGCGCAGGATGTCACGTCACATTGCCAAAGTGCAAGAAGTCCTTTGTTGAGTTTTGTAGTAAATAGTTTTGTTGAATGTTGTGGCCACGCAGGCTAAAAAGTCGTTGCTCTCAAAGCCACGTTCTTGAGACGCTGGCACAGTGTTTTGTGCTCGGCAGTCCTTTAAGGCATGAATGAATATTCACAGGCATGTTTTTTTTTTTTTTTTAATTAGCAGTCGGGGACAAGTGAAGGTTGTGGAGGCTTGACCGAAAAACGGAAAGTTTTGAATGTCATTATTTTATTTTTTTTCTTAAAGCTGAGATGTCGTCTCTGCACCATTACACACTCGCATTGTTGTAATCCATCATGAAGGCCTCGTGTCGTTTTGACCTCGGCCGTCGTCAAACGGCGGCGGACATGACAGACCGACACGAGTTGGCTGCTTTCAAATGCCCCCACACACACACTCACACACACCAAGACTCCCGCCTCACTTGTTCTAATTCAGCTGCAAAGCCAAAGCAGATTGACTCTTTTCATGCTTGCGGCGGCCCCATCAGTGACACCAAAGTCGAAGCACTCGCGGCTCGCCATGAAAAAGCCGGCGAGATTTGAGATGTAAACAAACGGATCTTGTTGTCGTACACTTGCGTCCTATTCCTTTTTTTTTTTGCGGATTTGTCGCGTGGTGTGCTCATCTTTAACAACGCACAAGTTTGCTCATAAGCTCATTTTTCTTCACCCGGCTCGTTTTGTTTTGGTGGGATTTGATATTTGAATGGCAGCGGAGGGTCAACGCAGGCTTGGAGGACGCCGTCGCGCAAACAACTGCCGGCTGAGCACGCTTTGTGCGTTGGAATTGATCTCTATGGGAATAAGCTGAAAGTAACCAGACGGGACATGTTACAAAACTCATAAAAGTGATAATATTCGTAATAGCGCCTTGCAAATGAATATTTTGCCATCAAGATCCCTTTCTCACTGTTTTTTTTTTTTTTTTGCTGTATCTTGACATGAAAGTTGTATATTTTGTGAGTCACTAACCGGACACAAACACTTCTATTTACATTTAGGATATTTTCATTTTGAGAAAAAGTCATGTATTTTTATTTGTAATATTTTTTTTAACAAAAATTTGAAGTCATTATTTGTTGAGAAACGCTTATCATCTTGATCTCATTTTGCAATATTAATAAAAATAAAACACTTGCGGGAATTACGCCAAATTCATCGATGCGGTCGATTTGCGTCTTCTCTGCAAGCAGATTTTCTTCGTTACCTGCCAGCCTCGACGTCGCGTCTTTTCGCACCTCATCAATCACGTGAGCTCTTCACGCTAACACTTGTCTAGATGGCCCACCGCGTTTTTTTTCTTTTCTTTTTTCTCCGTTTGTTTGTTTGTTAGCTCGCAAAGCGTTCTCCTATCGCTTCCTCTCTCGCTTATCTGGCAAAGTCGCACACAGTCACTCGCTGGCTGACAGCGATCAGTATAGCTTTCAGACGCTCGTCTGGCTGTGCAAAAAGAGAGAAAAGAAAAGGCCCTCCCAGGGTCCCCTCGCTGTCCTCGGGGCTCGTGTGATTGAGTGACTTGCCGTGAGTGTGGAGGGAGGGCGCAGATAATAAGGGAGGGAAACATAAAGACGTAGGGCGATGATATGATAACATCCCCTTCCTCTTCACCCCCCCTTCCCCCCTTCTAGCGCATCACTTTCTTCTTCGCCATCCTTCCCCCGGTGTCTGCAGCCCGTCCCGCTCAGCGCCGTAAAGCAGAAGTGACATGTGACACCCGCTCCCCAGTGATGTGCTGACAAGCGGGTACTAGAATAGGTGACAATGTTTTTTTTTTGCACCCAAGACTGGCTTACGTGTGGAGGATTCATGAAGTATTCATGAAATATATTATGAATCATTGGCTTCTCTATCACTCTCTGTTTTTTTGTTTTTTTTACAGCACTGGCATTTTGCTTTTTAATAACAGAAAGAGATCAACGGAAGAGTTTGTGTATTGATGATATATATATATATAAATCTACATATATAATTTTTTTTTTTTAACAACAATTAACTCATAATATGAATGACCCGTTTTCTGATTTACTTTTTTTTCTCGGTAGTCTTTGGAGCACTTATTTCAAATTATTTGACTGGAAAAAAGTCCATCATTTGCCTAACAGCACAGCTACCCAAGTCATATTTGAACATTTTTTCTGAAAATGTTCAACTTGGGCAACAATCATTAGCATCGTTGCTTATAACATAGCTGAGCGTTTTTGGAAAAAAAAAAAATGACGAGACATTTTTAGGCAGCTCATTGTTGTTTATTTTGGATATTGTTAGCCAAAAGCATTATTTACCTAGTTGCTTTTGGACTTGCTATTTTAGTATCAATCAAGAAAACCACATCCATGCTAAAACTTTTTTTCCAAATAACACAAATGCAAAAAAAAACTAAACTATTTTTAATTGCCATTGTTAGTCTCATAGCATCACAAATGTGTGCGCTACAAATTGTATATTTTCTTATTTTCTGAAAATGCTAAAAAATGAGCGAGGTCGCTCTGCTTTCAGGCTCACAATTGAATCCTGCCATTGCATTGTATTTATTTATGTATTTTTTAAAATATTGCTGCAAATTCCAAGACAAGACCTGATGACTGCCGGGAAAGTGCTTGGGTGGTTCAGGCATGCGTGCATGTGTGTGTGTGTGTGTGTGTGTTCAGGGGGAGGGGGCGGTGTTCTCATCAGCATGTGAATGTGTCACCCGCCATGTGAAATAACAAAGTAACACCTCAATATGTAGCGATAATGATCTGGCTAAGTCCCGATGCGCGTCCCGTCGTATTCTTATGCTAATCGAACCCGCCGTTGGCCCGCGACAATGGTCACGTTACAAGAAAAGGCAAGATAGTCTTCGCCGAGTCCATGTCCACCGCACGCACACACCGGCGGGCCGACGCGGCCGCCTTTTGTGTCTAGCTTTGCTATTTTTTTTCACCACAGTTTTCAATTTTAGATAAGAGCCCGAGAACAGACATCAAACTAAAAATGAATCCAAATGGAGGTGAGAAGTGAGTCTCCTTCCAAGGCGCTTTATTTTCCACAAAGTCCAGTCCACTGGAGTCTCTAGTGTAGTTTTTTATATAAATACTTGTGTTCAAAAAGGAAAATGTCTGGAAACAGAAAAAAAAAAATTGATATATTTTCAAGAAAATAAGTATCCTTTTTTGGAGGAAATATTTCTTTGGTGAAAAATATATTTTCCAGAAATGCATTTTCAGGAAGAAGGACATGTTTTCACGTTGAATGGTAAACTTTTATTTTTGTCGCACGGAAATTCGAAAGGTCGTGTTTCCAAAATGAGTTTTCCAAACCCCCCCCAAAAAAGACATAAAATATGTTTTTGAATGAACTTGTATTGATTGTTTTGGGGAAAAAAATCAAACAAACGAGAATAAAAGAAGGCACGTTTCAAATAGATTTTTTTTTCAGTAAAAAAAAAGGCTTGTTTTCAGAATTCTCAGTGATTGTCTGGAAAAAAAGTTGAGATTTTTGCTTTATTCTTCCAAATATGAATTCGGAATTCAGGGAATAATGTGCTTTACTCTTTGAAAAAGATTTTTAATCAAAAGAAGCATGAAAAGAATCCAGGAAAAAAAGTCAAATTCTTTAGGAAAAATAAATGTGTATAATTTTGTGATAATAAAAAACCCACACACGCCCAGACTAACTCTTCCACCTTTTGTGTCTAGCTTTTTTTCCCCCCTTTTTCTTTTTTATGACAGTTTTCAATTTTAGATAAGAGCCCGAGAATAGACATCAAACAAAAATGAATCACAAGTGGAGGTCAAGAGTGAGCCTTCCTTCCAAAGTGGAGGAACTGGTTAAAAGTGAAGGTATTTTCCTTTTTCCACAAAAACACACACACTCAGGGGGTGTGGGGTGTGTGTGTGTATTTGGGTGAGCCTTGTGCAGGTAGCCACGGGCTAATGGGCCGCTTGGTTGCCGGGTTTGCCAGGTAGCCTGTCAGGAAAATCCCTCCTCCACTTTGCTGTAATCTCACCTTTCTCTCCGGTGCTGACCTGGGGAGGCCCACTTTATTCCCCCACGCTCCCCCCGCCCCCCCCACCTTCTCCCCCCGACGGCTCTGCTCTATCGATTCCCTCCCGTGAACCGACGCTGTCTGCCCGTCTTTAGCACCGGCAGCACCTGCCCCCCCCCCTTCCCCTTCCCCTTCCCTCGCCCCCCTCCTCGATCCTCCCGTCTTCCTCTCTCGCCTTTACACGTCCCGACCGCGCGACCGAGGCAAAATGGGGCGCCTTTGATTTTTCATTAGGCGCACCTCCATATTTTAATACAAGGTTTAATGGACCCCCCCAAAGCCACAAAGAGCTCGTTCAATCAAAGCCCTCCTTCAATTTGCTCCTTTTTTGTTGCATCCACGCTCGCTCGCTCGCCGTCGTCGTCTTCGGGCCACTCGTCAAGGCCTCAAATGACTCAGCGGCTTGCTGCTATCACAGAGGTGCGAGCTTGAAAGCCCCCCTCAGCCCCCCTGTCGCCCCCTCGGACCCCCCAGGGACGCTGTTTACTTCCATCTTTGATAGATGTTGGTCATTTTAAGTGAAATGGATGCCTTAAAAAAAAAACAAAGACGGCTCACCTCGCTCTTTGTGTGCTTGATGATTTTTGGTTGTTGTTGTCGGGTGACACACTTTTGCTTTTTCATGGAAGGAGAGCGAACGCATTGCAGGCGTCGAGTGGAAAGCCACCAAAGGCGCCAACCTGTGAGCTAATGAGAGGGGCCCCCATGCTGTTATCTGAGGCGCCCGGCTCCTCTTTTCTCCGCCGTCGTCGCCGTTCTCTCCGAAGGAGGCTCTCTTTTTTTTTAAAATTTATTTATTTATTTTCCGTATACAGTAGCCCCTCGTGCGAGCGAAGCAAAGATGGAAATAAAACAAATGCACGCTCCCGTGCTTGCTTTACATCTGAAAAAAAAAAACATTCAATCTTGTTCTTTGCAGTATTGCGCCGCTCGCTTTCCTTTCTGGATGGCGGAGACGAAGAAGCTAGAAGCGCCGCACTGAAAAAGACAGAAAGATTTTCAGGACAAAAAAGGTGCTTATTTTTTTAGATAGAAAGTTGAATCTTGTTTTGAAGAAATTTTCAAGAACATACAGAAAAAAAGCTCTACATTTCTTCAGATAAAAAATGCAACTTGAGACACAATTTTGAGACTTAAGAAACATTTCCGTGTAGATTATTTTGTTGGTTTATTTGTAAAGCCATGGATGGGAAAATGTTGATTTTTACTTTTTTTCACATATTTTATGAACAAACCTGTAGATTTTACAGAGAAAAAAAAAACGTTTGAAAGAAGTAACCCAATTATTTTTGAGAAGGAAGTATTCATACATATTTTTAAGTCATCATTTTTTTTTGTCTGTGAAGAATTCTCTTTTTTTTAAAACAGAAATTAAAGAATAAAAGAAAAACCTTTATTTGGGATTTTTTTAACTTTGATAAAATATTTTCCAGAAAAAGTTATTCTTAAACGAAGAAACGATTGTCAGTAAAAAAATCACTTTTCGGAGAATTTTAAAAACGCTCTTATTTTAGATAAGACATCTAATCAAAAATAAATATTTTCATTTTTTGAGCAATAAGTTGTCACCGATTTTCAAGAACCAATTTGTATTTTTTGAGGGGTAAAAATATATATTTCCGGGGAACAAATTGTAATATTTTTCAGAAATAATTCGATAATTTTGGGCGAAAAAAAACAAGTTGCGTCAGAAACATTTTTTTTTTTTAGCGTTGATAATATGGTCAGGAAAATTGACATTTTCTTGGACAAATTGGCTGATTTTCAAAAATGTGCGGTATTTTTGTGTGAAAAGTTTAAAAAAAAAAAATTCGTATTTTCTGGAAGGAAGTCTTCCATTTAAATAGGCGCGATGACAACGATGAGCGAAGCAAGTTTGGAGGCAAAAGTGACACATATATTTAAGAATGACAAGAAATGCAATCTGGAGGCGTGCCATCGGAATTTAGACAATCAGAGTTATTTGTCCTCTTTGTTTTCCGTTTGCCAACTTTTCGGAGGGAAGATGCCACCTTGCAGCCAATCGGCTTAATTGAACTTCACGCTTTGCCAGCAACCGGCCGACCAAACGCGGCGCACGACTTCAGGGGCCCCTCATTACACTCTGCCCCTGGCTATTTTTTTTTTCTCTTCATTTTTAGATACACGCCTTTTATTCCCCCCCTCTAATGAACTGTTTACATTTCTCTCCCCAGCTCTGCAGGCGCACACCATTATTTGCAATTGTCCTGGTGTCACTCGCGACTGCGGGCAAAAGGCACAAAGAACAGTCGGAAGGCAGCAAATGGCCGCACGCGTGACACTTTGGGAATCATTACAATAAAAACCAAATCTTCCTTTTTTGGGGGGTGGGGTGGGGTTATTTTAGTCAAGCAGGGAGATTGAAAACAAAAAATACTACTGATAGTTTTTCACCCAAAAGAAGAAGTCTACAATGAAGTAAATGCAATGTATGCAGGGGATTATGCAAAAGTGGTTCACGGATCGGATAGGAATTGTTGCTAGCTTCCTCTTTGTGGTTTTGATGCTAGAGAATTTATTTGCGTGTGTGAGCTATGCCATTTATTGTTTGTTGCGACAGCTAAAGGAAATTTAAAAATCACTCTCGTAAGAAAACATTGACAAAAATAAACAGCTTGCCTTTTTATTTTTATTTTTTGTTTTTTTAGAATCCATGATTTAAAGCAATATTGAGCAAAATTCAAAATTGTTTATGTGGAAGAAAGCGCGAAGCATGAAGTCTAAGCGGCCACTTCAAGGAGCCACAAAAAAAAAAAAAAAAATAAATAATGTCGCTATTGTCATCAGTTTAAGTGGTGAAATTGACGAAATTTGATGCGAATACACAAAAAAAAAATTCTTTTTTTTACACCTTCCAATAATAAGATAATGTACACAGAGGATTATGCAAAACTGATTAGCATATCTGATATGAATGCGTGCATAAGAAATTATGTTTTGATAGGTGAAGATTTCTTTTTTTTTTTATGTGTAGCTATCCATGTCAGCTCTTTTTTTTTTTTTTTTTTTTGACAGGACACCAACACATGCGCGACGGCGCCGTTTTGACGGCGTTTGCGTAAAGTTCAAGAAATTCCTTTGTACTGTTCCCGCGTGCGCGCTTGTGGGAATAAGATGCAAAAATTCTCACCCAAGATTAGAAAAGTGACAAAAGACAGACCTTTGAAAAGGATTTAAAAAAAAAAAAAAAGCCTCCTCCTCCTCCCTCATCTTGGCAATAAGCGACCATTCTTTTTTAGATGACAAAGGCTGATTATTTCAAGACGCAGGTTGTGTATCCAAAAAGTGTAGATATGAAAAGTCTACACACCCCAATTGAAACAGCAGCTTTTCGTGACGTATAGAAATCAGACCAAAATCATTTCAAGATTCTTTTTTTCCACCATTGCGTGACCTTTGACCTCAACTACCCGATTGGAGAAAAAAAAAATGATATCAAGTGAAATCCTTAGCCTAATAGCATGATTACTTTGTTTGTTTTATTTCAACATTTTAAGGGGAATAAAATCCAAAATAAATAAATTAGTTTCGTTAGCATAATGTCATTGTTGCCTTCGTCATATTCGAACATTTTGAGTCAACAAGAAATAAAACAAATCTTTTCTAAAAACGTTTGTTTCTTCTAGCATACTAGAACAGCTGAACTTTATTTGACACCAGGTGTGCGCTGACTTTCATTTAACACGAATTTGAATGTGTTTTATTAATTCTGAACAGGCGCATGGGGTGTGCACACTTGTGCAAGCACGTTCTCGAAGCCTTTTTTTTTTTTTTTTTTTAATTACACTCCCAAAAAGTTATTTTTTTTCCCGCCAATGACTTTTAGCTCACATTAATAGCAGAAAAATGTTGTGAAGCGCAAACGTTTGTTATTGTTTTATGATAATTTTATTGATCTAATGACATGCAATTGGACCAACAAATATCTTTCATTTCCATTGTAAGCTCTGCAGGTCATAGGTCACATTCTCGAGTTTTGTTGTTTTCCCTCACAAAAATCTGCCATCGAAACAAGGGTGTGTGGACTTTTTCTATGCACTCTTTGTAATCAATTCCTCGATTTCCTAAGATGGAAGTGCACATTTGTCTGCTTCTTATCAAAAGTGTCAGCATATTAAAGAGCAAACGGCGGCACACGTTGTTGATGTTTGACATGAGATGGCAAGGTGCTAATCATTGGGGACGGCTTGTTTTCCAGAGGGGGAATTCCAAAAAGCCGCCGCGCTCGCGGGAGCACGGGGGGAAACGGCGGCGACGCTTTCATTGCGCTGACATTTTCCCGCCCTTTTATACCTTTTTTTGCCTTTGTTACCCGTCGCATTGCGGAAGTGCTTCACACGCAAACAGCTATTTAGAAACACCTCCCGTCGCCGTTTGTTGTTTTTGAAGACATTGGAATCAATGACGCTCGCGACGTTTCCTCGTCTCAATTACGGCTGCAAGTCGGCGTTCCCCCTATGTTGCACCCGCGCTCTTTATCGTGAATCACCACTTAAATGCCATACGTGGGTGTTTTTTTTTTTTTTTTCTTTCTTTGCCTGCAAAATCTGGAGCGCTTTTGCAAATTCATGCCGTTGATTCTTATTGTGGTCTTGATGTGTGAAATTGGGCACAGTGGCCACTTAATTTGCACCTGCACGGCAACTGCTAAAGGAAAGTCAGACATACAGTAGGTAAAAAAAGTCTACACACCCTCTTCTAATTGTGTGATGCAAAAAGAAAAAATACCTGAGCTCAAGATAGACAGAATTGGATGAATAACTTTTGGTCTAAAAATATTTCTAGAAAAAATATCACACTTTTTTTTTCTTGGAAAATATTAAAACATTCTCAAAAGTAATTTTTTTCTCAAAGAAATCAGACTTGTATTGGAATATCTTAACTTTTTTTTCCAAATATAAGGACTGAATTTAAATTGTCCTTCTTCCAAAGCACTACATAAATACGACGTGTCAGCAAGTGGTCGGTGACGCTTGCTGCTCATTCTTCAATTTATATTTTTATATGAAAGAACTTGTACGCTCACCCTGTTTGTCGTTGATTTTTTAATTTATTTTTTTTTTGGTCCCGTGTCCCAAAACGGCAGTGGGGGAGAGCAGGCTGGGCGGGGGCGGGGCCGGGGTCTCGCTTGGTTGTTGGTGGTGCGAGCGAATGCGGCTGAATAAACACTTTGTTGCGTGTGCTGTCTGCCGCCGTGCGCTCAGTTTAGGAGGGCACGGCGACACGTTGTTTTTCCACGGGCCGCCCGTCTGTAAACAAGCGCTACATTGCCAGCCCACTCCTGCAGCCGCTTGTGAAGTGGGTGTCTCTTTTTTTTTTTTTGTCTACACCCACACTCCCCCCCCACCTCACCACACACACACTTTGGACACGGCAGTCACTGTTTTTTTTGTGGAGACTGCGTGTTTGCGTGTGTGCGGATGGCGCGAGGCAACCCCACGCCAGCGGCTGCTGAATTGTTCCCTGTCTGAATCCCAGCATTGGCGTTATCACAGAGGCTGCCAGTTCTTCGGGATGACAGTGGTGACAGCCCCCCCTGCGCCTCCGGTGCCCCCCTCCCGAGAAAAGATTTAGTGCTGACAAGTGCTACTTCCTCATAATATCTCCCCCGACCACCCCAAACGACCCCGTTCCCATCCCCGTCCCACTGACTCTTCATGCTCAAAACATTTGATTTGATTCATGCGAGCACCACCCCTGTGGCACAAGTTTACAGAGCACACTAGAACAAATACAAGCGGAGCAACAACACCTTCGTACTACAATAGATGATTTATTTATTTATTTTTCCTCCGGCTTACAGGTTAGTGTGGCCCGTTTAATGTCAATAAAAAAAAAAAAACACATTTCCTCTTTTTGGCCAGATATTAAATCTACCATACGTTAAATCAAAACAAGAACTTCCTAAAACATATATATTTTTTAATACATAATTTAGTATATCAATTTTCAAGGTCAGGCCATGAAAGTTAAACAATAAAAGAAGAAAAAAAACCCTTCTTGGGCTTTGTACTTTCAAAAATGCGTCCAGTGTGCACACCGCGCTTTAGAAAAGTAAACAACAATTTTATCTTTTTTTTATTGTTGTTATATTTTTGTGAACAGGTGATTGCGACTCACCGGGAGGTTTAATGTGTATAAAATATTGGTCAAATAATGCCGAAGAAAGAAATAACTCGACTTCCAAAAGTGCTGCTGTTTTGGTTAGCAAATGTCACTTTCAACAGCAAGCCGCCCCTTTGGAGATTTTTGTATTTTTTTTTGCAGTCCAGAAGTTTTTATTGTTGTGCCTCCCATTCGTCACCAATTTCCATTAGGGGGCCCCCGTGCTTCAGGAATGCCGATTCAGTTTCTTGTTCTTCTGCTCAATGCACAAAACAACATCACTAAGCCATATTTCTCTCCTGGCTTTCTCCTTTTTGCCAACCTCCTCACCCCTCCCCTATTCTTTTTTTCCCCCTTCCTCCTGGCAGAAAAGGTCACGTATCGCCTACAGTGACGAGGTGCGCAACGAGCTCCTGGGGGACGACGCCACCTCCTCGGAGAGCCAGGTGAGCCGCTAATCACCCCCGGCCCGACTGGCCACCGACCGGTGTGGGAGGCCGACGTCGAGGCCCGGGGTTTTTTTTGGGGTGCGTGGAGAGGGGTGGGGGTGGGGGTGGGGGGGTCGCTTTCGGGGTGGGCTCGCCTCATCCTTGCCAGATCTGAGGACGATGCCGGCGCATTGTCACCAAGTCATGCGGAAGCAACACTGTTTAATGCAAAGCTGGGCCGACGCGGGGCATGGGACCGGCCAGATTGCCAGCACCCACACACACACACACACACGCACGTATGCACGCACAATGCAAAGCAGCAGTTCAATAACAAATCGCAGTGGCACCGCAGCTGGGTGTCGCCCCATAATAGGCCCTCAAACACAAAATGGGCAAATCTGCTTCTTTGCACAGCTGTCAATTAAAAAAAAAAAGAACTAAAACTCAAAAACAGATTGCTAGGTTTACCCAAATTGAATTCAAATGTTATTTTAAAAATGTTCCTTAAATGTGGCTTTTCAGCATTGAAATGATTTTCAAATCTCAAAATAGTTCAAATATGACCTGATCACAAATCTAAAAATATTTTTTTTCATCACTGGATTGTCCAGATACAAATGTGTATTCTTGAAAATCTGCAAAAATCCATTAATAATTATGGACGCTTCAACTCTTGTTTTCCTTCTTGGCCTAAAGTTCTTTGAATTATTTATTGAGTAGCAGTTATGAAAATTAGCACAGCTAAAAATCATGACAAACGCACTAATAATAAGCCAGTGTTGTATGACATGCACAACCTTTGTCTTCTCAACTTGGCCAAGTTTTGGATTGAAATTTTATTTTTTTTAATAATGCTGAAAATCATAATTTCAACCTCAATTATAAGACAGTGTGGTGTGAAACACACGCACACACACTCAGACACACTATCAAGTGCGATCATTCATCTTTTGCTTTCTTAGATCATGACACATGAACAACAAAACCAAAATGGTGGAATCTGCCTCATTTGTGTTCATTTCATTTTAAAAAAAAAGGATTTCCCTGAAATATCCAACATTTCATGACTAAGTAACATATTAATTCGCAGTGTGTTTTTTTTATTTATTTTTTGCAATTGTTAAAGTGCAAAATATGTCTGATATTCTTTTTAAAAAAAAAAAAAAAAAAAAGTTGACGCTCGTGAGGACAAAGCCGTTCAGATAATGGATGGATGGTTGTTTTGGGTATATTTTTACATAGAAGCCACTCAACCGACACACACACACACATGCACACACACTCTACATGCTTCAACTTGGACCACACATCTTTGGACTCATTTCTAGATGGTCACAATTCAAAATGCAAAATCACATTAGCCCAAAATAAATGAGATTATATTTAGAAGTAAAATGCGGCGCTTTTTTTTTTTCTTATTACCATTTCAATGATCATCCACCATCTTCCAAACATATGCGCGCGTGTGTGCGTGCAGCAAAACGGGCCGTGTAATTGATATGCATATTTGCCGGCAAATTAGCGAGACACAAAAGTGACGCGCGCAAGTGGGAAAGGAGATCCGCTGTCACCAAATGTCACGTTTGAGACGCTGACGGCCGCCGATCAAGGAGAAACAAAGAAACAAAAATAAAAAAGTCTCACGCCGGCTCATTCGGAATACAATTTATCTTTCTTTTTTTAAAAATAGCATTTTACATCCAGCTTGGGAAAAGATTCATAGACGACTACAAAATGATCAGTTTTCCATTTTTTTTCCATTTTGAGCTTTAGTTATTAAGAAAATGGTCCAAATAAAATCTTTTTGTTTTTTTTGTCTAGCGTTGCCTTCGACTCTCGCTAAAGGTCATAAAAGCAATTTAAGCAGAAAATTCCCCAATGAATTAAGAACAGTTTGTTGGACTTGAATACATTAGATTGAGAGACGTTTTAAATGATTTTAAAAAAGGGGATAAAATATACACGTCACCAAATGCAATTTATTTCTTTTTTTTTTTTTTCAATTCGACTGTGCCAATAAACATTAGTGTACGGACATTTAACATTGTCTTCCAAATGAGCTTTTGTAAATGAGCAACAATATGAAGTCTTTAAAGGGTAAAAATGACTTTGTCTTTTCAATTCATTTATTATTGAATTATTTTCACTTACCACATGCATCCAGATTGAAGTGTTTTTTTTTTTCATTCCCAAAACAAATTTTGAAAAAGACAAAAAAAGAAGCTCAGATTTGTTTTATTAGACAGCAACAACAAAAGTGTTTCATATAATCAAATGACATCATTTATTTCTGAACAAAGTACAAATTATGTTTTATTTTTAAATTTTTTTTTACCTCAACAAACAATAATCCTAAAAACGACACAGTCGAGTATATGAAATAAAAATGAAGCCATGTCTGTCTTTGTACGACTCCTCCTTGGCCTGCTTTTGCAGTTGAAAACTTCCAATAGTTGTTGTGTACTCACAACTAGAGTTTTAAAAAAAAAGAACAAAATAACTTCATCTAAGGGGATAACGGTGATAGGAGGCCATTAAATTGCCGGCCGCGGGCCCGGCTGGTGTGGCGTAGGCCCTCGTCTTGCCGCCGTCACCGATCATTACGGCTGACAAATGTGCTGCTTGCGAGGCCGAAGGATTTCCAGCTTAAGGAAATCGGCCGGCGTCCCAAGTTGCGATAATGGCTAAAGGGGCATTTAATCGAGTCGCACATTTCGTCGTTATCTGCACACCGACAGAGGCGCAATTGGCGCTATCACGTGCTAGGCACATTTTTCGCCCTCCCCATCATCATTTTTTTTTTTTTGTCCGTCTCCCACACGCACACAAACGACACGCCGAATAGTTTCGATTTCACTGGCAGCAGAAGGCTCGGCCACCAGAGATTGCGCCGGTTTCAGCCGGCGCCGACCAGATTTCCACAAGCTACAAAGGAAGCGCATTACCACTTGTGTCGAATTCCGTATTGGGGTAGCGAGCGGCGGGGGGGGGGAGGAAAAAATCTTTTGTTTGAAAAAAATAAAAATGCTGATTATCATAACAGAAAAATTGCAGCAGTGCAGTTTTGAATGGCGCGGCTGGCGCCACAAAAACACAAGACGAAGACGGCATAATTACGACAATGACGGCGTTCCACAATGCGAGCGGCGTCGCTGGCCGGCCGCGCCGAAAACAACGTCGGGCGAAGGGTAATCAAGCAAAAAAAAAAAAAACGAACAGAACCCATCTCAAGCAGGCTTTTGTGCAAATCCGCCCGTGAGTATTTGCAGTCGGTCAGGCGGCACAAACGAGCCGACAAGAAGTTTTGTTTGGCCGGCTATTGAGCGATGGCGGGATCTGCTACTCTCTCCAATAAGCCCCCCTCCCCTACCCCAGCCCGTCTTAGGGTCCTTTTAAACTTTGCCCTTTTAAATAAGCCAACCTTTAACGTGTGCGTGCAATGAAGGAGCATCTCGTTAGCGCCGACCGACCGACCGGCCGGCTCTTTACCAACACGCGCGTTTAATTTGCTTGGCTCAAGTCGGTTGAGCTTTTTCTTCAAGACGCTCTCGGTGCAAAAGATACGCAACATTAGCCATCACTAAAAATCAGGATGACAAACATGAAAATAGTTTCAATGTTGCGCGTCACTTAGTTACAATTTTGGAAAACAATCTTTTGCGTAATCGGAGTCACGTGAGCGTCACATTTGTGCGCAAGTTCGCCTGTTTGTGTTTGAATGCAGCACTTCCCGTTTGTCCTCCATGAAATCCTTTTTTTTTTCATCAACTTCACTTTCAGCGTGTCTTTTATCAGAAATGTGTCGGACTAATTCCCATTGCGTCAATGCCATGAAACTCGTCGTCGCCAAATCGCATTGCGGAGAATTTACCCGAGCGACGGCTGAGAAATGCTCAAGTCCGTGTTTTGACACTTTTTCAACATAAAGTGCGCTTTCCCGTGACTTTGCGGCTAATGCTAGCTGATGGCGCCAGGCGCCGCTCTCCGCGTCGTTGCCGTTGTTGAATGTGACAGTGCGACGACTTGATCTTTGTTTGTTCCCCCCCCAAAAAAAGTCAGCGCTCGGCTGCGTTTAGCGCCTTTCTCTGCTGATTTCCGAGCGTTCGGCGTGCAAACAGAAAAATCGTCAAGGTTAATTTGCACGCGCCGCCGCGTGACGGATCCCTCTTGCTGGAAATGTTTCCTCTCTCATTTTCTTCTCTCTCCATCTCTCTTGTCTGCCTGGCTCTCGTGATGCAGTTGATAAAGTTACGCGAAGAGGTAAGTGCGTCTCTGACTAGTTAAATTGCCTCACACCCTCCATCCACTGAAATTTCCATTTGGCCTCCTCGTCTGTTGCGCAGAAAATGAAATCCTGCTCATTTGGACTGACTTTGCTGTGAAGCGCTTAAAGGCCAAGTCAAAGATAATGAAGTCAGCAAAATTGCAGCTTTTCTCGTTCTTCGTCCTTAAACGTGACGGTGAAGAGTTTTGTCCTTTTTCGCCAATCAACTTTTTTTTGCAACAGCGGCATTTTATCCTGCCCCTTATATCAGTGCTAATCCGTCAGCGCTAAATATTCGCTACATTTTCTCCCACCACCAAGTATCGATACCGTACTATTCCAGATCCGTTGCGATGTTGCTAGTTTGTTCCATTGCTTGTATCGCAACTGAGCCATGACAATAAGAAATTGCGGAATCGACAATTTACAATGTAAATCAGAAGCGTGTTTTTGGAATATGGGAAGAGGCCGAACCCTGCCGCGGAGAACTTTTAAGTCCGACGTGCTGAGCACGGTGTCATATGATGCATCGATAATGTCAATATTTAGTTTTCAGATATTTTGCCCGACCCCGTTCGGGTCCTGCGAGGCGCGACTGTTGCTTATATTTAAAGGTGCTGTAATGTTGCTGCTGCTTTTCCTCTCTCTCCAATTTGTGAAGATGCGCTCCATTTCAAAGCGATTCATAATTTAAGAGCGCCAACCCGACAGGCCCAGATGCTGCGTTCTCATGTTTTTTTTTTTTTAATTAATTAATTTATTTTCCATTTCGTTGTCCTCCAGTTTGCCTGTCTTCCTCCCACACTTTTGTTAATTTCCTCCCCGCCTCGGGGTCAGGAGACGCCTCGCGTTTACCTCACCTGTCGACTCCCCTTTCCCGTCGCCGTCATCGGCGTAATCGGCCTCGATCGGGCGCCCCCTTCTCGCCGCCGGTCTTCAAAGGCTGGCGCAGCTTATACGCACTTAAGCTTGGCTTTAAAGAAAGAGAGGGGGAAAAAAAAACTATACTTTTTTTTTTCTTCACCCATCTCTCTTCAGCTGCAAAACATGTTTAAATATTTAGCAGCCATATTCACAGCTGTTTGACACTTGTAATTCCTCGTCTTACAAGTCCCAAACAAACGGCGCGGAAGATCACACAGTCAGTCTGAATCACAGCTGTCATCATTATTCACTTTGACTCACCCCCTCCTCCTCCGCCCCTTATTGAAATAATAAGGAAATCATCTGAACTTTCGAAAATGGTGATAGAAACCGCCTGTGTTTGATATTGGAAGAAAAAAAAAAAACGAGGCAGGAGAGCAAAAAAGAAGAGGAGAGGGAAAGAGAGAGAGATTTCTTTTGAGCTCCAGCTGCATTGTTCCGGGGCTTCCTGTTAATAACTTACAACTGAGGCGCGCTTCACTACGCACACACACACACAAAAAAAAAAAACAAAAAAAAAAAAACAACAACACAATTTTCACGCCTCCTCAGAAGAAATTGTAGGTGTCAGATGAAAAAAGGATGCGCAGATGGAAAGAGTTTGCACTCCTATTTACACAACATTTATCCTGTAATGGCTTGAAATGCTCGGCGTAAGGTCATTTCTTTCTGTCCCGTAAATTTGGATTGAAAGACTTTTTTTTTTTTTTTTTTTAATATCACAACCGCAGGGGTCGGCCTTGAGTTTGGACCTCGTCGCGTTTACAGAAGCTGGCAGACAAAGACACGTTATCCCACCCGTCGTATCGTCACATGACCGCGAGAGATAACGATAGCATTCGTCTCGAGTGGCTCATTAATATGCCGACGTGGTTTGAGCCACCTCGGTATCGTTTACTGTACCATGAAAGCTCACCGTACGTCAGTATTTTCTAGAGCGCTAACGAAATGATAAATCGCAATATCAACACTGTCTCACCGCAGGTATCATAATTGCAATATGACAGTTAATAACGATAGCATATATTTTGTTATTAATAACGTGTGCAACCACCAGTCTCCATGATGTACAATGAGAGCTAAAAAAAAACGATATGTGAGTGGGTAGTGTAGCATAACCGATGTCGCTAAGTCAGAATTTCGATATATTGTTAATATTGTATTGTCAAATTTGAACAATACAATAAATTGCCATGGCGACGTGGAGTCGCAACCCAGGTTATTAATATAACAATCCAGTATACAGATATCGATATTTGTCTCACCCAACTATCGATACTGTCATCCTTGAGATCATAATCAACACAGGAGATAAATAGTATATTGCTCTTCATATTTTGTGCAAACGGAAGTATAAAAACTGTATCCTCTCATTTCGTACCGATACTGTGCTGCAAGTGATAACGGTCCAATATATTGATACCAATATTCGCGTAGTATCTTTACTGTGCCTTGAAATGAAGTATGTGTACTGATATTTTGTTCAACCCCCTCGTATCGACCATTTTGAATATCTCCTTAAGGCATCCAAATGATTCTGACATTGAAAAGACAAATGAATTCATTTGCACGCTAGTGATGCCAAACTTGGAAGCGTATTTTCTCCAACAGTTCTGGTAAAATTTAAAAATGTAGAGTGGCAAGGACTTCTTATTGTCTTGCCTTAAGTGAGGATTTTTTTTTTTCTCAAGTATATTTTTTTTCCCGGTGGGCTTGTGTCACTATTAGGAGCGTCACAGCGTGTCATTATTGCATTCTTAGCGGCTGAACCCTCACCCTTTCGCCTCGGGTTCTTTTGCCGTCTAACTCGGGGTGCATTATTCTTAATGATCTCTCACACACACACACACACACACATCGTACGCTGCCACCTCCAGCGCTACCTCCCCCACCCCCCAGCCCCCACCCCACCCCGGCCTAGAACGAAGGAAGAGAAGCGAGAGCGATTCAGGGGGAGAAAGCTTTGAAGTGGCTTCCCATCGCAGCGAGTCTACCGGCCGTCTCTCCCCGAGACGTGTCACCTTTTGCCAAGAGGGAATAAAAAAAATCACGTTTCCAATGGTAATGATAACATACTAATCACTTGGGCTTCTTTGAAGAAGCCGGGGGAGTGCGCCACTCTGTCAGTGTGCCCGTGCGCGCCGCGCACTGCAGCCACGGTCGAGGTGTGTTGGCTTCAACGTCGCGCATCAATACGCCGCCGCCGCTGCCGCCACCTCAGCTCTTCCGTGGGGGCTCATTATATAGCCCAAACGCAGTGCTGTCGCCAGCCGCCAAAGCCGCGCCAAAAAATAAATAAATAAAAAATTCACTTCCTGCCGTTTGCTCCCCGCACTCATCTTTAGCCTGCCCTTGCTTTTAGCGACAAAAAAAAAAACTGCTTGTATTTGAAATGACATCTGGTAGAATGCAAGGTAAGGATGGAGTTGTCGCTACCTTGAGTTACAAGTTTACTTCCTCCCCTGACCAACCGAGATCTTGAAATTTTCCCTCCTCCTCATTTCCATACTTTACAGTGTGAAATCATGAAACGCAGACAAAGAAATATCTTTATGTCGAGTGTCAATATGTTGGTTAACGACATGATACGTAACAATCGCGCGATTTTTTTTCTTCCCCCCCAACCACAGGTATCATTTTTTCTAACGACTCGATACAGCGCACTGTCGATATTGTCAGCTCACGATACGAGACATTGTGATATCGGAAAGGTGGTATCAATGAAATGATACATCAAGATACCAGCCAAGAAGTATCAGATGCGCTCTTCTTTACATGGAGCGATGACGTTATGATTCCCGCCTCCAAATATCGGCATGGCACCGTGACAGAAACAAAAATCTTCATAATTTGTGCCGCTCCTTTTTTCAATACGATAACGTAAAAGCAAACGCGATGATGCCACAATGATATATTGTTATATTAGAATTATTTGATCGATTTTTTTTTTCTTTTCTTTAATACTGTAGTACAACGGTCCATTTTTCCCGCCTCCACCGCCTTCCTTGCCATCAAATTCACATTTCCTTCACCCCCCCCCCCCATTACCCCACCCCGGCTTTTTTTTTTTTTTTTTTGCTACTAAAAAGACACTTCTCTATTTTAAATGACACGTGTCAAGAAGATGGAAGCCGAGTTCTCTCCATCCCCTTCGTCTTATTGTCAAACTTTGAAAAGTGTGTCGACTCATTTCCAGAGCGCCCCCCCACTCCAACCCCCCCCCCGCTTGTTTTTCCATTTCCTCGGAGTGATTAGCTGCTACGTGTTTTGACAGCTCAACCCAATCTTCAGATTTGACTTCTTCCCCTTGTCCCCTTCGCTCATGTGGTGGCCATCAACTCGTCTCACTTGTTTTGGAGTGTCAAAATTTCGTCGCGCTTGAGCGAGGCCATCAAACGCCGACCGTGTTTGTGTAAACATGCCAGTCTCTCATACTCACAAGTTTTAGTGAACGCCACTGAAGGCTGTGAAAATGGAATTGATTTGCTGCCATGGCAACTCGGAGAACAATACAAATCAATAGTGATCATTAATCCCTCCCCTCGTAACAATTCTATATCGTCAAAAAAAGCTAATATGAGTATCGATACAACACCGTGTGATACAGTTTATGATATAGACTGAGTGCAAACGGTTTGCTACGTCACGATGTGGACACATTCAACTACCTGTTCCACTCTTCGTATCAATTCCGTATCAAACAAACTCATGCAATGTTTCTTCTTCGAACGATATTTTGTCCTAGCTCTCGTATCGTTCGCTATCTTACTCGTGAGCTCCTGTGACGATACGTCACTATCGTGATATTTTGACCTATCCCTTATATCGATACTGTCCTGTTACTGCTAATGATATCAAACATGGTATCAATATCGTCACTTACCTGCGTCCATTGCATCCATCTCAAACACCTGTCACGCAAAGTTAGTTCAACCTTTTAAATTATTATCAATATTTTATTTAGCCTGTCAATGGGGTTTAGCATTATGTGCTAGCATTAAGCTAGTGAGCATTCTTCTCATATTGTTCGACAGACAAGCTGGTAGATTGTGGCGCTTGCCACTTAGGTTGCCAAGAAAGCGCCCCAAAGTCGCTGCAATTTGTTTTTCGGTGGCCAAGACGAGGACACGGACGCCCCCCCCCCTCACATTTTCGTGATTATCATCCCCGACATGCATGCGCTTGCTATTCCATCAGCATCTCAACACCTTGTTATTCGTGAAGGTTATTGGCAACCTTGGCGCCGTTGCGTCCGACACGCTGGCTCTGCGCGTTTAGGCTCGGCGCCGTGTTTCTTTTGAAATGCGGCCCAGCGCTCCCTCAATCAACTTTTTTTTCGACTCACACGTCCTCCATTTTGTTGTTGTTGTTGTTGTAGAGAGCGCATCTGTTGGACAACACAGAGCGGCTGGAAAGGTCATCGCGGCGACTAGAGGCCGGCTACCAGATAGCGGTGGAAACCGGTACGTCTTTTTCTTCTTTTGGATTGTGGCGCATTCTGTGAGGGATGAGTGAGCGACAGCAAATTGGCTCGCTCATATGTGAGGTGGGTGCAAATGTGTGTTTGTGTGAGCGGGGGGCGGGGGGAATTTGTGGGAAGGTGCTGTTTGGCGCAGAAGTATATATTGGGGAAAAAAAAAAAAAAAAAACTGGTTCCTTGACGCCTGATGACATTTTCGGGTGCACATCAA